>NC_089142.1:109943475-110243475 GCF_009819655.1 Sylvia atricapilla | reverse complement strand
AAGAAAGCATCAGGAGGGCACATCCACAAGCCAAAGCACCCTTTTTGGAAGCAAGATGTGAGATCAGAGAGTGGAAGAGCACACAGGTGAGAACTACCAGGCTTCCCCTTCTACCACCATCCTCCCAGGCCACAACCTCTTACTGGCACAGTTTCCACAGACACTACTTCCTTTTCTTATCCTTGGAGTGGTAGGACAAGGGAGAATGGCTTCAAAGTGAAAACAGAGGAGCTTTAGATTAGGTGTTAGGAAGAAATTATTCCCTGTGAGGGTGGTGAGGGCCAGGTATAGGTTGCCCCACCCCTGGAATTGTTCAAGGCCAGCTTGGATAAGGCTTGGAACAGCCTGAGATAGTGGAAGGTGTGCCTACTCATGACAGATTTTGGAACTAGATGGTATTTAAGGTCCCTTCCAACACAAACCATTCTCTGATCCTATTTGCATAGAGGTGAATTACACTCTACTTTTATTTCTGGCTATTCTAAAACATTTTTCATAATTAACAGTTCACAAACTCAGAGACTCTGGACATCTTCCTCATAACACTTCAGTACAAAGCAGTGCAGCTGTTCACAGAAGTGTCTAAGCAGCAAATGCCTTTGTTCTGATGATTTTGAATGCAATAATTCTTCTGTATTTAAAGAATCATATCATATCCAAAGTAAGAGCAGTGATTGATCTATTAACACTATAAAATGATTAAGTAAGCATTGGCTATTTTAAACATGTCCTGGGACTAGAGGGCTCTCAAAGCTCATGTTCATCTTTGTATATATAGGCAAAGTCTTGGCACTCTTTTTGGCAGATGACCCAGCAAAATGACTGATGTATGAACATTAATGCATTCACATAAATTAACTCTGCACATAAAAAACACAGAGCCTTTAAACCCAATTACAACTTCCCCAATTGTACAAATACTCCCTTTGCAGTCAGTGGCAGCTCAGGAAGATGAGGCCAATCCATATGTTATATTGATTCTAAAGGCACAAGAGTCTGCAGTAAATCCCTTTCAAACCTTGCAGAGCACAAGCTCTTGGAGATCTTCCAGGCAGCCAGATGAAAGTTGCCTTTCAGAACCAGAGGCTGCATGTTGTCAGAGATTCCAAAACATGCTGGGCCAAAATCTGGCCTTGCTTTTACCAGTGTAAAATTGGGACAATTTCAGGAGAGATCTGTTATATGTTCACTGATATAAAACTGATCATTATCTTGTGAAAAAGTGTATAATACTAACATGCTTTCCTCTTAATGTCCAAGAAAAACAAAGATCAACAAATGAAAATGTTTTTTCCAGCTAGAAATTTCATTACATCTTAAACAGGTCCGACAGTTTATGATAGTTTTTAAGGTCTTTTGTGCTGCTAATAGGTTTTACCTGAAGACAGTTCAGATACCAGAGTGATGTGTAAATCTTCCCAGGTAGGTCAAAAAAAAATAGGTTAACAATTAAAAACCCACACATGAATCTCCTGTAGAGATACGGCTTGATGCATCCAGAAGAGTCATTACAGATGAGAAACACCTTTCTGTAAAGCTAAAGGTTGAGCACCTTTAGATACATTCACACTGTATTTCTGCCCATCAGCAGCTACCAAATCGGAGTATTTTGAAGTTCTGGTGTTTCACCTGGGTATTGGCACTGCCTTTTTGTGGGATTTTCTAACCTGAATACACAAAATACAAACCCATATCCCCAGCATAGCTCAGAATCCAGGCTGACACCCAGAATCCAGTGCAGAATCCTCAGATTTTAGAGTGTAGCTGGATCATGTAGGAGCACTGAGGTTGAAATGAGCCAGTTTAAAAAATAAATGTATCTCTATGGGCTTGAAGTGTATTGTTATTGCTAAATTACAACCCTGATGCCCATTTTAAGTCAGTATTGTCTAGCAAAATAAAATGAAATTCCTATGATCCAAAATGAGGGAAGTCATTAAGATAGAACCGTATCACCAAGCAGCAGTTTCAAAGTTTCTTCAGCACACTTTAGAAAACCTGCATATAAAAACAAAATTTGAAGCAAAACTAAATATGTTCTTTTATAAATGTCACTGTGAAATAAACATGCAAACCAAAAAAGGTCCTAACTAGTCACAGAAAAAAGCCTCAGCCATTATCCACAAATAGCAGTTGATAAACTGGGACAAATCCATTGTTTGTCTCAGAAACAAAGGAGATGAAATTTTAAATTTAGACAGAACAATAAGAATTATGTGATCAGTGGCTTAAAAATTCATTGTAGATGTACCTTATGAAGAAAGTTACTGTTTGTCCAGATCAGTTGGCGAGCCAGAAGATGCAACTCCAGGGATTTTGCACTAAGCAGAAAGTTTACATTATAGCAGTGTATTCCATTTAAGTTTATAACAGTTTTAAGTAAATGCCTAAGAGGAGCACAGACCATAAGAGTAGAGAATACTGTGTAGAAATTAGAAAGAAAAGAGGAAAATACATAATGTATGATGTAAAAAGAAATAGATAACGAAAATTAAAAGGATTTTACTAGAGGAAAACAATTTCATTTTATTGTAAAGCTCTAAATGAATAAAATAAAGTCTTTGAATGTGAAGATGATTAAAAAGACAAAATCATTAGCTAAAGATATTTACAAGTTTAGACTTTCATTTTGATTGTAATTTTAATTAGCTGGACACTAGGGGGGATGAAAATGAAAGCCTACATCATCTACTTACGCTTTAAATTGCATTCCACCTTAATTTTCTGCTCTTCAGTTCTTAATTTTCTCTATTTTTGTTCTAACTAATCCGGTTATCAGAATAAAGTGATTTTCTCTCAGCCAGGTTTAACATTCAGTATTTGAGTCTGTGAACCAAAAGTTCATCCCACTGCTTCAATTTTTATTCTTTCAATAGCAGTAACTCTCCAGGAAACTTTTCCAGTCTTTTGTCTGTACAGCAGGGTGCTTTATGTACACACGACAGTTATGCAGTTAATAACAAAGGATTCTATTTTAAAAATAATTATGTTCCATTTACACAGTTTCCCATGAAATTTACTCATAAAGTGCAGGATGCACCAAAAGATTAAATGCCATTTTCCTGTTCATTAAAATAATTTTTCTCAATGTAACCCAGTTACTTGCCTTTTTGTCTTGAAGGAGCCACATGCCCAAGTAGCAGTCAGAGTCAGCTTATTCTTAAATAAAAGAACTGATTTCCTTCGGGCTGTCTCTGCAGTGCACAGTTAACTCCCAAATTTGTGCCCATGTCTCAGGCCATGGACACAGACACCCCTTTCATGGAAAGCTGCACTGAAGCAGATCACATTGCCTTCTCCAGAAAAGCTCTGGAAGCACAAATCCAGAGCTGACGTGGCCACTGCAGGTGCATAAGCAAGGCAGTTTATCACTGTGTGAGCATCCTCACTATCAAGCCTTATCTAGTTGAAGGATTTCTCAATTTCTGCCTTGCCCTGAAGATGCTCTGTTATCAAGTCACGTGAGATTCTTCTGCAAGACAACCAGGTGTCTTACAAGTCCACTTGCAGAAGAAAAGGTTTAAGGAGGCCATCAACACACTGGGGATTTCATCTGCACTGACCATGGAAGGTGTTCTATAAAAGGGAGCAAATGCTGTATTTCAGCCCTTAACCTTGCCAGGTTAGCTGGATTGGGCTAAAAGCATCTACCCTGCAATTGATGTGTTCTTCTAAAGGAAAGCAGCAGAGTTAATATTATCTCAGTATGTCCTTGTTCCTTTCTGAATAATTTCTTCTAGGAGAAATTTAGTCCTAAAAGATGTCTTATATCCACTCTTATATTATCTGGATAAAACCCAGCAAGGATAGTTTGATCTTGACAAGATAATTTAATCTCTTTGTTTCAAGCAATTGATTCACAGGCCTTCCTGTCATATCTTCTTCTAAAGCCCAGTGGAGATTCACTCAGGGCCTTTTCATAGGAGAGTTTCCACTGAGAGTATAAACAATCTTCAGCAAAGCCTACAAATAGCTCTGTACCTGGGAGTTATTCTCATTTTAGTTCAGATCAACATTGTGCTTTTGAAGTAGAATCTCTGATTGTCCTGATGTTCTGTGCTTTGATTCACATCATGATGTGGTATTGAACCACATGAACCAAATTCCTTTTGGATTAAACTCAAGTGGAAAATGCTGAAATGTGTCTAATGCACTCCAGCTGCAAATGTCCACTCAGTCTTTTAAAAGAAGCATGGATATCACATCCTCATCACCACATATTTTACTTTAAATTCACATTCCTCCTGCTCTGCTAACACAGATGGAAGTTTAACAATAATCTACTTCAAATTCAGCACTTTTCTATTTGCAGTTTTACTTCTCTCTCTTTTATGGAAGTTGATGTTCATCATCTAGTCACTCTCTCCCAACTAATTCTAATAGGTTCAGAACTCTGTCAAGATACAGCTGTCTGTTCCCTAGGCAGAACAGCCAATTGCAAATGTTTTATTTAAAACCAAAGGTCCAATTACAGGACCAATTTATGATTCAGCCGAGCCAATATAAATCTGATCTAGTTCATTGACTTTAACCTGACTACAGTAACTTTATTCCAGATTTGCTCGTGTGTAATGAAATTGAGTTCAGACAATGGCTCTGATTATTACTTTTTAAAGAATTAACTTGTAATATAAGTTACAATACAGAGTCCTTCCACCTTTGGAACAAGGCTTCATAATTATCACTTGTGGGTCAAAAGCATATATCCAATCCAACAATGTTTCAAGGACCAAAGTGCTTTAAAGATTTTGGTTAAGAAAGCACAAGGTGGGCATGGCAAGACATGAGGATTTCAGCAGGACCACCTGAAAATAAGGACAACATTGCAGTTTTTCCCCCCCATTCAATCCCTTATAGAAACAGAGTAGTTTTCTAGTGCATTGTTAAATATCTGGTAGAAATCTGTATTATACAGTTTGGGTTGGGCTTCTTTAAACACAGAGGAAAAAAATACTCTCAGTTTTTGGCTACTCTGCAGCATGTGGTTAAAAAACCCGAGCAGGCACATATGGCTTCCATAATGCACAGAACTGCATAGTCATTTTCCAAATCAGAAGTCAAAGTGTGTCTTCAAGTTTTACGTGTAGACTGCCCCCCACATATTTAGCACTTATACCTTCTTTTCTCTGTTTTTTCAAATTATTTGACTTTCTGGAATTGCCTTAACAATCACAGACAACTTAGAGATGCTGTTCAGGGTTTTGATTTTAGGGCATTTTTGTTTGGTTGGTTTTTTAAACTTTATACAGTGAAACAGTTTAAATTTCCCTATTTCCTGGGGGTAAAACAAACGAACAAAAAACTTGAAAGACAAGACAAACTCTGTCAAAGGAAGAATACAGCAGTGATACCTTTTAAGGCTTTCCTAGTCAGTCTAGTACCCTGGTTTCTGTGACAGAAACTAGTGAATTGAAAATAAAAGAATAAATATTCCCCTTTTTGGACTTACTGACTTAGACTAAGAGGGAAGAGAGACAGAAACTGCTGACTACAAGAGCTGTGGATAAACATACCATACGCTAGATATATAGTATTAAATATACATTACAACTACACATGTTGGAGCTAAAAGTGAAATACTTGACAGTGACAAAATTGTCCTACATGAGAATCAGAACATGCCATAACATGCCATAACTCTATCAACTTCTGAGCTTATGCTGGCCCTGGGCTTAAGGCTATCTTTGAGTGCCTGAAATTAGTTTCAGGTGCAGTAATCACAGAAAGAAAACATGTGCAGGGACATAACTTTTTAAAGAAACAACAAAACCGAAACAGGTTTAGAGAATTATCCATCAAATTACATTTTAAGAGCGGCCATTAAAATGTTGATGAAAGAATATAAGATGATGAGTCAGGGACACTAAAAGACCAAACACATGATTCTACAAGATATTACTTGGAGTAGTAAGAATTTCACTTTATAACCCAATGTGATTAAACAGCATACTGCTGAAAATGCAGATGTTATACTACTACAGTAAAAAAAAAAAAAAAAAAAAAAAAAAAATTAAAGATTTTTCTAATTAAATCATGGAAGATCAAAAAGAAAATAGGGGGGAACTTTGCTAAGAGTGCAGTCATATAGAAGGACTAGGATTTAGGTCTGGTCTTTGAAGTTTTCTTTTGCAAACTACATATCCTTGAAGCTATTGAAAACTTGAAAGATTTTTCTGGTGAAACTGTGCAATGTTAGAGTTACGTTGTACTACTCAATAATATGTGTGAGCTGTTTGTAAGGAAGGATCCTTTTTAAGGAAAATCTGTTTTCATATTGACCTTGGATTCATATTTCTAAGGTAGCTAAAGCAAAGGCAACATTCCCAGCAGTGAAAATTCCTGCCAGGAATGTAACATTCAAATCTCAGTTATCATGCTTTAAAATGGCAGTGATAGTGATAGAGAGAAAAAGCATAGCAATTCACCAATTTTTCAAAACAGAGTTGTTAATACACAATAAATTTTCAGCAAGGACAGCAGGATTTATCAAAACATCATTTGCATTTGGGATTTTATTTTAAAGTAACACTGATTTCTTAGGCATTATACAAGAGATTTTCTGAACTAAAAGAAGTTTACACATTCTGTAACACTTTTTAGGGGTACAAGCTCTGTAAGAGATGGTCCAAAGATCCCTCATCTGCCTCACAACCATCATCAAGGACAGAGATTGAAACCCCTAAAAAGGACTCTAAAACCCCAACACAAAAGTGCTGGCCTGCCTGAGGTGGGACGTTTGCCAAGTGTTGCCTGCAGGTGTGTTCAATGGAAAAAGCTAGCACACATTTCCATCAGAGCATCAGAACCTGAGCAGGAACAAAGGGCAAGTCACAGTAATTGACTGCACTTGCTGACAGCTGTACCTGTTCTCTCAAAACGAACACACCATAACCATCTCCCCACCTTTTGGCCAATTGCCCGTTGCTTTGGAAAAGGACTATAAAGACCCTTGAGTTAACCAAAGACTTTGAGATCTTCCCACGGAAGAAGACGGGTCTATTGGCCGGACCATGAGGATTTCATCTCTCTGTTGGTAGCTATACCCACCCTCTCTTTCTCTTTTCTCTCTATCCTTTATTTTTCCTTTCAAATCCTTCTATTGCCTTTGCTGATTGGCACTCAACAAAGGTGCATTTGTTTGATTAATACTGAAATCCCCTCTGTGTTGTTTTTTTTGCACTCTGAGATCAGTTAACAAACCATCTCGACCCCTGCTTGCATTAGCAAATCGTGACAAAGCACGTCAGTAAATATTCAAATAGTCCATAACACAGTTGAGATTGCAAACCATGCTTAATCGCAAAACATTCCAGTACCTGCAGAATTGTGTCTTGTGTATTCCGCAGAACTCTCCTTCTGCCATTCAATCTACTGCCCTTGTGTATTGTTTGAAGGAAGTGCTGAACCATAAGAAGTCATGGATGAATATGTTCAAGTATTCCGCGCACACACTTTGATCCATTTGTATCGGGTCAAGTCTAGCTTTCTGTCACTGTTTTCTTCTGTATAACCAAATTCCTCCAGGCAGAACAAAAAGTGCACTTCTGTTGAGTCTAATCTTCTTTCCCCTACAGAAATTCCACATTTGGGAGCTAAACTTCCTCACTGCCCGCAACATGTGAGTAGTAATTACTTGATTCCATGCTGTCCATCCATACCCTTCAAAACCTGTGACAAGATACTCCTGAAGATCAGATGTGAATGGAATTGTGAAAAATTTTAATTCTTGCAAGCCTTTTCTGAGAAGAGCTGAAGGAATAAATTCCTTATAGACTTGCCAGACTCCTTGGCTGATAGCCCAAACTGAAAGCTCTCTTGTGTTTGGGAGTCTAAATGTGATACCTTCACCTCCTGTTCTAGGGGAACCAGTGTAGGTTGTTTGCTTTATTCCTGTCTTTCTTAACATCTAAAGCTCTTGTAAGTTTGTTTGTTGTTTCAGCACAGTGACCATACTATTAACCCAGGCAGAAATGTCTGAATTAACTCCAAATGATTGAGCCATCTGGAGAAGTTCAGTTTGTATTTAACTCGGAGAGTTAATTGGGTTTTATGTGGCAGAGCTGCTTTAGAAAGCTCATTGGGACCTGTAGCAATGTGATGTAGATTTAATGCACCCCTATGCATTAAAGCCTCCATCAGACTCATTAACTGTGGTTTGTACATCCATTTTGGTAGATAAATTTGTTTAATCATATGCATTTGCAGTGGCCTGTTATATCTAAGTGTGCTTCCTTTTCCACTGCTTGTAACTTTAGCCAGTGGCATCTCGTCCAAGAAAATGCTTTGGATTCATCCCCATAACATTTTAATTGCTCACTAATGAATCATGTTTAGCATCTGAGCATTGGGTGGCTGTTAGTTTCTCTGCATATATTTACCACTGTGCCATTTCACACAATTTGCAGAACAATTGCTTCATCTAATATCATAAACTATTTCTGAATTCCTCATGATCCTTTAGAGATTGCAAGTGTTTTGCAGTCTTTCCCTATAGCTTTTCATTCTGGAATATTTAAAAAAAAATTAGTTTTGAATTTTGTCTTAATTGAGAGAAACTGTTGTGGTTTTTTGTTTTTTTTTTTTTTACTGACATGCATTTCAGTTATTTCCCAAAGCTTGCTATTTCATTTGAGAAATATTTTTGTTATCAATGTAAATATTCACTGCTTTTGTAATATCCAAAGTACTTGATGCAATAATCTTGTAAAATTTATAGCAAGATATTCACCCTCCAAAAAATTACATGGAACCCAAAATGTAGCAGATTTAAAAAATATATATTTTATGAGAATATTTGTTTTATACTTATCTAGGTGGTATTTGTTAGAATTTTTGATGTAATAGTGTTTTTATAGTTATTTAAGAGAAAAGTATCAGCAAATATTGTTACAAACTTTCTCTAGATTTTTTTAATAAAGAAGGAATGATATTTTTATAGAAAAAATAAACAAATTAGAAAAGGATATTGTCTTCCTCACAATATTACAAGGCTCAATTAAAAAACAAACCCTGAATTAAATTGTTTTAGGCCTGCCTTCTGAATGTTTCATGAGTAGGATATTCATACCTTAAACATCCTGCATTGTCACATGTATGTCTAAAATGTCCCTTAGTGGTCTTTCCATGCTACTACTTCATAAAAAAAAGAAATATTATTGCTCCAATAAATTTGGGGGCAAAGATAAATATTTATTTGACTTTTTTTTTCCTGACTGCTGAGCAATTTCCAGCAATGGCTGCAGTGAAACATGCAATAGATTTGAAGTCCTCTGGGTTTATTACATGTAACAGTGTACATGATTTCTCTTTCTTTTCCCTTATTGTTTTACAGTTCTTCTCCCAGGAAAATTTGGGAGTGCTCCTAGGGTTGCGTGATTCCTGCCAGCATGAAGACAAAGGTTAGCTCATATTGACTACTTTTATCTTAATCCCGTTTACTTACGACACTTTATGATTAGGACAAGTGGGCTTTCACAATTAGAAAAAGTTCTTCCCAAAACCAATATCCTGCTCCCATTCAAAAGCAGAGATCAAGGTCATGATGGACTATGCTCCTCTCACATCTCAGCCTGTTCTGACTCACATGCATTGCAACAAAATTCTGGAGCTGATACACTTAAAGAAGACATTTCTTCCCTTTTTGAGACAACCCAAAATAGAAACCCCAAACATTTAAACAGAACTTAATTGGAAAACTTAAATGTGCTCGAGGTGCATCATCCTAAAACACCTGATATTTTTAATCTATGGCAAATTTCAAGAATATTTTTACTGTCCTCCCTACATTACTTCACTTGGATCATTTGTCTTTCAAAAGACTAGTAAACCATAATTTGCTTTAGCAGCTTTGAATGGATTTTTATTGTTTCTTGTCACAGCCTTTCAAATCTAGTAATTTGAAAACTAAATATGAACTGCAAAACTCAATCAATCCTGTAGTATTCTTTTAATATCAATTTCCTTATAATTAGCCCCCAAACTGTGTTCAATTACTGACAATTATTCTCGTGCACTTTGAGGGACAACACTAATTTCACAGTTAGCAGCATTTAAAAGGAAGGTGATTCAAACACTATATAAAAAAGTTCCTCTCTCAAGAGCTACAGAGCATTGTTGCAAACTTTGTGAGACAAAAAGGATTCCACTGGTACAATATCAGAACTTGGATTTTACAACCCCACACGTGTGTGATTCTGTCTGGCAGGTAGTTTGTGTCAGTATTCTTTAAATGCTAACTAGGCTTATTATAACTTTGGCTGTGCCCTTTTAAAACAAATGGAATTGTGGAAAAATCCATAGAAATTGATGCATCAGATTAAGACTAATGATTAAAGTGATGCAATCCTGATTTCTTACATCCAGATTTTTTTCCCTCTTAGCTTATCTTACAGATATTTGAAGCATCTCTCTTACAACTGTTAAGAGGTGCCTTCCCTCACATTATAAAATCATGTTTTATGATCTTCAGCCCATTTTGTGTCCCTATCCTATAAGAATACAGGTGGAAGGGATTGGTGATGTCATGATGGTTCTGTGGTAATGTGCCATTCCTGTTCCAGTGAGGTCACTGGAATTGTCACTTTGTAGGGACAATTTATTTTTTGTTATATCCATTTTGTTGTTGGGCTCTGATGGATCTTTGACAACTGGAAATTCTATTTATTTATGTGCATATTTAAAAAGTTACCAGTAGAGCCCAGAGCATCGACTAGGTACTCTTATTATAGAGTAGTAAATACCCAAATAAAGAAATAAATGAAATGACACCTTCCTCAAATGAGAGTTACAAAATGGAGCTAACAAATATTGATAGGCAGCAGCCTTCAGAAGATCTTCTAAATTATCTTGTAAGTGCTATGAAGTTTAAGCAGAGGAGACAAGGAAACAGAAGAGTTATTGCCAAAACAGCACACAGACACTTAACAACAAAAAATGCTGGTAAATGACAGCCAATCTTGGCTCTAGTGTATATCTCAATGATCCAAAGGAAAGTTATATGATAAATAAAATTGTGTGCATTGTAATTTCCGAACACACTGAATAGCTGAAAAATAAAGACCAGTAAGTAAATTCATGCAAAGGGCAGAGAAAAGATTTTTATGCTTTAAGAGAAAATTTTGGATAGAATCCTGCAAACACCAAGAAGTGTGTTGGTATGTTGTTAAGATTTCATTCTGCATAGAAGGCTCAAATTTCAATTGAAATGCTGATTTAAACCTTTAGATTCGTGATTTTAAGGTGAATCAAAACCCACAGTACTAAAGTACTTGCAGGTTTTCGCAGTATTTTTTCTTGGCTTGGTTCAATTTTTTCCCAGAAAGCTGAGCAATAACTTCCTTTACCTTTATGGCATAGCAATGCCATCATAAGTCACCAGGAAAAGGTCAAAATTTTATACACCCTTAAGAGTCAACTACAGATCATGCCAGTGACTGCTTGGATAAACATGAGGGACAAGGTGACAATATAACAAAAAAAGAAAACTCCAAATCATGCTCAGACAATGGTTTTGGAAAAAAAAGACCTAACTTGGGAGAAAATGTGACCAAAATGCAGTGGAGTCCCTGAAGGACACAAGTAAATGATGGCTCCTATGCTGAGTAGGACCTTTCTTTGGGGACAAAGGTGAACTTATGCATGTGTGAACCCAGCTGGGAAAGGTGTGTTAAAAGAATAATCCAAAGAAGAATAATCCAAAGACCAGTGAAGGCTACACATTTTTTTTCTGCTCACTTGGGAGGCTTTGGGCAATGATCCCACAGGTGACAAGAGCAGCCTCAGAAGCTTTTGTGGACTAAGCAAAGTAAGTTTCCTCCAGGATTCCATTGCTTGTACAGGTGCAGGACAAAGGGAAGATTTCTCCAGGATTCCACCTTTCTATGGTACAGCACAAGGAAAGGTAAGATTTCTGTAGTATTCTTGCATTTGTACAGGTACAGGATTGAAAATCTCAATGCTGGTGACAACACTGAAAGCTCCACAACTTCACAGCAGTAGTTATCCTCTCTAAAGTGAATAATGGCTGTGAGAATTACGGGCAAAAACTATATATAAAAAGCATTGCAATGTTTCTGGTAAGAGTTTGTACAGTGTATCAAGAAAGGAAAAAGCATTTTAAAATTAGGTTGCACTAATCTAGCTAATTGCAATGATGTTTTTTGGCATTGTAGACCTAAATAATTATGTGAATAATTTAATTTAAAACATTTTTAAAATATTTAATGCATTTGCACAAGAGATCACCAAGGATATTTTGTACTGGGTCACGTAGCCTGGACAGACATTTTAAAATTGAAAACCTGAAACAGCAAAAGATGCAATTCAGGTTTCCAAAACCGAGCAAAAGACAAAAGATCTGGTTAAAACAATGAGCCACAGGATCTCATAGGGAAGACTGAATTGTATTGTAAGTTCACCTGCTTTTGTTTACCTATTGCAGTGATCCTGGTATGTACCAAACAATATGTACAGCAATATCCAGGCACAATATAGTGAGCTAATAACAGAGCTTCAGTCTTAACTGTGAATTCCCTAGCATTACTTGGTATATTGCTGATACAGATAGGGTTTTGTGGCTTAATTCGTGGCAGCACATAGGGTGTCAGCTGGAAATCCATTTTGTCGTTGTAGAACAATATACAGAATATAATAAACCCATTCCTACCTTCCCATTCTTTCCTTACAGTAGGAAGCCAACATTTAGAACCCATAGCAAACAAACACCTGCTAAGCATAAATCACAAGCACAAACACAGCACTGGACAAGTTCAGAGAGATATGATAGGAGAAAAACTCATGGAAAATCTTAATAGTCATTAGGAAAATCTAACATTTGTTTCACAAACTGACAGGTGGCTACTGAATCGACTTCAGAACAACCATAAAGAGAGAGCTGGTTATTATGCCAGTAAAACTTAAACAGCAGAGCTTTTTAATAAGCTGCACTCTGTTAGGAGTACACTGAGGGAGCCCAAGCAGGAAAAAGCAATAATCGCGTCTAGCAATAACAAGAGGATCAACTAATATCCATCATAATTTCTCCCTGTTTTGCTTCTCCCTATTAGTATGACATATAGTAGAAGTAGAAGCAGCCTAACAAGACACTGAGCAAAACAGGTGCAGGAACTAAAGCGTCTTCCATTTAGAGAGTCAGCATTTTTCTTTGAAAAAACCTCTGTGCACTGTGCAGGTTGGAGCCTGGGTTGCCCATTGCTTATACCCATTGTGTGATGTGTGCACTATTTTATCTCTTCCTGCAGAGTTTGGTTGTGACATACATAACACATGTGCCCATAAAGTTACCCGGAAAGGCACTGAAAAGGTTCAATATATGTCATGGCAAGCATATTTCTTTGTTAATTCCATAAAGACAGTCTGGAGAAGCCAAGTCTCCTACAATTTTTGTGTCCGCAGTGGGGAGAAACCAGCACATTGCATGCTATCATTATCACAGAATTATGGTGCACTGTGTAATACTTTTACTCTTGCCAGAGAATGATAGTAGAAATGGCACTGCCCCATTACTAATGCTTAATGTATGACCAATCAGAAGCTGAAAATCATATGACCAGTGGCAGCTTATGCCATCCCATCAGTTCGTAAATTGGATGCAGTTTGTCAGATGGACACAATATCCCTCCACTGTAGGTGGTCTCTGTTTCATTAGGTTTCAGATTGATGGTAGTGAACAATAATCCAAAAGTGTGCAATAGGTACATCAACCTCATTTTTCATTAACAGTGCTTCCCAGACGTATTGGGAGCAGGTACAAAACATAGATTTTGTTTGGCTTACTTTGATCCGTGCAGAGACTATTGGGTATCTGACTTCGCTGTTGGAGGCTTATGGTTTCGGTTAGCAGAACCTGGTACAGCAACTGGATGAGGTGTTTTTGATGTAATCTATTCATTTAGGTGTGATGCAGAAATAGTGGGTGGCAAAGCTGCTAATTTTTTTTTTATATGAAGTAATGAGTAACCAACAATTTATTTACATACAAGGCACTGCAGTTACTAGGGGACCTTTCTAAATTATGGGGTAGATACAAGAGTGGTAGTGTTTTTTGTTTTCTTTTTCTTTATTTCCCAAGAGATTAACAGAAATGTTGGTGCATTTTTTGCAGCTTCTAAAAGAAATTAAAGGACTAAAAGTCTTTGCCAGGGTCATTGAAATGACAAACAAACCAACTACTGCTGTATCTTACACAGTTTTGACTTACAGGGATATGTTTTACTTCACAGTGAAATAAAGTAGAATGCACTGTTGTTCAAATAGTGAGTAATTGAAAAGCCATTTTTAAAGCAGAGACTTTGAATCCCTGCAAATGATATAATATTTATAAAGCTGGCAGAAAACTGATATTAGACTCTGCAGCAGATGTGTAAGAACTGCTATCATCAGGACTGATCAGGCACCACTTGCTTTTACTATCTCCAATACAGTTTTCTTCCTCATTTGTATATTAACAAAGTGCATGAACCTTATTAGCAAGTTAAGCATACTTATTTTAAAAATAAAATCAAAGCTCTAAGTAATACATAATGCAGGGAAAAATCATGTTTTAATGTTCAGATGAATGGATTTTATTATGCGGAAGTACATATGCTGTTAATCATGTAACATCAAGCTATACATGCAGTCAAGATAGGCAATATGGTTTACTCTTTGGTCATATTTCTTATCTCAGTGTATGAGAAGTTTCCATCCACAATATTTCATTGTCTCTTTCTAAGAAATGTACCTCTAGGTGCCTGAAGATTTAAAGAATACTCCTCATTTGCACAGCACGAACACGAGCTCTGTTCTGTGTGGGCCTGAGGGGGGGAATTCTGTGTGTGCATGCATTTGGCATGAATTTCTATGGAATATATAGACGCAGGCTCTCACATCATGCCACTTTTCCAACAGCATCTCTTATCATTGTTTAAGAATATCTTTTCACTTTCATGCTTTTCTCTAGTTATTTAACATAACTGGGCAACTTTTCTTCTGAAGTTCTAAAACATGTGTCCATTGCCCTGGTTTTCCAGCCTTGAGCAAATCTCTTTAATAGATCACTTTCAAGATGATGATACATTGATATTCGGCTTTAATTAGTGTCATGAAAGAGAAAAAGCCCTTCAAATGTCAATGGCTTGCAAAAGTTGTTGGAGCATCTTCTTAAAGCAAATCTGAAGGTCTGGCCCTCAATGTTTTTTTTCTTTCTTTCACATGATCCTATTACAAGAGTTTTTTTGTAAACTGGTGTTATAAACGATTATTTTTAGTTAAGAGAAGCACCAGGAAAGATTAAAAAATGGATATAAAGACATTCTGGTTCTTGATCTTCTTTCTTCTCATCTCAACCTTTAGAAAGTCTTGCTGGAAGAACACAAGGAACAGCGGGAAGGTTTCTAACAGATCTTTGAGACCTCCTTGCAGTCAGATCCCAGGGGAGCTAGAACAGTATACCTCTGTGGTTCAAAAACTCTTTGGGCCAGAAAAAGGGGCCTTTATCTGCTGACATTTCAAACATATTCAATCAAATATTGATCTAGAAAATCAGCCACTTTTTCTCTAGCAAAGAAATTAAATTAGTGCTACCTACTGAAGATCTACAAATGGTTCTCCTGAAGATAATGATAGTACCCTAGGCTGTTCCTAGGATCAAAAGTTTTTATGGACACCAAACTGATTTAATATTTTCTGTAATGCATGGAGAAAAAAGGGTGAAAGATCTGCTTGCCAATAGTAATGTGCTGGAGATTATCTCATGTGGCGAGTCCTTGCATCAAGGAGCCAGGCAGGTTTTTCAAATCCATCTCATCTTTGGAATAAAAGAAACAGAATGTAGCCCATTTCACCTTAGACAAAGATTTTCATCACCAGAAATATCTGACACCTCTTAAAGTTTGTGCTGGTAGCACATGCTCCTCTAAGTCATAAACATTTCCTGTCTCTGTTGTGTTCTATTTCAAGATGCCCCTTCTGTTGCTTTGGAAGAAGTGAGAAGTCTCTTCTTCATGCTCAAAACACTAACCGACCACAAAACATGTCTAATGTGCAACAACAGGAGAAAGATTCCTTAAAATATATTTCAAGTCCCATTGTTGAAATGTTTTCATCACTTGTATTATGAAAAAAGGTAGGCCGTACAAAAGAGCACAAGGGTTTAATGATTTAATTAGTACTTCCTTCTATGAATTTACTTGAAAAAATAATGAGGCATTAGTTCCTATTAAAACATTTCTCACATTCTCACCCACAAAATCATGTCTTGGGGATTTCACTACACTGAGACAAAGAACTGAATTGTTACAGGTCAAATCAGTTAAGGGTGGATTATCACTTCTCTCACTTCCTCATGAAGTGCATCCAGTGGATGACGTTTTGAAATTCTGACAGTTTACATTTAGCACTGGACATATATGACTGGACTAAATCTATGCACAGAGAAGAGGTACTCGGTATACATTTTATAAATATATCAAAGCATCTCAGAGGTCTCGAAAGACTGTCTTCAAATGGAGGGGTTTGGAAATTCAAAGTTTCACCAAAGGTTCAACCAGTCCCATCTGTTGTTTGGTTTGTCTGGTTTTGGATTCTGTTTGACTTGTTAATTAATTCCTGTATTTAGACTGTCTATTAAATAATTTCAAATAATGATAATTAAGTATTCCATATGCATTCACAGAGAATTGTTCAGGTTGGGAGGGACCTCTTGAACCGTCTAGTCCAGCCCCCTGGCTCCAGCAGAATCAGTAGGAGCTGCTTGCTCAGGACTGTTCCCATCAAGTTCATCTCCACAAAGGGCCTCCAAAGCCTGTTCTAGTGTTTCACCATCCTCACAGGAGAAGAGTTTTCTTGTGTTCACACTCTATTTTACACTTTCCAATTTGTCTCTCTTGTCTTCTCTGCTGTCAGTGACACTACCAAGAGAAGTCTGGCTCCTTAATTCTTCACTCCCTCTCCTCAGATAGTGATGCACATTGAGATTCCCCCATCATCCTTCTCTTCTCCTGGCTGCAGCCTCAGCTCTCTCAGCCTCTCCTCATATGAACAGATGATTTTTAGTCATCAGATCACCAAAAAGAAAATCAGTGTACATATCTTGAAACCACTGGACAATGTAATATACATTTTCAAGGAAATTAGAGCAAAACAAAACAACGACAAAAAAAAGGTGTGTGCCACCCTTTCTTAAGAATTTTTCCATCAGTATTTTGTATGCAGCAGATAATCTAGCAAAGAGGTAGAGACTCCTTATAAAATTACTCCTTTGTGTAAAAATATTTCCATTCTTCATATTGAGCTCAAAGAGCTCTACTTCTAAATGAACCTGATCTGGTAAATAAAAATTGTTTTCTAGCTTTCCATGTGTATCAGGGCATCCTTTTACCCAGTATCTATTATAACTCATTGAATATGTCATAAAAATACTGATAAAGGTAAATTGTCTATTCATTTAAATCTAACCTTTCAAGCCTTCAGGAAATTTGATGATATTAAGCAGTCAGAAATCTGGAAACAGAGCCAGAAATTTCTTATCCAGCAAACTTCCTGTATCAGTCAAAAAAGGTTTCACTTAATTTTTGTCACGGATCAATCCAAGTAGGAGCTATTAAAAAGAGGAAGGAATGAATTCTCAGATTTCACCATAGTAGAATTTGACATCAAGTCCATGATATTCTGCAGGAAGAGTGGCATAGTTTAATATATTTTTTTAATGAACTGGAAAAAGGGATGAGCATTGAGGTGATAAAATTTGCAGGTGACACAAAATTATTCAGGTTAATCAAATCTGGAGAGGGTAATAAGAAACTTCAGAAGAAAATAAACAAGTTAGGTGAATGATCAATCTGATGGCAGATTAAATTCCGTGTTTATATATACAAATTAATGTAATTTACAAGGTTGGGGTTTTTAAAATCTATTTTTACACCTTAGTGAGTTCTAAATTAATTGTATCAAAGGAAAAGGACCTAGAGATCATTGTGAAGAGTGAAATAAACTCCTCCACTTGTCATGCAGCTATAGTAGAAAATTTTGGTACAGGAAAGAAGAATAATATGAAAAACTCTTTAATGTCATTAAATTGGTTGTCCTCTGCATTTCAAACACCATGTGCAATCCTACTCAGCAGCTGCAAACAGAAAGTTTGCAGAAATAGAAGCAGCTCTGTGCTGTCTGGCAAGAATGCAAAGAATAAGGAGGAAAGACTGGAACAATTGGCATCACCAGGTTCACAGAAGGGGTCCACTGTAGATATCATAAAAAGCCATGAAATAACACCTTGATAAGGAGAGTTAGGATCTTGTCATATAAGAACACTCAAGGAAATTTAAAGCAGAAGACATACACTACAAACAAGGTGGAGCTTGTTGCTGTGGGATGTTAGTTTGGCAAAAGCCAAAAAAGGGATTGGACATTTAAGACTCAGAGGTCTTAAACTCTGGAGGTAAATTTTTCGGTTTTCCTAATTTGCTTTGCAAAGACAGTTCTGCAGGAATTGCTTTTACCTATTACATTGAGACTCTTCAATCATAATTTTCCTCGAAGCATTTCCTCAGGATGGTAATTCCTGATTAAGGAATTCATGATTAAGAACACCTGTAGTAAGATGGAGACGACTGAACTGAGAGTTAGAGAGGAGAAGAACTGTTAGGTAAATACAGCCTCAGTGCAGGTGATGGACTTTTAGCATGGGTTAGCTGTGCTTTAATTGTGAGCTAAATATAACTGAATTCAGAGCCTGCAAGCAGTGACACAGATGGCTAAGGAGCTGTCCTCAAGGTAATTCAGCAGCACACCAGCCCTTTCTGAAGAATGTTCAGAGCATTTCTTTAAGGAGAGTTTTCACTGGCCTGTTTAAGGTTGATTGCTATTGAAATGGAATCCACAGAAGCAATTAGGAGTCAGCAGTGCTGCACTGTAACCAGAGAAGAAGCCCTATATAAAAGAATCCACTATACAGAGTAGTGAACATGAGGTTTAATAAATAGAAATTCCAAGGGATTTTCACAGGTTTAGTGGAGTGGTGACATATGTTATCATCTTGCTCACCATAGACTGGGATATGATTTTACACTGTCATGTCACATTGGCCCATGATAACCAGAAGTCATTTATTTCCTAAGAAAATAGTAACTGGATATGACAACCTGTGCTGCCTCATGGTGAGGTTGTGGTAGTATTTACTGATAATGTGAAGTATAACTTGTGTCATCCATATTTTTCAGTAGAAATTCAGAGCATTTCTAATGTAAAAAGAACATCCCAGCTTTTTTTTTTGTGTGTCTTTTCTTTTTGCATGGTACTATAACAAGGACTTCCATCACCTGCATATTACTTACATGAAAAATTATATAGCAATTCTCAAATTAAGAATTAATAAATCTTCAAAGTACAATAAATAATTACACCACTCTGTTGTTACAAAATTCTTCACTGTTTAGCTCCATTTTTCACAGAAGTAGGGTATTTGTCTGTCTGTCTGTGTTTCTGCCTATCTATTTGGTCTCTTCTGCTTTTATTTTTCTGGATGGGATATACTGGTTATATTTTAATGCTGCAAAATCTAAAATGAGCCCTCCATTAAACTAAGAATGCCTAGTTACCATTCTGCTTTTATTTTCCTCAGAAAACGTAAATAATTAAGCTTGACTTCAATTAAAAAGATGAAGTTAGCCTTCCTACTGTACCATAAACATTTTTACTTTACGGTTTGTCTAGCAAGATGGTAATCCTGTACTCTTGCTAGAAATTATCACGTAAGAGTTCTCTTCATTTTAGTCCTTTTGCAAGGTGGATGCAGTGGATGTCTACACCACAATTTAAAAGGCTTTTCATCAGGCTTCATTCTTGATTTCTACTGTAAATTCCACAAGCTACAGTAGTTTAATGCAGAAGCGTAGATGTCCATAAAAAGCTGGAGGGAATGATATAAGTTATAATGCTGTTATAAAACTGTCTGTGATATTAACACACACTGTATATTAAATACACAAAACTGTTACAATAACTTGAAGGTTGAGACAAACTCATGAAAACAAATAAATTCTTTAGGACAGCAGGCAAAAGGTTGTTCTTCGCAAAAAGATTTAAATACGATTGTACGGCAGTCCAAATTAAACCCCCCAAAATAAAAAGCTTTTTCCACTATTCATGAAGTCTGTGCAGAAAAATCCATCCACAAAATAGATTTCCAGGGTGGTCGCTCCCCCTCATGCCAATTTAGGCACTTGATGTATACTGGGGGAAGCCAATCTCCCTGTACATAAACAGTGAACTGAGTAGTTCAGAGCAGAAGCCTAATTCAGGTGCTCTCAGACACTCTCCAGAGGAGCTTTCCACATGAATTTTACAGGAAGATTTGGGAGACTGACCTCCTCACTGGGACAATGTTCTCAGCTATTATCACATATCAGGAGGATGATGAATATTTCCAGTTTATACCATTGGCCCTCCCAGTTTGGCAAATCATGTGAAAACAAAACTTTGAAAACCACATGTAAAAATGGAGTAAGACACAAAATCATGCTCATACTCTGCTCATAGTTAGTTATTATTAATTATATTCTGCTCCTTAATGTAAATCCAGAATAACTCCTTAGTTCAGAAAGGAATTATCCTATGTCAGGTGAGGTGAGAGTAGGATCTTCTGTGACCATAAGAACTTCTCTGAATGGAGCAGCTCAAGACAAATAGACTGGTTATCCCATAAACTATGTGAGGTTTGCAACCCTTGCAAATGTTTTAGTTTCTTTAAGCAGAAACAACCTTGTTATTGAGTGTTTGTTAGGTACCATGAAAAACCAAAGAAAGGAAGGAATCCAGTTGGTTCTGTCTTGGTTGGTTAGTTTTTTTATAGATTACACCACTGTAGGCAATGTAAGCACTCCTCTGCTCTGCAGTTCTGGTCAGTGCCATCATGGAAAATGTGCTGATTTGCTGTGCTGAGCTAGTTGATAATGTTAGAGCAGATAGCAATGCAAAACTAAGGGATGTGCAAAACCTCACTGTTTTAACATTGATTTCTCAGGCACATACTACAGGTCTTTAATGTGCAGCACTGAGACAGACTTAGTTCAGGGTAGGACAGAGCACTCAAACTTAATTTACTGAATTATGATTTTTTTTTTCCTCCTCAATTTATAGCATTACCAGCTGAGTCTAAGACTATTTTACATGGTAAGGTCTCTCATTTTTGGCCTTGCATAGTGCCTGGCTTTTAAAATGCCTCCTAAAACCACTCCACATTCAGCTTTTCATGGGGGTTTTTTTGTCTCTTGAAACATGAATAGGGGGAAAGTATAGATGTGCTTAGGCACAAATGCATTGAATTAAAGTTGGCTGCCATTTTAGGTAGTCCCAAGGTCACGAACAGCAAAACATGAAAATTTCATCTCTTTACTGTTGGTCAAAACCTTAATATGTTCCATGACCCTACACTAGATTCAACATATAAAATGAGAGCAGCTTAATAAATCTCTCTGTAACAAGTATTACACATTTTGAGAAGGAAAACTTGAATCAAGCTTCTCCTTTGAAGTTTTAATGGACACTCCAATTTGATGACAGCAACTCACCTATGCTTGTAATAAGTTTGGAAAGCCTGGAGCAGCTCCAGTCATCTTGGGCTGTAGCTCTGGATGACAATGAACTCAGACAACTGCAAGATTCAAAGGGCTTATTCAAATAGTCCAGCTCTTGCCTTACCAGGCATGGCAGGCAAACTTTTAAATACTTTTCTCCCTATGAAAGAACATTTCCAGTTTGAGCTGTTCATAAGAATTTTGTCCTGTAGTAAAACTGCAAAACCTTCCAGTCTGAAAAGGATTAATCAGTTTATACTCCTTTACTCCACCCTTGCGCAAGCCAGAAGGGAAAGGGGGAAGAAGAAAAAAAGGGAGAGAACACAGCAGAGCAAAGGGAAAACTGGATCTTGGAGCTGTGTGTTTCTTACTGCTCTGTGTAACTACATCAGGTCTTACCTGGCAAGTCCACCACACTGGATGTTTTCTTCTGTGGAGAAAATTCCATATGAAATGAGAGGGCTTTGTTTGAAACAAAACTTAAATGTGTGTTTGCTATTATGGCTCAAATCTTGCAAGGATGTATGCAAATATTTACCTCCCTGCTTTGCAACTCTCTTGATTTTGGCAATAATTTGTTTAAGTCTGTCTGAAAATGAGCATCTAAAGGCTCAGAACTGAATTCATTCTCTCTTTGTAGAGGAAGGACGAAGCCAGAATAATTCTGTTTGTCTGGCACCATGTGTTGTAACCACAGTGTTACATACCCTGTAGACATGAGCCTCTAGTGATTAAAAGTGCTTTAAAAAGCAGGGAAAGTCATTCAACATCTGTAAGATTAAAAGAGGAGAAGGCAGCACTGTACATTTTCAAAAATCAATTATGTAATAAGGATGTAGTTTACCCCCAAAAAACATGAGGCAATAATTTTAGCAAGGCTGTTCTTCCTGTTAAACATGGAAGTCTGCTCCTGTCCAGGCATAGATCTCTTTCTCTTATCCCGTGAGTCAAAGACAACTTTGATTTCCTCAATGAGCCTTCTTCCTGGGTGAATGTGACACCACATTATCTTGGCTTATATTTTTCATTCCAGTTTAACAGTTATAAACACCTTTCAACATCAAGTAAGAGCAGCAGGGTAATGCAGATAAAAGAAAATTCCTCAACCCTAACGGCCTGACTCAGATTTATATGCCTGTTTCAAATATCTGTTCCTCATTCCAAGACTTGCAACATTTCACAAGTACCATATAATGTGCTACCTGATTGGCCTTTCCAAGGATACAATGTGCTGCAACACATTGTTCAGGAGTTTTATAGGTAGGCATCCCTACCACTTCTGGTATTCATTGAAAAAATATATCATGGGCTTCTCTTTCTGTGCTCTACAATCTTGACGGTTCTTAATATAAGGTTGTCTTCCAAGATGTCAAACTGGTTTTGAATTATTTTATGGTGTTCTCAGTTAAAACACTGTCATGTAAATCAATCACATCCTTAGTTCTCTGTCAGGGAACTGCAATCTTGAAGTACAGCCTTCAAATGGAATCAGTACTGCTACTAGATTTCACTGTAGGAGAGCAACTATCAGTCTGGGATTTACTTGTTACTGTCCCAGGTAAAACCTTTGCCAACAAATTACTGCCAGGGGTATGAACATTCCAAGTGAGGTTTCACTTGTTTAACCTTGATCCCAGCTTTGCCACTTATCACTGTTAACCAAGCAAATATCACTATTGCTGTCCTGAGAAGCTTTCAACTCCCTGTGAGGCGTCTTGTAGCTTTTCCTCCCAGCTGAGCTGTTTTCCCGGCAGGTTTCGGAGCTGCACCATATCCAAGCTGATCCCAGACAAGAAGGAAAGTGGTTTAAAGCACCATTACTGATTATGTTCTTAATGCTACAAAGTTTCTCCAAGGATTTTATGGACACCCATGCTTTATAAATTATTTCCTATGTCCCAGAGCTTTAAAGTTTACAGCTGGTAGTTAGACCATAATTTCTTAAACGTCTTTTGAAACATCACCCATATGTGTTCCCACACATTAAAACATACCTACAATAACTTAGTTTTGAAGTAATTTCTATTAATCTTGTAACATTAGTACAGTATTTATTAATGCACCTTTAAGTGTCACCACTTTATTCTCAAAAGTGAGTAACTGACGATAAATTACTGGTGAACAATAAAGGTGCATTAGAGTAATCCACAATTTTGGAGACTTCAAAGCGTCAGTGCACTTATTTCTCCTTCCACAGGCAATATATATGTAATTTTTCTACTTTTTACCCTTTCAGATTCATAATGTGTTTCTTGTTGTCTCTTTCAATGCCCTTAAATCCTGAGGGGGGCAATCTTGTAATTACATGCATTAACTCTATTATATTGTGAACTTGTATGATTCTGCACCCACAGAATGAGGAGCCGCTGTGTTCTTAAATGCCAGCTACTCTTTAACTGTAAAGGCACCTACTATTTTATTGGAACTATTCTTGCTTTATTACTGTAAACAACTTTGATCATAATGATGCCATTTGAAAGAGCTGATCAAGCTGAGAAAAATGACACCACAGTCATAAAGTCACTCTAAATTTTGCTATTAACATTTTATAGTGCATATAAGGAAGGCGTTCCAAGTTGCAACTACAGACAAAAGAGAAAATTAATTTTACATAGAAATGTAGATTTAAGTATTAGCAATATACTGGTACAATCATTTTCACCATATTCTTAAGCACAACAGATGACCCTCTCTGTAGATAAGAAAGCCTGCTGGTTGTCACATCTCAGATGAATCTATGCTTCTTCTGTGGCAAATACGAGAATATATTACAGCCCTTATCCCTGCAACAAAGATAGGATGATTGAGTTAGGAGGAAAATACAGAAATGTCATATAGAACAATTTGAAAAGTTATCAGAAAGAAAACTCAGTTCACAGGAGAGCTCTTGATAGAAAAGAGAGCCTCAGCTGAAGGCTGAAACCACTTTTTTTTCCAGCAAAACTGATCACTTGACCCTTAGGATAATTTTGTTTTCTGAGAAATTTGCAAAGCATGGAGTTTGGGGGCAACTGCTGAAGTACTATTTTCTGGTCACAACTGAAAAATAGAATAGACTGGCATCTGTACTGGGAGATTTTGTTAGAAGTAGTTTAGCTTGGGCTATAAGGCAAAACAAAGGGATTTTGGTACAACCTACTTTATGAATGCACCAAAGAACTGCAAGTGACAGACCCAAACAGTGAAGTAACTGCTAACTGTGCTGTAGCACAGAGCAAACTGTTACAGGATGAAAATAAACAGCAGTTTGTAGGAAAGATAA
This sequence comes from Sylvia atricapilla, assembly GCF_009819655.1. Lineage (NCBI taxonomy): Eukaryota > Metazoa > Chordata > Aves > Passeriformes > Sylviidae > Sylvia > Sylvia atricapilla. The sequence continues at coordinate 110,218,641 of NC_089142.1, read as the reverse complement.
CCAACTGTTTAAATGCCAGTTAATGAAGTTTGATGTGCAGGGCTGGGAGCTGCCTTTCATTGAGGTAGTTTTCTTTTCTCCAAACACATCCTCAAGCAGCAGTAAGTGAGAAGTCCTTGGATGAGGGCATCTTGGTGTTGCTTCACTAAAATAAATGGCCAGGGAAAAGCAATGTCACAGGAGCACTCATTCTTTGTGGTTTCCAGCTGCAGGAACAGTCTTTTTTATGTATTATCAGTTGCCCAAAGCGATGACAGTGATTGTGGTTTCACGCAATGGGAGCTCTTGTTGGCCTTGTCTTACTGCAGCAGTCTGAACTGGTGTAAGGGGGGAAAATATCCAGCAGTAGGAAAGTAAAGTAGAGGAGATCCAGTTCTAGCAACTCTTGGATCTCTCTTTGAAGGGAAGAAAGGGCTGCAAAGCAAAGAGGATGGACTTCCAAAAATCAGCAGGCAATTTCAAAGGAGTCCAAATTCACAAAGCTGGTGACATCATGGTCTGGGGATATAACCATGGAAAGGGCATAAAACCACCTCACTTCAACTTCTGACATGGGCTACCTGCCTTGCTGGTTTCTGAATACTGTGAATGTATTTTACATACTTATTTATAAAAATTGTGAGTTTTCAAGTCAAAGGGCTACTTAGGTGTGTGTGCTTTTCTAGGTGCACTGCCTTCACTTGGCTGAGCCCAAGATTCAGCAGAAAGTCGGTGCATTTAAAAATATCAGAATTTAGGAGTATCATTTTATGGACATTTTACTTTTTCCTAATAATGTAAAAAGTTCCACTGCAGAAGCGTAATGTAGAAAATCCACTGTTTTGGGAATACATTTTTGTTTTATTGTTAGGAGAAAAGAGACATTTTAAAAGAGACATTTTAAACAAACATCTGGTAAACTATTAAGCTTCCTAAGTTATGAAATCTCTCAACACCAGCTGTTGAAACTCTCTGACCTAAACCCATTAAGTGAATAAGTGTGCTGAAGAGACTGTCTACCAGTGCTAGACATTAAAAATAGCTTATGTAAAAGAGTGCAAGATATTTTTGCTAGAAGCAGGACTGCTGTCCACGAATATTCATCCAACAGCACTGATCCTCTGCTATTTTGTAACTTTAATTTTTTAATGTAATTTTCAAGAATTATGCAATTATCAATAATTTAGTGATTTGCTTGCTGTATTTTGGAGACCAGTACTTTTCTACTGTTAAATGCAAATGTTGATATCTTTGGCTTTGGGATCCTCCTCTCTTTGACAGCATAAGATTTCTTTATGTACTTAAGCAAGTGAAATAGCTGACAAACAAAACTGTGAAGAATTTACTATTTATGTCGAGGAAGAATTCTGTGTTTGAAGACTGACTAATGACACACCAAAGAGAACACAGATAAAAAGGAACAGAAACAGCAATTTTTGAAATATCAAATATGTTACATAGAAAAGGAGAAAAATAAAGCATGGGAGCTAAAGAGAGGAAAAGAAATAATTTTCTCTTAATTGAGATCCAGGGGACCCGAAGTTTTAAAGCAGGGAGCTTTGCACCCTCTGACATTATTCTGACATTTAAGTTTGATAAATGGCAGCTTGGTTATTCCACATCTCAAATGTCCCCATTCTGTATATAGAGAAAGATACAGATAAATGTGTGACAAACCTGAGTCTGTCTAAACTGAACCAAACTAAACCCTAAGCAGGTCTCTCTAAAGCCACAGTAAGACGTGCTGATGCATGTGGAGAGACCACCTGATTTCTTACTGACACTTTTATTTCTGTAACAGGTTTATGTTTATTCTTCAGGGCAGAAAGGCTGCATTTTCTCTTGCCTTGAGCTAAATTCTCTAAAACTGCTAGGCAGGAAATATAATATCCAATATCCTACTATTTCTCACTTCATTATACTAATATAGTTTAACATACAATGAGGCAGAAATAATGAAGAAAATATGCTGTAGCAATGAGTCTTTATGTGACTGCTTTTTTTTTAATAGAGTCTTATACACTGCATTTTCAGGTCCCTTACATGAGATTTCCTTTTATATGTACTCTAATACATTTAATTGTACTTTTTAGGGAAAAAGCTAAAACCCAGCACCACAATGGCCCTGATCCTCAGCTGTCACAGGAGAGCTCTCAGGCCTGAATGAGTGGTGATCAGAGGGTGGAATATCTTTGAAGAAAAATTTTTGCTAATGCCACAGAATCAGTAGCTTGGGCTGGTGCAACTGTGCATTAAAGTAGGGCCTGAACTTCTCTGAGGACTCATCTGAAGGATGAGATTTTAAAAATACTGTTCTGAAACTACACTGTAGTGACCTTCACTTATTTTACATCCTTGCTGTAAAGGTGGTTTCAATACCAGAATAATTTTTGCCCCATGACAGGCACAGACCTGAGGCTTTCACAGCAGACACCCCTTTGAGGGCTATATTGACTTCAGCAATTGCAACAAAGGCTGTTTAACAGTGTCACAAAGCCTTTTTCATCAAAACAGATATGAAATATTTTCTTAGTCTATATTGCCTGTATTTCTCTGATACTTTGCCCCTGTGAATATCTGAAGCCCTCCAACAGTCCATGGCTTTTAGGAGCCTGGAATCCCAGCTGTAAATGGGAGATGTAGGCTGAGAAAAGGCCCTGATTGGCATCCCTGGAGGCTGATGTCCTCCATTTATTTGTAAGTGACAGAGCATAGGCAGGAACTCTGTTTGCTCACTTGTGCAGAGCCTCCAGAGAAGCCCTTCATTCCCTGTGCCCAGTCAGCCCATACCTGTGTGAGCCTTCCAGCGAGGATGCTCACCTGGATCACTCCAGGGGTAATTCCTGCAGTGTGAACACTGGGGAGACAGCAATTGGATGAAACCCAGAAAACTCACTTAATCTTGGGCACAGGTAGAGTTGTTGGATAGTAACTCCTCTTGGTCACTGCTAACTACAGCTGAATTCAACCCAAAGTCTTAGAAGGTTTCTTGTAAAGTATTTGTTAACTCAGTCCAGCTGGTCTCTCTGGATATACTTTTCCAAAGCTATGCTTCCAACTTAGTTGTCATTATTCATGAGGCTTTCTGGAAGTGCTGATCCTTGCACTTAGCTTCATCATTCATTTTCTCCATTATATTCCATCTGAAATTGCATCTGCTACTTACTTGTAGATTGATAAACACTGGATATATCTCCTAAGGGCTCCTAGAGTTGCAAAATCAGATGGATTGCTATTATTATGTAAGGCAAATGTATCATTAAAACACACATACAAATACTGCAGACTAATATATTACATATGAGGAACACATTTTTTTGCTGTATGAAAACCTTATTCCAAATTTTCCAAACTCTAAGCAAGCTTGCAAAACTTTAAACCATTCTGTTGGGTTTGAAACATAAAAGTTATTTGACCATTATAAGTACTCTTTCTGTCTGTTTTCCATAAACTGGATTTAAATATATTTACATCATTCTTGTGTGGAACATAGTTTTATAATTGTGTGGTTTAAGGATGATTTTTGTGCAGCATAATGAAACAATTACATGTTTTAAACTTGTTTTTCTGTTGAATTTAAGAATTTACTCCCTCAGATTAATCAGATTTGCTTTACTTTCTCCACTGTTGACTCCTTTCTCCATAAACAGTTTGTCTTTGAGGCATTTTTATTCTTTTGTTTTCAATACTGTCAGGTCATAGTACCATAAAAACTTAAAATGAATCCTGACAATTAAACAAGGCAGCTTAGATTTAGTGATCATATATGATATTAATGGATTTTATCAGCCCTTTTCATAGGGAGATAGGGGTGTAGATGAGATTTCCAGAGGTTGGGGGCTAAGTCCCAAATGTGAGAAAGGGATATTCCAGAATGATGACACTGGTTCTGCAACATGTACACACATGGCTTAATGCAGAAATTCCCTCTTCATCTGACACTCTCTTTGTTGCAGCACTTTATGTAGTAAAATGGTACAGTAAAACTTGATAGTAAATAACAGTAATAGTAAAACTATATAGTAATAGTAAAATAGTAGATAGTAGAAAAAAGTGATAGTAAAAAAACCCTAGATGGTAATAGTAAAATAGTAAAAGTAGATAGTAAAACTTGATCATAAGATGCAGTGAATGAATTAAAAACAGGGTAAATGGCAGAGAACAAACCATAAAGTGATAATAGATGCAAAAAGTATCTCAATGGCATCTCATGTTTAATACGTTACACAGTAGGAAAAATTGGCAGATTTGCTTGTCTTTGCTGTGAGCAAAGCACCCCCAGGAAGTGACTTTGAGCATCTGACTGATTTTCCAGGATGGGGAAATTGAGGTTACTTCCTTGAATAATCTAACCTGGACTGTTATGGGACTAGTCCAATAGAAGAGTGGAATACCGCTTCCTTAAGACATTGTTTCAGGATGTATTTCCCACTTGTGGAGCAAGTGAAAAAAGGAGAAAAAAATCTGTCAAGTGAACTCTCAGAAGGAACAAAATAAAAACCAAAATAGAGATAATAACACTTCAGTAGAATCACATGGTCTTTTGACTATCAGTGAAACTCACAAAAGGCTTTCCAGAACTCTGAAGGATAAAAGCTCTCACATGTTGGTGTCAGACAGCTCTGTGCAAGCCAGCCAGGATGCATTTCAAATGGAAAAGCTGTCCTCTCCCAGAAATGGAACTTGATCCTGGCCTGTCTGTGTCACAAATAAATACACAAGTAACTGCACAGTAATTGCCAGGCAGCAGGGAGGTCGCAGAACAGAGGGAAGGATCCCTTTTGGTGCAGAGGTGGCTTTCCCAGCCTCATGGCAAACACACCTGGCAATTTGGGAAATGGAAATTCCACACTGGATCATATCAGTGCTCCAGTGCTCTTTCTCTGTAGTGAATGGCCAGGACCAGATGCTTCAGTGGAATTTGCAAGAAAACCCATAATGGACAATGATTGAATAATTTGCTCATAGGGGAAGTTTCTTCCTAATCCCAGACAGTTAATGATTGGTTTATGCCCTGAAGCATGAGGGTTCATACATCTCCACCCCCAACCATTTTTATCCTATCTAAGGTATCCCTGGGCGCTCTCATTATCCAAATAAGTGTATAATCCTTTTTGAATCCTACTAAGCTCTTGGGCATAATGATAGCTTGTTGCAGTGAGTTCAACAGGCTAATTATGCATTGTGTAAAAAAAGTATTTCTTTTTATCAGTTTTAAATTTGTTTCTTTTCAATTTAATGGATGTCACTTTGTTCTTACATTATGGGGAAGAGTAAACAGGAACATTCAATTGACCTTGTCCATTCCATTAATTATTTTATATCTCTCTATCATGTCCCCACTTATTAATTTCCTCTTCCAACTGAACACTTCTCATCTTTTAAATCTCTCTTTATATGGAGGCTTCTCCTTGTCTCTGTTCCCTTCTGTTGCCTAACTCTGGGCTTCTTCTATTTCCTCTACATATTTTAAGATGGCATGACCAGAAATGAATATTGTATTTGGAGAGTGTGCCAACAATGTGTATAATTGCAGAATTACAATATTATCATTGTTTTCCATCCCATTCTTTCTACATTCTCACATTTTGTTCGCTTTTTTAACCTCCACTGCTCATTGATCAGATGTTTAATTGAGCTGCCCGCAGTGACCCTCAGGTCCTTTTCCCAAGTTGTTATAGTTAATTTAGAAGCCAGCAATGTGCATGAGCAATTCAATCTGTTCCTTCCAATATGTGTGTTTTCATATTTGTCAATGCTGAATTTGGCTGCCATTGTGCAGCTGATTAGGTCTCACTGAACATCTCTGCAGTGCTCTGTAGTGCTGACTAACCTAAATAATTCTTTGCCATCCAGAAAGTTTTTCACCCTCCTGAATGCTTTTTTTCCAAATGACTGAATATATTTGTCAGAACCAACCATAAGACAGTGTTTCTGGTCTGCTATGTGTAGTCTATGGCTGGAAATGTGACTACTTTTGATTAAGTATCTGATAGAACACAGGGGTTAGAGTAACTGGAATTTCCAAACATAAAAGCGAAACCCTACCTGGAGTCATACATGAAATTAACTCTGATTGCCTAATGAGTCCCCATTTGGACATGCATCACAACCACAGTGAATTTCCACATGATGTGCAATTTTTATGCAGGCATAACTATCTAATAGCATCTTATGCAAAGAGACAGAAGTTTTCTGAGAGCTGTGTGTGAGACTTTAAATAATACTCTGCATTTCAGACTGCAAAAGCTGAAGTTGTACACTCTCCCTTCCCAGTTTGTGTTTTGCACTGGTTAATACATGGCCCCTCCCTGGTGGTAGATCAAGGCAGCCACAGCCTGGAGATCAGCAGGAGATTCTAGGTCTTCAGCTCTTGTATTTCCCTTATGCAAGAGACTCAAAAAGTTTCTCTTTACCTGCCCTTTTTAAAAAAAAAAAAAAGAATTAATCTTCATAAGTAAGATCACATTTGAGTTTTAAGAGTCATCTGAACTTAAGGATTGGACAAATTTAAAACAAAAAGAAGTTTCTGCAAGTAAACCAGAAACTTAAGTTCTCAATTCCAAACTTATACTGACAATTCCAGTGGACCATTATCCAAAGACTATTTGTGTTTACAAAGACTCAGAAGTTTCTTTGGAGAATTTTTTTATTTTAATGTATTCTTTTCCAAAAGAAATCAAGGTAATTGCAATGGTAAAGCTTGATTTTATTTGTGGCCTCTTACAACCTACTCCTCAGCAGGTTTTTCTGTTTAGCTGCATTTTCACATCTCTCCAGCTAATTTACCTTTTTAGAGAAGCCACACAGGGCACAATAAAGCTTCCTCAAACACAGTGTTGATTTGAGGGGTCACTATGCCATGGTTTTGTTAATCTCTCATTCTCATGAACGCCACATTGATATAGAATCTTAGCAGGCCCATATACTTTTAGTTGTGCTGATATGAAAGCTGAAGGAGACTGTGGGATGTAGCACACAGCCTTACCCACTTTGGGATGTTCTTGCTTCCTAGCATCTCTATCCTTCTGAAATTTAAAGCTCTTCCGTACCCTCTGGCAGACAAAACTAGCCAAAATATCCCAAAATAGAGGGAAAATCTGGGAAAAAATCTGGAAATATGGCTTGTCCATCCAGAACTTGTACCTAAGAAAATTTAAAGCAACAGACACGCAAAGGTCATTTCAAGAAGAAAACACTCCTGGTTAATTTAAATTATTCTAATTAATTAAAAGGCTCTTGATAACTAATATTGTTGTAGGCACAATTTTAAAAAATCACAACAGGCGATTAAAACATCTGTGTGGAATAAGACACGTGAACTCCACTCTGCTATTTTCATTTAACCTGCCTACAAGGAAATCTATTTACTCACCATAATAACACAGAACTTCTGGATATGCTCCCTTTTCTAATTTGCAATTTTCATGTGCACTAAAAATGAGCTGCCCTGCTTCTTCCTAGTATGTGATATGGATCGTTGCTGACAATTGCCAAGAAAGCAGTATATTAAGAACCTATCAATTACTAATTACTTCCAAATATTTTATTAAATGCATTATGAAAACTGAATATTGGATGTTTTTTCCCTAATTGCAATACACCTGTTATTTTGCACACTTACAATTGAAAACTTAGCAAATTTCTTCAGCTGATATGAGATCTTTAATATCTGTATCTGCAGAAGTCTCTTGTGAGTAAATATGAGGAATAAAGAGAATATTTAGCAGTTACAATTAACTGGCATGTGACAACAGCTCTGTGAATGGCACTGAAGACGTAAATTTTACACTAAAAGATCAGGTTTTTATATTAAGTGCATTCTCAAATCAGCATTAGGAATCTTCCAGGAAAGCAGCTGATCCTAGAAGGTCCTGAACAACCCAGAAATTGCATTCAAATAGATCAGTTCATATAGGATTGAATCCTAAACCAAGTGACCAGCAGTACCAGGCAGTACTGTCCTGTTAAACTAAGGACAGATTCTAACACAAATCCATGATTCTCCACTCAAAAATCCTTTGTTTGAAAAGAACTTTTCTGTTAACAGTCATGTCAATAAACCCATTAAAAAAAAAAAAAAAAAAAAAAAAAGCCAGATAACCTGATCTCAGATGTGATGGGAATAATCATAAAATAATCATAATATATGATGAATTCTCTCTTCAGAAAACATGCCTGTCAAATCTGCTGCCCAAGAGCACCCAATTGCTTTATAACAAAGCAGTTAACAGATTACAAAGATATAAGATTAAAATTAGCAATAAAACCATAAATAAAACAAATGGGTCTGCCAAGGCCTTGCTTAAAAATAAATATAACAGTCATACAGGGACACAGGAATGACATGTTATAAAAGGAATTAGCCTCTTAGCCACAAAACAGTTATAGTGCCAAAGGCCACCTGAAATGAAAAGCATCTTAAACACAAGGGGAGAAATGATTTGTGAGAATATTAACTCATTGTGTATCTCCCTTATCCAACTTTTCCTCTCTGTTACCCTGGACCAACACCTAGCTGGGCAACTAAAACTCTACATGACCAGATTTTACCATTCAGCAGCCATTCTCCTAACTGGGAAAGCAAGAGGGACACTGTCCTTTAAAAAAAAAAAATCTTACTTTTTCAGGAAAGGGCCTTTACATTGCCAGTTCCTGAATCTCCTTGTCTGCCTCAATTCTAATGCTGTCAGGTAGTTTAAGTTTTAACAAATATCCACATCTAAGAAGTATGAAATCACTTAAACTTCAGAACGAAGACAAATATTGCTGGGAATCAATGGGAAAAAAAGACAATAAAGAACAAAACTTAATTTTCTGCATTATGGCCCATTCTGAGAGTGAACAAAAATGCTGTTTAAAAAAAGAGATCTCTGAAAACTGGGCTGAGGTGATACAGACTGGGTGCCCAGAGTAAGATCCTGTTGTTTATTCAGGTTTTACTTTTTGAGTAAGTGTGTTCCATAAGTTGATGAACTACGAAATATTTGTGGGTCTGTAAACTTATGAAAACTCAGTAACATAGTGTCCCTTCAATATTGATTATTACAATTCCAGTATCCCATCATAAAACTGTCCTGGGAACTTTGTCAGGACACCAGATATTCCCAGAGTCCTTGGATGTCTGCTCAGACCATCACTGGGAGATTGTCCAGGGACTGGAATTTCCAGTCAAGATTTTGCCTGGCTTTACCCCAATATATTCCAGAGATTTCTGTCCTCCAAAGAAACTCCACAGTCTTGGAAAAGTTAGAGTGAATATTTCTAACCTCCACTACCAACCTACTTCAGAGCCCTGATCACAGAAAATACTTCCAGTATTACCTTCTTCTGTTCTCTTCTGTCTCCTGGGTCTGTATCTCACTTCCTGGAATAAGTCAAGGCTCAGACACATCTTCTGCCCTCGGTGCAGGGTGGACCAGCTGGCCAAGATCACAGTGACCTTGGATTTCCTCTGAGCTCTATGTCTTGCCCCCATGTCCACACAAAAGAATTATTCTTGTGTGAGTGTGTCTGTGCTCTCAGGAACTGAAACACTGAGAGTTTGTTGCTGTACCATGGAAAGTGGCATCGGGCCATAGAGAATATTAACAGTGGGATGCTGCTGGAGTACTGGGGAATGGTGGGAGGCAAGCTTAATGCTGTCCTGCCCACACAAATCATGTCCAAGTGTGGCCTCAGAACTGAGCCAGGGAGCAAGTTAGATATTGTGCAAGAAGATAATACAATGCAATACAATACAATACAATACAATATAATATATAATACCCGCACAAAGAGCAGCCTGGCTTGCTTACAAGCCCAGCACACAGTCTGTGGCACCAGCCACACAGAAAGTGAACCTGAAACTGGCCCTGCAGACAACCTGCCTGAGCAACTCTGGCTGCTGAGTAAAGTATTGTTAGGGAATGAGGGCAAGGAAGTCTGTATGGGCGGGTGCCACAACGCAGACGTGAGGAGGTGCAATTTCTGGGATAGATTTATCATGCTGCAGCTCCCACTTGCATTCATATGCATGCATCCTGTTAGAAATGTGATACCAGATGCTGTTTCCTGGCAACAGGCCCAACACCCCCTTTCTCTTAGGTGTGAATTTTGACAACTCCAATTCACTGGAGCCCTAGTTATCTTTCCTAAATGCTTAGAGACTAAAAAGACCTCTTGCTCTTTCTGCCATGGACTTACGTGCCACTCGGGCCAATTTCCAATACTGTATTGCTCCAAAAATATCTTCTCTTATGTGTAGCACAATTACTACCACTAAACAGGGAAGGATGGAAACATTCTGACTCGAGCATGGATAACACAAGTCATTTTTTGCTGTGTTGTCAGTCAGAGCTGTTGTTATGCTTGGCATATGTCACATCAATGTGCAAAAAATGCCTATGTCAGTCAAATGCATGTTAAGCGTAGATTGGATGTCAGTCTAATGTTTTGTATTAAAATCAGTGCCACAAAATATGCACAACTTTATAAACATCACTGGGGAGATTTTCATTCAGAGTATACAGCTGCTTGCAGCCATCATCTGCACAACACCTTAAGAGCTCAGAAATAGCTGGGAAATTAAATTTCAGAAGAGGGACACTAAAATACCAACTTTACTTCTCTGTTGCTGCTCACAGACCAAGGGGAGGTCACCTGCTCCACTTGCTTCTCCCCATGGTTTCTCTGCTGCTAGGAAAAACAGAGAGAAAAGCTGAGTTTCCAAGGCAGGGAACTGCAGAGCAGGGGGTGCTGAGGCTGCCACAGGCTGACACCGTGGCCCCTGTGTGAGTTCTGCACACAGCAGTGGGAAAGGTGGGAGAGGTGGGGACAGGGGCTGGTCCCAGCTGAGAGCCGGGAGCTCAGCAGCACTTCCAACCCTACACAGACCTGCTGCTGTGGGAGAAGCTGGGAGGCTTTCAGGGCAGATGGTCACTGGGTATGTACTTGGGGTCGCTGTAAAGCCGGTCCCAGCATCACCGTGGATGTTTCCTGAGGAACTTTTTTCCAGCCACCGCAGCCCAGGTGTAACAGCTGCACACACTTCTGCTCACACAGGTTCTTCTGTGGCCTGGCTAATCCAACAGCAGTTTTGAGAATAAAAACTGTTTATAAGCATTAATTAATCTTTGCAATGAGGGCACTGATATTAACCCTGTTGTATGTGTGGGTCACATCTGTAGTTAGTGCAGGCTCATTCAATGGTCTGACTCCTCTAGGATGGGTCCAGCTTGTGGCAGTATGGATTTTGTCTAGAGACACTTCAGCAAAAACCAGATTGAGGATTGTTAGACAGATATCGGGTATTTTGGTTCTGATTCTGCTTCTAAATCTCAAAAATACTTTCACTGATGAACTATGTAGTCAAAGAAAGAAATCTTGCACAGAGACAAGACCTGAATATAAATCCATCTTTTTGGTCATTCTGAAAACTCAAGAAATTATTCACTTCATCTGCATTTGACTGACTGAGCTCAAGTGATTATTGACTAAAAAGTGGTCTGTTGTGGCCTATTGCTTGCCTATAAATACTTATTTTCCCAGTGTGACATTCTGTAGTCAATCAAATGAAATCTATTTGTGTCTTCCACTAAATTAGCAGACTTAAGTCAAAGAAACTGCTTTGTAAATTATAAAACAGCCAACCTGAAGTAGATGCATAAATGGGGAAATGTTGGATTTTGCTGGCCTGTAAACACACAAGAGGCTGAAGATTTGCCTCTTGGTTTCACAAAGCAGCAGGCTAAACCAGTGACTCCAGTTCCAAACAGAATTCTCGGGGTTTGGTCAATGTTTTCTCTTATTTTTTTATTCTGAGGCACCAGCTGATCATGAGGGAAGGAGCAGGGAACCCCCTCTATGACCCCATTCCCTAATTCAAGTTGTTACTCTCAGAGGGAAATCCGTACATCATCTTTGTATAGTAGCTAGAGATCTCATGGCAGAGATACAGATGCTGAAGGTCAGGACGAAGGTCAGGACGAAGAAGTGGGAAGGAGGATGCTCAGAGAGGCTTGAAACTATCTCCTTTCCAAACAAACAGAAACTTCCTCAAAAATGACCCTGCAGGGGGCTGGGTGGAGGCAGATAGACAAGTTCAGAGTAAGTGGCTCTGCAAGCAATGTTACTGCCTTAATCCTTTAGAAAAGTAGCTGGATTGTGCTCCAGAAGTTCACCAGACAGTACAGACTCCCAATCCCCAACAAAAAGGGAGTTAATGGCATCAAACCTCATGCCAGGGGTTGTGAATGACAGCACTCAGGCTTTCAAAAGGCAGAACATGGCAGTATTAGACTCATAAAAGAATACACACATGCGGCATTAAAAGGATGGCATAAATATTTTGAAATAGCTCCTAGGGCTTGGACAGAGAACACTGTAAAACACTCTCTTTATCTTTGCAAGAAAATATATGCTCATTGAAAAACTGCTGGATTGGGAAAAAAGTGATTTCCTTCCAGTGTTAGAGCCCCAAAGCCTTGGCAGCAATTTTTCATAATTTTGTTAATTTTCACTAATATGACAAGTATGCTACTAATATGATTGTTCTGTTTAAAAACTAATACCACTATTAATATGTTACAGTGATGAATTACTAACAATAATCTATCACGAAGGAAAAATAGTGACATAATTAATGCAGTGTTACTATTGTGCAATAGCAATTTATTAACTCTGTGCAAAGCACTCAAAGAAAACTTTGTTTTTCATATTTTATTCTGTAATTGCTTTTACCCATATTTACAGTGGAAAGATCTGCTTGTAAAAGAGAAACTCAGCACCTGAGTCTTTTCTTTTTGGTCCAGCAGATGCAGGCACTTTGACAGATTTAATCTTGACCTTATTTTAGAAACTGGATATTATCTTTTTAGGCAAGACTTTTACTGCTGTTTTAACCCTTGTCCGACAGTGCAGCTTATTACAGAGCTTCTCACATTGCAACCGTTTTATGACCAGGGGATACATTGTCATATTGCATAGATTAAAACACTCCCAGCCTACACATCATTGCTTTTTTACACACACATTTCAAATGCAATCTCAGGGAAGGTAAGCTAATACAGAAAAACAGCTTTGCAAAGAATCTTGTTACTTTATCATAAAGACTTACCCCCAAATGAGAAGAATGGAGGAAAATGTGCATACTCCCATTATTTGAGCTTTTTTCCATAGTTTAAAAAAATCTGTGACATTTTTCAAACTTTATCTGTAAAAGAGCCAATTACAGTGCCCATTTCCAGCACAAGATACCCCATCACAGACATCATAAAAATACTTGAGTATGGATCACATTATTGCAGCTCTTTGTACACTTTCTTCTATGATCCTTCTACGTCCATCCCCACTCAGTAATTAGTACCCCTCTGCCAGCCTTTTCCAAAGCATGGAAAAAGCAGCCTGCTCCCTGCACAGTTGGCAGGGCAGTCAGGATGGACTAAGCCATGGATCTGCTGGATTTGGGCCTGCTTGCTCTTGAGACAGGGATTGCCACTTATCCCATCTGTCACCAGCATTCTGCACTCTGCTCCTGCTCATCACATCGGGGTGTGATACCATAGCTGATTATAAAATCAATCATTAGCAGCTCTGTAAAGTCAGAGGAAATGCTATCACGCAGGTCTGCTGTGATTTTCCATAACTTCCCACAGCTGGAAGCAAGAGGTGGGAAAATTCTGTCCAGTCTGACTGGTGAAACTGTCTCTAAACCAGCAGTTAGTGAAAGACTCCAGGATCTATGACAGGATCCCTCTATCACCTATGCATGTGCTGTGATAAAAATCACTATCTTAATTACATTTATTTAATATTACCTGTAGCTCTGCCATTTTCTGGTCACTGTAATAAAAAAAGTTTAATAATAATAATAATAATAACAATAATAACAAACCCTGGAGCAAACAAAAGTTTGACTTGGTAGAAATATTTCTCGAGCAGCTACTCAGCTGGACTTACACAATGGAATTCATCTTGGATTAAGTATTGCATTTGGTTTTTTAAATGGATAAAGAGAGAAAGGAAATTTAAGCTATCCAATGTAATCTTGTTAAATAAAAATCTGCATGTCATTATTTCTTCTTTGCATCTGCAGAACCAACATAGCACTGCCTGAATATTCCCAAAAATTAATTACACAAACACAATTGTGCAAAACTGTTTTTCAAAGCCTAACAAAGACCTTTCCCCTCTTTTAGCCCACATGAAAACTGGCTTTGCTGTGCAGCAAGCCATATCTAAGAGTGCAATAAGAATACCCTCGTGCACCCACAATGCTTAATTTTCATAAAGTTTTATGCTGAAATAGCCCGTTTTTAAAGGATTGTAAAGCAACACATTTCTAAAGTCATGTCTCAAATGCTCTGGCATGTCCTTTTGAAAAGCTAGTGGAATGAAGACAAGATCTGAAAGCAGTACAGAATGATGGCACCATTTGGAACCACAACAAAATTATTTCTATCTTCACTCTCATTTTAAAAAAAAGAAAAAAAAAGAAAAAAAAAAGAAAAAAAGAAAAGAAAAAAAAAAAAGCCCAAGAGCTGAGTATGGATTAAATATAGTAATTGAAATCTGGCTGAGAAGCTGCAAACTTTTATGCCAAGTTCTAGCCTGAAATGAATTTAAATGGTCACAAGTAAAAAAATCCGCAAAGGAGAGATTGCAATGAAATCCTTGCAGGGAAATAAAAATAGCATCATAAGCAAATAGCATAATCTTAAAAAGGGAAGCAGAGAAAGCAGAAACTGGTAAATATTCTTGAAATTTGGTATAAAAGAACTAGAAAAAAGGAGGACAGCAGAGCTGGGGTCACTGTGGAAAACCAAGTGAAGGTTTTCCCCTCAGACTGTGAGAGGTGACTTGAGGGCTGCTGAACTACTGAGAGCAACTCCAAGGCCTGCATTGCTCCACACTGGCCACGACCCAATCAACTTCCCAGTATTTTACTGTAAAATAGTTTACAAACACCTGCACAGTTCTAAAATGTAACTTGTAATGCAACCTATATTCCTATAGATGGGCAGTGTAATACGTACGTATACTCTTATTTTTTTCCATATTCACTGTGCATACAGAGCTCCTTATCCCAACAATTAACAATGGCTTTACAAGGGATTAGCGAGACTTAGGGTAGGTTTGGGGCTCCAAACTGGTGATCCCTCTGCAGAGAGAGGACCTCTGCCTGTAGCTGACACAATATTTAAGGTACAATAAGGCACAAACAGTCCAAAGCTGAGGCAGTTGGCTGTGGGACCAGTGGCCATTATCATACCAACAGGCTCAGGGCAAAAGGGATTGGAAACCCATCTGATGATTGGTAGCTGTCACAGAACATTTTCTCTTTACTGTGTAACAGGGTGAGTAAATCATCTTGTTTTTCTACGTAACAGCTCTTTAGATTGTCCTTGCTGTATTGCTCTTTCTACACATGAACAGCAAAGGTAATGCTGTACATTTTGGTGCATTTGAGGACTTCCTAGAAATGACTGAGTAGGGAGACATCAGGAGGTGGTGTTCTTCCTTAATACAAAAAGGAACAAGCCACGGAGAATTTCTGCAGTCTTTGGCTCAGTTCCTGAGAGATATGGTGCCTAAAATGCCTCAAATAGCTCATGGGAATTGTGGGGCACCTGTCCAATTGTGTCCTTTTCTGGGGAGCTGACAAGCTTGGTGCATTCCAAGTCAGCCTCCTGCACCCCTAGGCACTTCCAGCAGAGCCTTGGGAAGCTGGGATCTGATAGGATCAGATCAGGTCTATGGAAAGGGATTTATGGACATTGATGAAGTGCACTGAGGTCTTTTTCAAGTCGTACTGATAGGAAATACACTGGTATTTCAAAACAGAGAAACTTGCTGCCAAAGTACGGCTGCAGGTAGAACTTGTCATGCTAACACTTCCTGTACAGTTCCTACAATCAACCCTTATTTCCCAGGGAATTCCCGCATAATAATAAGAATAGATGATAATAATAACATGCATGCTTTCGTGTCGAGCTTGCATTTGGAGGAAATGCAGTGAAGAAACTTAAGGCTGGAAGTTTCCATCCGTCTCCCCCATGCACACAGCATCCTCCCCGCTGCAGCAAGGCGATGCCTTTGGAAGCGCAGCGTTTTCCCTGGGAGCGCCGGGCGCTGCGGGAGGCGATGCGGCCGCTGCCCCGGCCCCGGCAGCCAAGGAAGGAGGGAGAACCTCAACCCCCAAACCTGCGGGAACATCTTCCTCTCCTTCATGCCTCCCACCGCCCCTCCATAGGGATATGTTTAAAGATAAATAAATATATATATATATGTAAAACCAGCAGTAGATAAATGCAGCTAGTAAATAACCACCCTCAAAAAAAAAAAAAAAAAAAAAAAAAAAAAGAAAGAAAAGAAAGACAGAAAGAAAAACACCCCGCACAAGCCATAATGATGATGATGATGATGATGATGACGGGAGGGGGGAAATAAATAAATAAAAGCGAGCGAGAGTCGGCGAGGGAGAGGGAGGCAGGTTCAATTATCTAAACAAAGAAATCATGGCGGAGTGTTTACATTTGGCAGCCCAAAGCCTCTTGGATTACGGAGCCCCCCCCAAACCCGAGCGGCCCCCCCCGGCCCCCCGCAGTCGCGGCTCGCCGGAGCCCGCCCGCCGACACCTCGCCGCGGCCCGGGTAAGTGCGGAGCTTGCGGCGGCCGGACCCGGGCGGGCGCCGGGGCGGGGGCGAGCGGCTCTCCCCGCCCGACGCGCGTGTGTGTGTGTCGGTGCGTGTGTCTGTGTCGCGGGGGGGAACGCGGGCTGCGCTCGCCGCCGCGCCGGCCGGGGCCCTCCCGTGCCCGTCCCTGTCCCCGTGCCCGTCCCCGCCCCGGGGTCACGGCGCCCGGCGCTGACTGCCGGCTCCGCCCCCGCGGCCGCCCCCCGCCCGCCGCCGCCGCCGTGCCCCGCCGGGCTCCCGGAGCTGCCCGCCCGGACGCGGGGGGCTCGGCTGCCGGGGGCACGGAGGCCCCGGGACGGGCAGCGGGGGCGGACGCGCGGGCGGCGGCGGGGGCGGCCGGATGAGGCTCCTGGCCGCCGTGTCCGAGAGGCGCGGCGCTCGGCCAGCGTGGGCACCGGCGGACGGGGTCGGGAGCTGGCGGCAGCGCAGAACGCGTCTCCCCGAAACACCGTCACCCCCGAACGGGCTAGGTGCCAGATAGCCTTGACCCAAATGCTCTCTCCCCGAAATGTTTTTGCTTTGCTAATGCTCTTGTCCCCCAAGTGCCGTCGGCTTCCAACACCCTCACCTTCAATGGTCCTTGGTCTTGATTCCGAACATCCTTGCCCCAGTGCTTTTGTTAGTCTCCCTGGCTCACAAACGCCCTTGTCCGCAAACAGCTTCACCCCGAAACAGCACCTGCCCCGATTTTCCTGCACTAAACCATCAGCACTCCTAACATTTTACCCCCAAACCCCTCTAGCTACCAACCTCCATCAATTAAATAACGGGATTTAGCTTTTGGTGCTTCTCAGAACTGTGTTCCACGTCCTACCCCCCACCCCTCGAAACAGAAAGGTGCCTGGGTCCTTCCCCCTGCCAACACCAGCCCCCAGACTGCTGATATGACACTGCCCCCCTCTGCCATAGGCCACTGCTGTGAAATGTGGAAATGACCCTTTCAAGCAGCCTGCAAGTGTTGCTCCCATGCGTCCATCAAAAAGTCCCCCGGCCCCAGACACATCTCAGTGCTAGAAAGCTGTAAAACTAATTTGGCACCTCTGCCCTCCTGGATGTGGCTAAGGGGCAGTGGCCTCCCTCTGATTTAGTGACCCAAATACGCTGGCTCTGAGTCTTGCTGCACCGCACTTATCCCTGTGTCGGAATGTTTGGGAGATGCATTAATTACTTCCAGGGCTTGGCAGCAGAAGGACCGGGAAAATGACTACTGAGGTAGCAGGATGTAGGGGGCTAGGAAAGACATTTGGCTGGTTCCAGGCTTTTTCTATCGCAGTGCTGAACCTAAAATATTTCTGAGGCTGTGCTCCTCCATGTGCCAATTTCAGAGTGCATTGAGCTATGTGAGATTGAGGAAAGTAGCAAAGATACGTCTCTATTAACTCTTTCAACTGTTTGACTTAAAACGCTCGTGGAGGTCAAATTCGTGAATGAAAGAAAAATGCTTTATATTGTAGAGTTGTGAAGCAGTGTGAGTGAAAAAGGGTTTGGGACAGGGAGTTTGAGACATTCACTTTTCACGCTCATCTGTTGGAGTGGGTTTTACTGTTGTGTGTTGTGTGATGGTTGAGAAGCCTGTGCTCATACCAGCACAGTGGTACACCGAAACAGTGAGTGAAACAGAAATGGGTGGAGGTGCTTACGGTGCCGCCGCTGGGTGTGCTTATCCAGGGGTTGTGGCTTTGCTTCTCAGTGCGTGTATCCATCCCTTGGCAAAGTCCAGGGCCACCAAGGGAGGGGCAGTGGCCTGACCAAGGGCTATGGCTGGCTACAAACCCTTGATGTCTGTCTTCCATTACCAGATGTTGTGGTGACACATTGCATGACGAGGGTACAAAACACAGGTTAGCACCAAATGTCAAACCGTGCAAAATTTTGGCTGTGGAGACATCAGAAAAGAAAGTTATGTTTCCATTGCTTAGGAGGTCATTGCTAAAAATCTCTGGTTTCTTTTCCCTCTCGTTATTCCCTCCTCTGTGCAGCTACTTCCCCCTACATCGACATTTCAGCCAGGCTTTTCTGGGTTTGTACATTCTGCGGATAAAAGGCCTACTGAGGAAATTCCCCATGCGCTTCGATCTTTTGCCACTTTACTTCCTAGAGTCTCTGAAGGTCTGAGGCTGTTTTCTCAAGGAAAGCTCTTAATTTAAGTGGCCTGTTAACTGTTAATTGCTGTTCTGTTCTGGCTATTTGCTTGAGTATCATGTCAAGCCTGCTGTTCTGGTCTGGAGGCTACACTGGTGATCTGCTCTGATCTCTAAACTTTTGTTGCTTTCTACTGTGCTATTGAAGACCAAGGTAATATTTCTCTTCTTAATGCAAACTGACATTCTTTAGATTTAAGAATTTTGTTGAGCAAGGCATCCCACTTAAAACGGTTTATGCAGAAATCTCAATTTCATGTCTACTTAAAAAAACAAACAAACAAAGGCTGCCCTGAGACATAGCATTAAAATAATTCTGTTGCTGTTTCTGCAGTAGGAATGTGTTTAGAAGAGAAAAACACCTAAAGCTGGGCAAAACAATGACAAGTTGATGGGTAGGTGGTTAACAGAGTTCTGCAGGAACTCCTGTTTATCAAAGTGTAACCATCAGTGTGCCCAGTGTAAGCAGAGC
Source organism: Sylvia atricapilla (assembly GCF_009819655.1). NCBI lineage: Eukaryota > Metazoa > Chordata > Aves > Passeriformes > Sylviidae > Sylvia > Sylvia atricapilla. Next base: position 110,199,376 of record NC_089142.1, on the reverse strand, counting down.
TTGACCTTCCAGTGAGTGCTTCTAGGAAGTTTGGAGAAGGGTGCATTTTCTGTCTCGAGGTCTGTGCAGTGTGTGCAGCAACGGCAGTGCCAGAGAAATTCCATCCCTAGAAACAATTTCATTCATTTATTGTGAAGTTAGGGTCTGTTTTCTAGTAACGGTGAAAGCAATGCTCTGTTTTGGCTGTTTGACCACGGTAGTCACACCAAAATGATGAAACAATGCTGGTGGAATGGATATCATCACGTCCCAGGCTGAGGAGAGCATTACTGGGGCTGGCTCTCTCATGGTGAGTGTTTGTAGGTTTTTGATTAATGAGAGTTCATTCGAGTATTGAGAGAAGAAGAGACCTCTCAAACGATGCTGAATCTGTTTCCCCAGTATGTAATAGAATGAAACTCTGGGGCTGTTGCTGGACAGTAAGATATTCTGACATGAATATATATTTCAGAGCTCTGCACAAAATGAGGATTTCATGCATAGGCAACACAGTGTGACAAGTCATATCCTGTGTGACCTTGTGCTTACAGTATAAAGTTGTGTAATAATATATTCTGCTAAATTAATACACAAAATAAATAGAACATACCTCATTTTTATGCTAATAATGATATTTTTCAATTCTAAGCACCTTTTATTCTAAGACCTCAAAGTAAATTACAGGTAGGAATAAACCAAGCCTCACAACACCATTATGAATATTTGTATTATCATACAGAGAAAGGTATCACTATTAGTTACCGTTATTTAATTTTCTGTTAATTATTATCTGATTTGCCTGCTCTCTGATATCTGTTCTCTCTCCTAATATGTTGATGATAAAATATGATCTTATGAAATAAAAAAAAAAAAAAAAAAATTCAGCCACAGCAATGGACAGATCTGTCAGAGCTAAGAGGGAAAATAATACTGACTGCTTCCTGAAGGAATTAGCAGAGAATTTTGACAGTAGAATGTATTTTATGTAGCTGGAACAGAAAGTAAATTTGGATCACTCTGATGTGTGGTTCATCCTGTGATGTAACTGTAGGTGAAAGGCTGATGAGACTATACAAAGACGTTAGCTGAGAGAACAAAAGAAACCCAAACTGTTTTGTTTAATTCGAATCACAAAGGATAGGATTTGTTTAATTCATGTCTCCCAGGATAGGGTTTCCAAAAGGAGGGATTACTGGCTTAGTTCTGCTGCCAGTGGTGAAAATGCCATTTACTCCAAGGAGAGCAGATTTTGGCCGCTGACAAGTGCTTTTGCAATCCTGTCCTTTATGTTTGTAAAGTGGGAGTGCAGTCTTGCATTCCTGATACTCAAGGCATGTGTTTCTTATAAACTTCAGCACAGGATTTGATTCTCTGTCAGACCCCTGTATGTGGAGGTAAAATAATACTTCTGGGATGAAAATCCAGCTTGCAATGTTCTTCAGCAGCTTTTTCTCCATCTATTGCAATGAGGTTGTGTGGGCAGGCAATTAGTACAGAATTTGCTCTAACTTATTAATGCATATTTACAACCTTAATTCCAGTTTAACAGAATGTTTTGTGGTGGAACGTTTACAGAAAGAGCATGTGAAAAAATTATCACTGCATGTAATAAGCACAAAGAAAGCATCCCAATACTGCTGTGTAGGAGCAACTGACAAGACAGAACATATTACAAGGAACTATCTTTTTCATTAAGTCTGCACAAAATGAGGATTTAACGCATGGGCAGCACAGCCAGTCCCAGTGGTTTAGTGCCCATAATCCCACCTTGAAAATGGCTTCACAGTAATAATTACTGCTACAAAATGGACACTGCTTCCCATTTTGGCAGGTCTACTTCACACATAACTAATTGCAAACACACAAGGCAAGGTCTGTATTTTCCCCTCCACCTAGTTCCAAAAACCTTCCCATAAAATTTTCATTCTCCAGCTGACGACTTCCCACTTGGCCTTGTTTTGCCACACTGAGGCAGAGCATGTGGAGCAGCCCCCCTTGCCTTGGAGTGCTCCAACCATCCCTGGACAATAAGGTGCTATGCCATGAATATATATTTGTGAGCTTTGCAAAAAATGAGGATTTCACGCATAGGCAACGCAGTGTGACGAGTAGTATCCGACATGACCTTGCAAATGCAGGCTGAGCTCCAGAATAAACAGCTCAGAAGAGCAAGGACTATGGCAAGTTCCCACGTTCTGGAAGGAAATCCCAGTGTTTGGTTCCAAGCCTGCAGAGAGTCTTGCTGCTTTACTTACCTGCTTTACCCAGGTGGTGAAGTAACCCGAGAATGACAGTTTCCAACTGCTGTTAGAAAGCCAGGCTCATTATCACAGAAAATCCATGGTCAGTGGAACTCATCACAGAGAGCTGAAAATCCTTGTCGTGGCTGGAGATTTCACAGCTTCTGTGTTCCAGATGTGGATGGTTGGTTCTCACTGTGACAACACCCACATTTATCACTTGTTCAGGCTGTTGTTCCTTTCTCCCATACATTTTCTTGCCAGCTTTTTTTTCTTGCTAAGTGAATGATAGATTGTGATGCAATGATTTTTTTTTCTAACTTTCTGTAATAATCTGGGACCTTTTAAAAGTTGAAAATAACATATATGTTCATGGTATGGAGATGAGGAAGTGTCTTCCCACACGTCACGTTCTCACAGTTCATAACAACCTGGTGCAATCTGGTTCTTTCTCGGAGGATGGGCTGCCAGGCTCTGGGTAGGGGTCAGGACATTCTTGTTCAGGAGATTGAATATGAAATAGGATCTTGAAATACACATTATTTAGACTGTATCAAAGATCTACGTGGTTATATGATTCAGCTTCCTTTTTTTTTTGTTTGTTTGTTTTTTTGCTTGTGTAAAATTGGGGTGGGTTGCAGAGTTTTTTTCAGGTATGAGCCTGAGTTTATGGCTTGTGGTCAGATCTGGAGCAAAAAGCCCTGTAGAAACCAACCAGGAAAGAACGTGGAGAGTCTGTATTCCTTTCTCAAAGGTGGGATAACTGTGCCATTATTGGTGAAAGTTTGTTCACTCCATTTTTAGAAACCACAAAGATTTTACAGTCTTCCTGGGTAGCCAATGCACCTAAATCTTCCTTGGCGTATTGAATTTGATTACCACTTGTTCTGTCTAAATTGGACATAAAGAGGAGTCTGTTCACTCCTCTCTGTCTTCTCATGGATCTGGAGACCTTCCCTGTGTCCCTGCCAGTCATCCCCTCTCAGGCTGAAGCTATCCCAGTTCTTCCCCTGCTGCTCAGAGGTCACGTTCCAGCCTTGCACTGGTTAGTCCATATCTGTCCTGAAGGGTTGAGCCGACTTTGCTGGGCTCAGTCTAACTCCAACCAGTGCCCTACCATCTTTCATCAGGATGGGAATTATTTTGGCTTTTTCAGTGCTCTTACTGTTTCCTATTTACTTTCAGTTCTTAGAGCTTCATTATTACACGAGACTTGAAGACCGTGGAGAAAGTGACATCAGTAAAAATGAATAATAAATATATCTTACTATGGCAACGTTCCTTATCTTTCATTATTTTTTTCTTTTCTGAGTTTTGTCTTCTCTCTCTTTTTCTAGGTGAGGAGGCAATTTTAGGTAGATGACAATTCCACTCTTATTTCCAGTGTAAGGATAGAGTTGTTTGTAGTGTAACACAGTTGTATGCTACATAACTGTCCTATATATTTACAAGAATAAGTTTTTCTGGTTCTGTTTTTTTGCTGTGCTCTATTAGGGAAATCATGTTTAAATGTTAGAATTATTGGTAAATAGATGCAGACACAGCAGATCATAAACTCAGTGCATACATTTTGGCCGAAGACCACATTCATTTTGCTTCTAAAAAGCATTCTATAGAGTATAATATATTCGAAAATATTTCTTAAATTGTGAAGTCTTTGAGGTTGGGATATTCATAAATGTTTGCAGAGCACCTAGAATTCATCTCTGATTGGGCCTATGGGTAATTTAGAAACATAAATATTTAATGGTAATGGTAATTATCCCTTTTTCAGAATAATAATGTCTTTGAAGTTCCATCTTGGATGAGTGAAACCCCCTTAATAAGTTTCTCCCACCACTTTGAAGAATATTTTCTTGTCATTGGAAGCGTTTGTGGAATTCATAGTTCTGTATATTACAAAAATGCCACGCTTTATAAATTGTGGAACTGTTTGCTCCAACCTGTCTCCTGCTTAAGATGCACAGAATTTGGGATGCAAGTGGCACCATGGATTGTGTTCTGTGGGTGTTCCCACCTTGATGCTTTAGTTGAGATGAAGAATAATGTTTGCAGGGATCAGGCAAACTTCCAGCCCTAGGGTTCTCGTTGTGCACTGGTCTCCTAGAATTCCTCTGGGATTAAACCACACCAGGAGCACACACTTGGGAGTGTTTCTTCCCTTGGACCAGACCAGAACATGTGGAGAATTACTTCAAGTGACTAATGAAAACTTGACAGAATATTGACTATATGATACCCACTTCCAAATGGCTGCCATGATGTATTGACAGCAGCACTGGCAAATAAATAATACATATTTTTAAAATTTCCGTAATTACATGTTTACCCGATAGGCCAGAACAGCTCTGTCCCAAGGAGCTGTTGCAGTCTGAGTAAATAATACATGTTTTAAAGTCCATAATTACATATTTAAACGATAGACTATCGAGGAAATAATGCACATTTTAAAAAGTCCATAATTACATATTTACATGATAGTCTGTAAATTCTGTAATTACTTATTTACACAATAGACCATAGCAGCTGTTACAGTCTATTATGGTAACTCCCATAGAATTATATTATGGATTTTTTTATAACTTAAAAAATAAGTATATTTACCAGAAAATTGTATTGTCACTTTTTAAAAACCCCTCCACAAACCTCTAAAATAGGAAAATATGTGTAAAGTTAAAAATTTAGAGTGATGCAGAGATAGAGAAGTTCTTACCTCTTTGTGGTAAATGTCTTTTGTTAACATGAGGAGCTTAGGATTTTTCATTAATTTCAGAATTTCTTTACTTAGGTAGCAGAAATATTAATATGCAACATTCCATGATTACACTTCCCTTATTGTCATGTAGACATTCAATTTGGATAAGCATTCAGGATTCTTAAATTCTTCAGTTCCTGTTCTGCTCTTATTAAAATCAGTGATAAAACTCCCATCAACCCTGGTTTCAGAAATCATTTATATTGAGGACAGCACTTACACATGTACTTGAAATCAATGGCACTTAAGCATCTTTTAAAAATAAGCACATACTTAAGGACTCTCATGAATTCTGATGGACCGAAACATATGATTAAATGCTTTCCTGAATTGGGATACTGCCTTCCATGGAGGCAGGATTGGAACTTTCCTCTTCCATGGCTTTATTGAAGGGCCACAGGTTTTCTGTTGCTCGTGCTGTGGCTTCTCCCCAAGGAGAAGCTTTTTTTAGTGTGTTTAACTCCAGACATACGTGTGTGAGAATTGGTGCTACAGCAAATGTGTTGCTGCTCCTTTGTTCTTTGTGGAGAGCCATGAATTGAGAATTCATCCAGTGTTTTCCATAGCTCAGCTGCTGAATTTATTCCTCATGTTAAAGACTGGATCAATACACCTAAATGAGACTTCTGTCCATAATTACTACTAAATAGCAGGGCTAAATCAAGCAAGTCAGAATGTGACATTTAGCTCAGCCGGACCTTATGCATTTAGTAAGGAAACCGAGTATGAGAGAAACCTTTGATCCCCACTGTTGGTTTCATTAAAACATTGGAGTTAAGAGAATCTGAGCTGTTGGGAGCCCCACTTAAGCCTTGCCATAAATGTGTTGAAATATGCAGGTACTTTTTAATGAGGGTTTGAAGGAAGTTCAATTGCTGGTCACACATTTCAACTGAAGACACCAGGTAAAGGGCTGAAGGTTTTGTCTTTCCTTCACAATCAGCATCACAGCATCAAATTGGGTCAAGAAATATCTGGTCAGAAATAAAGAAGACTTTTTGTCAAGTGAAATATGCAGAAGTTGAGTCTCATAAGGAAAAAAAATCCTCAGCAAGACATACTTCTGCTATTTTTTGCTGTAGAACCTCCCAGATGTTGTTACTGACACCAGTGCACACATTTGGCTATTTGGTTAAAGGCTAAAGGGAAAGTCACTATCAATATCAATCCTTTGTTAAAATTACAAAGATGATAGATGGAATGATTAAATGGCAGGAGCCTAATTCTTATCTTTTCCATGATGTTTTTACCTGTGTAAAACAGATAAATTGCATGACCTAACTGGTCAGTCTTTGAAACCTGCAAATGAAAACAAAGGATGTGTGGGATTAGAGAACTAAAAATCTGAGCAATAGCTTCAGGTTATGTAGGAACCATATTTAAGTGGTTTACATTTAAAAGCAACTTCAGTCTTGCATTGTCCACAGCAAATTCTTGCGTTTGAAAAATAAAAAATTAGAGACCTCTGTCTCCTGTTGGGCAGCCCTGTGGCACTCAGTGGGAATAACCAGTGCTCTTCATGGAACTCCTATCCCTTGCAAAACTGTCAAGGTCAGTTGCTGTGTCATTTTTCTACTCTGTTTTCCATTAAAACATACACACATCAACGTTTGCTGGGTTTGTAGCACTTCCAAGCTTTCCACTTGAGCTAACATAGAGGAGCTGTCATCTTTTTCCCTGTGCACCCTGTGCCTGAGAGTTACTCGCATTCTTTGAAGGTTTTGTGGATCTGCAGCTTTTCACCAGGTGAATGTTGAGAGCTTTCCCTTCTCCCAGCCCTTTGGATTTGCACGGCATCCATCCTTGCAGGCACAGCACCCGCCAGGAGTTATGGGACGTTTTATTGCAAAGGAAAGATTTTGTGTTCATGGAGCTGTGGCAGTTCTCTGAGAATTCTGACCTCAGGTTGGAGCCATCCACAAGTGCACAATATAAGTTTACACAAATAAACAAGATGTGTTGTACAATATAAGCTTTATAAGGGAAAGTTTTATTATCATACGCATTTTGGGCACAAACCAGCTTGTTTTATTGTGAAAAATCCCACTGGGGAGCCAGCACAGGGAATATTGCATGAAGCAGGCAGGCAGATTCCAGCACATTTTATTTGCCAAATAAGCAGGACTTTGCACTTGTAATTTTGTTAATTGTCAGATGTAATTTAAATTCATCAATTATCAATGAGTAATCCTATCCGAAGTGTTTTTAGGAAAAGTTATAATCCCAGTTGGATTGACACAACACTTTCTCCTTTAGAAATACATAAATTTAGTAGAGTAAGTTGTCTCACATGATATTTTGGAATGTTCTTGAAAAATTACATTTGAGGCTGAAGTGGGACTTTATTTCTGTCTTCCTGTATGTGATGGGAGAGGATGTGCCATTTTGAGGAGACAGATCCAGACTTTTCCTCAGAGGTGCTCAGTGAAAGGGGAAGAGGCAATGGGAACAGACTGCAATAGGAAAAACTCTGATTAGGTTTTAGGAAGAATTTATCATGTTAGAGATGGTCAAATGGTGGAACAGATTACCCAGATAGACTGAAGTCTCAGACTTGGGCAGTTTTTTGCATTGAATTCCTGACTCTCTTTTGTAGGTTGCCTGTAGGACAGGTTTTGGCTGTGTCCCTCACCACCTTGCCCTTGTTCTGCAGAGAGATCAGATTAAAAGATGATGTGCTATATAAAAATAAACTGTTACTGTTGCTGGTTTGTGGTGGTCCTCAATTGTGATGGAAGAGCAAGTGATTACATCACTTGGCAGCTATAATGACAAATATATATTTGTCAGAAATAGTTACTTACTTTATATGCACTTGTTAGTTTTCTTTTATTGCTTTTTTTATTATAATGGAACTTGAGGACAGAGACAGATTTCTTCCCTGCAGTGTTAACTACAGTAAGAGGTAGCATTATGGAATGTCATCTATTGCCTCTTAGAATGATAAATATTTCTGAGACAAAACATTGTGAAAAGCTGTATGTATAAATTCCTCTATCCCAGCTATTAGGATGAAGAGTAAAACTACAGCTTACTATTACTGGGGATTTGTCAGGGACTAAATGACTCCTCTCGGGTAGAGAACACTTCCTTCCACACACTTCCCACTGTTTCTTTGCTGTTCTTTACGGTCTGAATGCCAGCAGTGTATTTTCTATACAGGCCAACGTTTTGAATTTGATGCTGCAGAGGAGCACTGCAAGACACAGATGAGCAGCCTTTAAATACTTTTGTTCTTTCTAAGTTGTTAAATTGAAGAATCTGTGGATGTGAAATACTGAAGTGGCTGTGTCTCTTCTACAGTACAGTTAGGCAAGAAGGCCTGTGTTGCAGGTGGATGGATTGGGACTTGGAGAAACTAAAGGACCTTTCCAAGCTGCCCTAGGAAGGAAGTAATATAGCTAACGTAGAACTGATGAATTTTGCCTATTTTCCCCCATGCATTAGTCAAGAAAAGATGGCGCAGATACTTATTTTCCTTCTGTCTTAAATGTGTTCTGAGAAGTGAACCTGATGAATTTCCATGGCCATCAAAGCAAGCGAGGTTTGGCTGGAGCTGTAACAAGTGAGAGCAGTGTGGGGAGGTGTTGTGCAGGCGCTCCCAGCTGTGCTAATGGCCTGCAAACCTGACCCCCTCAGTGAACTGCCAGGCCTCTCTGGTTCAAAGACAAAGGGGAATTGGGCTCTAGTTAGTGGAGTTCATCTGGTTTCTCTTGCGTGGAGTCTGGATCCTTTGTTTTAAAGGATGTTGGGAAAATACTGAGCACAGGGATGAGGCGAGGGCTGACTGAGGAGCAGGAAGTGTCCTATGAAGCAAAATGACCATGGCTAAGAACTTCCCATAGCAGTAGAACAGAATATCTCTGATTCTGCCCCATTTAGTCAATGAAACAGTCAGTTAAAATTATAGGTGTAGAAAGACCAGAAAAAATTCAGCAAATTTTCGGATGTAACAGATTCTATTTACATGTATGAAAGGCCTTAAATATCGTTCAATATCTACTGCTTTTGTTCAAAGGATGTACATATTTAAAATCCAGCTGAAGAACTTCCTGAAATTATAGTCCTTAAATAGTTGTGGGTTTCTTCTTGGTAGCTTTTTCATTATGCATCTAAAATAATAATATCAATACAATAAAAAATAAAATAATAATATCAATACAAGCATAGAAGCCTTTGGTGATGGTAGCAGTGCCTGTTGAGTATGAGTTGCTCAGGTTTCCAGCAGACACATCTGAAGTTCAAAACATCAGACTTCTAAAAATTAGGTCTTCACGCAACCAAAATGAGGCTTTTCCCCAAATGTTTCTGTCTTATCTTTTGAATGTGTGGTGTTTACACACTCAAAGAAAAATGCTTCACTGTTGTTCTATGGGTGCATTGTTGAATGAAAAAAAGAAAGTAAGAAGTCTTGTTCTCAGAGATGGAGAGTGCATGGAACTGGCCACTGGTGTCATTAGGGGCTGGTATATCTGGTACCTGATACACTTTTAATACACTGGGCAATTCTGAGCAAAAATAAGGAAATGAGGAACTTGGTATAAGGTCTATTAATAGTCCCAAGCCTGTATTTTCACAAGCTCCAGCCCAGGGTCTTGACACAATCCCCATGCACTTTTAATGACCTCTGGTGCGTTTTTTATACCCCTAAACCAGTTCTGTACAGATGTAGCCATACATCAAAAATGTGCACATGCCAGTGACTGGTTTGACACTGAGAATTTGGCATTTCCACATCCTCAGCTATCACATATTTTCACAAATTTATATTAAGTCAATGGTGTTAACACTGTAGCTTTTGTGATAGTTCCTGTAATATTTCTGAGTGCTATTATAATAGCTTCTCTATTGCCTGCCCCTTTTAATGATTCATAAATTCCTTGATTTCTATGAACAGCAAACTATAATAGCACTATAATCAGGACAGCATGCTAAGGTATAGCAGAAACTTCTGCTGCCTGACTACCTCCAGCTTTCCTTCATTGCCTGGCAAAATTGTTCAAAATGAGGTTTCCACTACAATTGGAAACAAGGAACTCCCGAGTTCAACACGAGCACCACTGAAGGATACCATGCTGAAAATTAAAAAGCAAAATAGACAATAACATGTACCAGATTTCAAATGGAGTAAATGCAAGAGCATTCACTGTATAACAGGCCTATTATTAGCTCTACCATAATTTCTCTTTTTTCCTTTTTCCCTCATTTGGTCCTTTTAACTAACAATTTCCCCTATCCCCCACCTGCACCTCCTATACACTGCAAACAAGTTCAGTCACAGTGACACTTCCCAGGACCTTTTTCTGGTATGATTTAACAGCTTCATTTGAAAAGACAAAGAGTGGGTGATAACTACTGGATTTGGGGCTCTCCTTTTTGTTTTCCACCTCTCAGGAATAAATCAGTCCATAAAAAACTGCAGTAAGTGAAACATCATGACAGAAATCAGAGGTGTCATTATCTGGGGTCTCTGTGGGTTTTCTTACTGAGGTTTCTGTTTTTTCTCCCTGAAGATTTTCAATCACTGTCTCACTCTGAGAATTTGGCACTGGACTCAAAAAGTTTTCCAGAAACTCGTGATATAATTTCATTTTATTCCATCTCTCTGGGTAAAAGCTGTGACTGTCAGCTGGCCACACCATGTCTTATGTGATCAGTCTGCTTGAAAGGTGTTCATCACAAAACTCCCCATTTTTCATACCCATCTTCCTAGCTTTTTCTTGTGGCTGGACAGGCATGGAGAAAAGTCTCCTCACTTCTAAAGGATAGGTGTGAGATGCTTTAATTTCGTCAAGAAGCTGGTACTGCACTGGTTCATGGTGAAACGTGCTGTGTAGAGAAACAGAGAGCTGTCAGTGTGCTCCTTTCGCAAACTGTTAAGTTGTAAAAAATAAACCTGCATCGATCAGAGTTCATTCTGTATGGTGTGATTTTTCCTGTGCTCAGTGCTGGTCTGCCTGTGTCTGTTGAAGTCAAACTTTTAACAGAATCAGGCCAACTGAGTACTTTTGAATGTCAATATTTTATATTTTTTAGTGTGTTTGTTTGTTTGTTTTTAATTTTCATGTATCTAGTTTTTGCTTTTCTAAAGGAATTTATGGCAAGCCTCTTTAAGCATTAACGACCAAACAGGTATGAATTCCATCCTTCTGCTTCAAAGCAGTAATTGTAATAGCACTGAATGACATCCTGCCTTGAGGCCAGTGGCAGCTGTGGCTGATTAGGGAGGAATGTATAAAGTAGACAGCAGAAAAACCAAAATGGAGATAAAAGAGAAAATACATCATCTCACAGGTATAAGAGAATTTGTATTTCAAGGCTTGGAGTTAGGTAAACTAATGTTTAGTTGAAGAGATTATTTTCTAGATTGACAGTAACTATATCTGGATTAAATACATAAGTGGTTTTTTTTCACTCACCCCATTTTGTTCTGAAAATGTTAGCTGCCCACCTTCTGTGTAAAAGGAATTCTTTCCTAGGCCGGTGAAATTTAGAAATCATCTTCCCTTTTCTTTTGCTCATGCTACGTTTCCATTTTAACCGTCAGTTTCTCACTTCTGTAGCAATTAGTGCCCCATTCCACTGCATGCAGCTAATATGTTGGTAATCATTTAATATAACTTCCCTTTAAAACCAGCTGCTGTGCTGCAAATTTGGAAAGTAAAAAATGTGCCTGATCTAAAAGAGCATTCCGTTGCAAGTAGTTTGTGATTTGTATAATTCAACATGTATCATTTAAAAGGAAAAATAGAATCTATCTAAGCTCTAATCTATTGGAATGTTCAAGTCTGTCCAAGAATTGTGGCTAAAAGGATAAAGTTGAGGCTTGTACCAATGATGGCGCTGGTTGAAGTGGAATAGGGCTCGTGTTATTCAATATCGTGGTATAGAATTGGGTGAACTTCAAACAGAATTTGCAGATGAAATGCTGCTATCTTGGGTAGTCAAGATTTTAAAAATCTGGAGAGGGATTTTAGAAGCATCTGCCAAAATTGAGTAAATTAACAGGCTGATGAGAGAGACAGTTCTAGAAATGTGAATTAGAAAGCTTTTTAAAAAATTTTAACCTATTTTTAGATTCTGTATTAGCTTTAACTTCTTGTGAAAATCTCTTTGTCATTGTGGACAGATAATGAAAAATTTGAGATTAATGAAGTACATCAATGTGAGAGATCTGAACTTAACACCTTCCAAGGGTAGAGCCCCTTTGCTTGTTATTTGCTGTTAGTTTTATTATCATAAATTTGTCTACACTGAACGAATCTGTCTACACTTCTGCTCTGCCAGGTTTTCAGTCTCTCTGGATGTTCCTCAGTCAGTCTGAATTTCATTCTGTTTATTTTCATCGCTGAGCTGACCAGTTTTTCTCTTTGTAGCATCTTACTGATAGTTCCCACACTTCCTGACCTTGTAGATGAGTTTTCCGTGTATTAATGTAGCAGAAGCTTTTCTAGAGAGTGTGGAATCTGTGCCCATATATTCCATTGTGATCAATAACTTGGAATTCTTCTTTTAAAAGTGCTGAGGGCATCTTTAGGCTTGATATCCCTTGGGTGAGCTGTGCCAGTAGTTTCTCTTGCAGCTGTACAACCCCCTAATGGTATTGTTTCCTGAAATAATACTGTGTCAAGAGTCTGACATGGCCGTGAAGTCAGTGGCTTGTATTTTTCTAGATGGTGGTTATCACTAACCTCTCCTGAGTCCAGCTCATATTCTGACCAGGTGTTAAATGTATCTGCTAATGATTTCTCTACCTCTTCTGACATATCTCTCTGAGCTCTAAATTAATTCTGTCTATTCCTGGAGTTATGTCAACCTTCAGACTTTCTAATTTCTTGATGAACTGTTCTGGCGTGTTACTGATTTTCTTTGGTGTTTCTTCTTCCTCCCCCAGGAAATTTATGTCTGATCCTGTCATCAGTCCCAACCTTGTTTTATGTACGATAAAATAGAGAATTCATTTTTAAGCAACCTCTCCTTCCTGTTAGTAAACTGCCATTTGCCATTTCATAGTTATGCTTCTGTTTCTCTCAGTGACCTTATGCTCTTTATGTGCTTGAAAAGAAAAAAGCCCTTTATTTACAATTTCCTCACCTTATGTGAACTTTTCCTTTCATTTCCCCCCTTTGTTTCTTTATCAGCATGTCAGTCTCTTAATTCCATGCTATAGTCTTTCTCGTTATTGTCCCTATCTTTATTTTTTGTACCTTAAATATTATTTTTTTCATGAATTAATTTTCTTTCATTTTTCTCTTCATTCTCAGTATATATATTTTACCACACAAGGTTCTGATGCCAGACAGCACATCTCACCTTTGGGCATGTAATAATTGACTTTCAGTACTTTCCATTTCCTTCTCTGTCTTTTCCTCCAGTGCTGTTTTCCATCCACTCTCACCCACTATTTCAGTAATTCTCTTTGCTGAATTCATAAGGTTTGATTTCTGTGTGCCTGTATTTTTGCCACCTTGTCATCTTAATTAAAACTCTAACTTGGATTGTAGCTGCTGCTGACTAGATTCCAGCTCTGTCCTCTTCCACTCAAATCCTAGGTGAAGCAGAATTCCTGCTCTTATTCTTTTTTGTATTCCCAAGGTGGGGATTTTCCTCACTGGGGCATCCTTAGCAATGCCATGCTGCAGGATGGGCCCTCCCAGAGGCTCTGGGATGGGCTCTGGTGCTGCACCTCTGCTTTTGAGGGGAGGAGTGACACAGTGAGGTGACTGTCACCGTGTCCCTCTGGCAGCACAGGGGGTCCCCACAGCACCGAGGACTGGCTGCTTTTAGCTGTCGGAGCCACGAAACGGGGCTTTGTAGAGCAGTTATAGAAATCTGAAGTTGTGTTTTAACAATAGAGCTCCAGCCTTGCTGACAGGAAAAGTAATTTATTTTGCAGTCTCTTCACATAGAATAACACAATCACATATAGTAGATGCTGTCCTTCTGCACTTTGCTATACAGTGTTAATGACTGGCACTTAAATACTTTACAAATTGAATTGCACTTGTATGAGAAACTGGATTGATAAAATAAATTACTATATCATATAGGTTAAGGTTTTGGTTCTGCAATTTTAACTGTTACAAATTACCTAAACCCCTTTTTATATTGCGTTTCACATAGCTGTATTTTACAACCACTCTAATAAAAATTCTATACAAAAATTGTTTGATATTAATAGTAATCATTAACAACGTGATAGATTCTTGTTAAGTATATTTGCAATACATTTAATCTTATTAAACTCAGCTCTGAGTTGTTTCTTCTGAATATTATAGGTCTTTATGAAGCTAGCAGTATAAAGAAGAGATTTCAGCCTTTTTTGGCCAAGAATTAGGTTTAGCTTAATGGATCAATTCTTTTCTTATTAAACTGAGTCTGACCAATGCCAAGTAATACATTCAGCATTGATCTTTGTCTCACCCCGCTGTAGCTTGTGTTCTCTTTATGTACATGAAAAATAAGGTGCCAAGAATGAAAACAATGCCCGTATAATACAAATATAGAATTTTTCAGACTTGCATTCTGCTTATCCTTTCAGTTTGTTATTAATATCTTGTTCAATGCTTTTCTAAATGTCTTTTTAAAAGAACTTTTCTTTGCATTAAGAATCTTTGTTTCCGTAATTAAAAAAATGAAGATGAATAATAATTTAAAAAAGTTATATTTACAACTGACACAGGTAAAAGCCTTTATAAGGATATCTCATCCCATTTTAGAAGGCCTACCTCAATCTGTTCTTTTTTTTAATGTGTGAGGTTTATACAATGAAGTGTAATTTCTAAATGAAGGGAACCTTGTTAACAACTAATTTGAAGCAGTGGCCTCTTTGGTCTGTCTTTAAAAAAAAATCCCTTGATTTAATCTGAAATCTGAAAATTACATGAAACTGCAGACATGATAGTCCCAGTAATGAAGGAAATTGAGATGATCTCGGTGTTTCTGCTGAAACTCAGTTTTGTGCACTTTAAAGTTCAGAGAAAAATACTTGGTGAAGACTGAAAAATTTCAGATGGGAATTCCGTGAGAATTTTACCCTTTTTAAAATCCGTCTCCAAATTTCTCACTTGCTCTACCGAGATCTCATTCGGTGTCCATTTGTACTTATAAACATACCTCGGGTTTTGTTTACACCGTGGGCCTTTTCCAGTATTCTAAGTGTGCCCAGAGGCCAGATTTTCAGTGAAAATATAAGCTTATTATTTAAGTAATATCATGTAAATGTTAACCATCTTCTTTTTCTGTAACCAGAATTGCTGCTGTGGCTTTGTAAATGCAAATAATAGTGAAGTAAAATGATAGGACTGTGCTCTCAGAATTCCAGATCAAAATTTGTGTGGTTCTTCTTGTCTATTTTAAATGCTTTCCACATTTCATGTTTTTAAAATATGATATATTTTTAAATAATCTGGATATTCCAAAGTGTTTATTGCACATGTCATGTATAAAAAACCGATTACAGAAAGAAATCCATAATTGGAAGGTAAAGGTGCTTTCTGCATTTGTATTTACAGTCACATTTGTGCTTTGAAGGGGTGATTCTGGATATGATTTTGTACATATTGGTACAGCTGATCAGCACACAGTGTACACAGTACCCTGTATTCATGGTTGGTTCTTTGTATCGCAGAATATTTTATCTGGTCTAGAATCTAGAACCTTCTCTGATAAAATTACAGTCTTCCGCCTCTGGAATTAAATATGTGCTGCTTTGTGAGCTCCTAGAAAGCAAAATAACTACAACACTTACATAAATCCCGAATTCCATCCTGTAGAGGGCAATGGTACACATAAATGTAATGTAATGTGGTACAGAAACACGAGCAGCTGAGACCTGTAAATCCCTCCAAAGTCGATAATATGATCAGTCCTGAACAGGAACTTTCGTGCTTGCTCTTACACACTGGCTGGTGTGGTCATCTAAAACCTGCTGGATAGGAGTTTTTTAATCCCTCTCTTTTTATTGTTTCCTTTTTTTTTTTTTTTCCTATTATATCTAAATATTTCTGGAGTTAATAAATTACAGAAAATGTTTAAATATTAGGGAGCTATGATTGATACATAGAAAGCAGATTCAAGCATATGAGTGCCCAAATTCCAGTGAAATTCGATGGATTTGTTTAAAACCCCCAGTGTTTAAATATTTGAAAGAATATCAGGCATGCCAGTAGTGGGGACTTAAGTGGCACTGAACAGAGTGGTGTGTTTGAAGTTAATGATAGTTTTGTGGCATAGAACAGCCATATAACCCTCTGAATATTTATTTATGGCAAGTTACAGTGAGGGTTTCAGTTTTATTTTATTCCTTTGAATCCAAACTTCACAGTGGCTCCGTGTGAATGAACTCCTGTGTCGTTTTCTCACTGCACATCTCTGGGTGTAGGTCTGGCTCTGGTACAGACACAGCATTATTTTCTCAGGCAGCTGATCTCTAGATCAATACTGGTAAAGTATCCATAAAGGTTTTCTTGATTTGCTTGAGGAATCTTGCAGGGATGGACCTGAAGGTCCTTGAATGGGGTCAGCTTCTTTCTTTCTGTGTAGTGAGTGTTTCTTTCCCTTCCTAGGAGGCTAAAATGAGACAGTGTGGATTTCTGACTAATATCTCGGTGCCACTCACATTTCTATATTCCCATTCCACTGGAGTTACTCGGGCTCAGCTGACACAGGGATGTGAGTGAGAGTGAGTTAGCTGAGGGTTCATCCCAGCTCTAACACAATCTGTTCCTCTCAGCCACTCTCTTTCATGGATCAAAACGACAGCTTTTCCTTTCATTGCAGGTAAACAGCTGCTTCATTTCTGCAGGGGAGTGCACTTCTTCAGCTGTTTGGAATGAGCTGCTGGTGGCATAGTTGGGTCACCAAAGGACAGCTTTTCCAAGTTCTGGGGGATATTTGTTTTGCTAGGACTTTTCAGAAGTCTGCAAATGTAGCTTAATTTCAGAAAGGCAGCACACCCTGTGATCTCCCACTGACTTTGCATTTTTCATTTATTTCAGCTCCTCTTCTTTGCAACTTTCTTCATTCCAGTTTAAAATGAGTCCCTATCCAGTGCTGTTCCCAGCAATATTTATTTTGTCTCACTCTGATACAGACCCTGCCACAAGGGTCCATGTTAGTGCACTCCAAAGGCAGGCTGCCTGTGGCACTCCTCATTTTGGTGCCTTGTAGCATATTTGCAAAAGATTTTACAAGATAGAGCAATAGGAGGAAAAGAAAAATTGCATTGCATTCACTGAAATAAAGTTTCAAAGCTTAAGTTCGGGAATCCTCAGATTAATAAAAGGAGGGGAAGGGCCAAGAATAAATCAGTAGTGAGGAGACCTCAGCTCTGAACCTGGCACCTCTCTGTGATTGTGTTTGTGCTGTCTCCAGGATGGAAACTTCAGAGGTCTCCTGGAAGCCAAGAGCAAACTGCAGCAACTGTGTTTTGCCGTCCCCTCTGCTCGCTCTGGAGTGTGCACATATGTGGCTCAGAAGTAGGAACAGATGATAAACTATTGTTTTGAATAAATAAATCTTGAGGGTGTCTCTGTTGCTGTTCTCTTTAACCTCATTTGTTTACCTTAGAACATTTTCTTCAAGTTTTCTGTACATATCTGTCTGTAGAGCAGCATTGTTGTGTTCTGTACCAGGGAAACTTGTAGGCATCGCAGTAGGAACTGGATGCAGAAATCTGGGACTGGATGGGATTTAAATGGCTTTGCTTCTAAAACAGAGATGCTGTTTGCCTTCAAACAAATGTCTGAAGTGATATTATGGTACAAAATCTACAAAGCTGTTGAAAGGAGATGCATTTCAAGTGTGCAGCTCTGGTGCCTTGAGAACAGGTAAAATCTAACAGATGCGTTTTCCTATGCATTGTTAAAATTCTTCTGTTTGCTGCAGTGCAGAACTTCAATATTTTCCATTTTGCCGTATGTAAGGAATACGCTTTTAAATACTATTTAGTCTGTCAAGCTCTTGGTACATATGGCTTAAAACTGAAGATCCTATTTAGATACAGATTTTTTATGCAAATGAATGAACTGCTAGAAATCAATAATGTATTTGTGTGTAAACAGAATGCATGCCTTGCCTAGACTTTTAACCTGATAGATGGCAGACCCATAACAACCTTTTTTTTTTACTAAATACTTCATTTCTTAACCAAGCCTTTCACTTGCTGTGATAACAACATATTTCTAAAATTTTTCCTGTTTGTATACAAGCCTCCAGGACAACATACAGTATTCAATCAACAAATGTCTAAGCCACATGCCAGTATTGTTGGGCTGTTGGCTACAGAGGAATTTTAGTCATCACAATAAAAGGAGCAGTTTTGCCTTATTAGTGTGCTGTTCATCCTACCAGAAGTGGGAATGTCCTACTCAAGCTGCAATCCAAGGGAGTTTCATATCAGAGAAAAAGTTAGGCTTCCCAAATTGTAAAATCCCAGCAGATTTTTAAGGTAGGATTTTTAAATGGGAATGTTTCTATTAAACTGCCACATTACGCATTTCAAAAGAAAATTTACCATAACTTTTTCTCAAACTTTACTCTTAATTTTGAGAATTCTTCCCCCACTTTAATGTTTTGCTATTGCTGCTTTCTGGTTTTTGTTTTCCTGGTGGCTCTTGTCACTGAGTAGCTTCAGAAAAATACTGGTTTTCCCAAAATAGGCTCGGAGCAAAAAAAATGAAAATATGGCTATTCACACAGTTCTGCTTCCAGGCAGAAAACCTTTGGTTTGGGTCAGGGTTATTCCATGTGCTCAGCCAGCAGCTTGCTCCATATCTGCCTTGTGCAGAGAAGCAGGGAAGGGCTCATGTTTGGTCAGCTCTTCCAAGGAGATGCCTGCCTGCTCTCCAGCCTGGAAAGGAAGGAGGCTCCAGGAGATTTTATGGGCAGTGGCCTGTGCACACATTCCTGGGAGGGCCCTCTCTTCCAAACTGCTTCTTTCCAAATCTATGTGAGCTTCAAAAATGAGCTGAAAATAAAGTTATGCTTCAGATGATCATATCCAGTGTCATCTGAGCTTGTAAGATTTAGATAAATACATGCTTGCTAAATGTTAAAAGACAATTGCCATAGATTTTAATCAAAATTAATCAATAGTTGAAGTAGTGAGAGTAATGAACACTGCAGCTTGTTGTGTGGTTCTTCTCTTTGGCAGTATTTTACTGCCTTGAGGGCCATACCTTGACCTGTCCAAAATAGAATGAATTTTCAATATACCATGGGCCTGCTGGAAACAGCTTCTCTTCCAGCTCCATTATTTAAGTACATGAGGTAAAAGGAACCAAAGATGGATAATTGGTACCTCGAATTGCTAGTACAACTGATGGTGATCAGTTTGGAGGTGCTTCTATGAGTGCCCTTTGGGGTGCCTTCTTCATCTCCACATAGAGCCTGTAATTCTGCAGAAGGTCACGACTGGAATGAGTGTGGGGATCAAGGATATGCAGGTGAGAAGCTCAGTGTGTAAAGAAATAGATGGAAATAGTTCCTGGAGATGAGGCAAGGTACAAGGCAAAATGAATAATTGCAGAGGTATAGACAAGTGTCAAGGCAACTTTGAAAATTACCCTGGAGTGGGGGGTTGTGTTGTGTAAATGTACAGACTGGCCCCCAGTGCAGCCTTACCCACTTCCTCCTCGTATGTTAAGATAAGTTGAAACCATTTTTCTTACAAATCTGACCGACCAGAGGCCCATTTTCCCCACTGCCTGGCTGAGAGGCCTCCAGCCCTTGCTGGAGAAACCAGCACTCAGATTGAAAAGGTTCCCTCCTTGGTCCATTCAGCCCTCACTTCTCTCCTGAGAAAGCCATTAAAAGTGTTGTAAGGTGTGCTGCTGCTGATAAATAATAATGGCAAACATCCATTAGGAGTCAGACCTGGGACTATCAAATTCAGTTTGTATAGAGTAACAAATGGCCGTTAGGCAGTAATGACCTATGTTTGATCCCACAAAACCACTTCCATTTGCAAATGCTGAGGATAATAAATAAGACTGTGGAAAGCTTCTGCAAGTCAATGAGCTTGGGCTTCTTCACAGCAGTAAGAAAGAAAATGTGTGGTCTTCCTGAAGTCACACTCTGTCTGCATCAGGCTGCTCCTTCAAGTGTTCCTTCCAATACCCGCTGCATGAAGCAGTAGGGATCAGGGGCCTGGACCTACTGGAGCAACCCTTAGGTTGTCCCTTATCCTGGACCACTCGCTGCTTGGACACATTTAAGCAATTCCATAATGGAATAATGCACCGTCTTTTATTGCATAGTATGTTTGTGAGTTGCTTTTTAATTTTGGTTCGGACCAAAGATTGTTTAGGCAATGGAAGGGTTGCTGTTGGGGGATAGTTACGAGGACCTGAGGAATGGGAGATATTTGCTGGATTGTCCTGTTTGTGTTTATGGTTTCCCTTGCCACCAGTTTCATTTTTACTGAGACTTCTCAGGGGTGGGAACAGGTTGAGTTGCTGAGCCCAGACGTGGGGCTTTTCCATGCTGAGCCTCTGTTCTGAGCTTTCTGGGTGACACTGAAATCCTTCTATTGCTTAAACCTGCACTTAGGGCAGAATGTGCAGCACAAACCCTTGGAAAAGACATGCTGTTCAGTACTGAATTAAGCTGGTTTAAAATCATACCTTTAGGTACAAATGCACCTTTTTACATATGAAGAGGAATTTTTGAACACTCAGAAAACTGACCTACTCAAAAACCTAGGTCTTGGGCTGTGTTGCCTTTTCACATACAAGGAGTGTTGGACTTCCAGGTGGATAATTTTGAATATTTTTCTAGGTATCTTTTCAGCTTTTTATGTTACCAGTTGTTACAGAGGAGATTTTTAATAAGCAATATAATAAAATGTGCTCTAATAAAGCGCATTTTAATCTTTTTTCTCTTCACTCTTTTTAAAAAAACTGAAAGATGAATGAACAATTTGTTAATCCAAAAAAACTGCTGATAACATGAACATTTAAATAACTTTATAACTGCAAATACATATTAAAATAAGTTCAACTATTTAAAAACAATTATGAATCACTTACAGTAGTCATCTAATGTATACTTAAAGGCAAATACAGATTGCATATTTTCAAATGGATGGGAAAACTATTCCAGCCACTTGGTGTCTGAGAAGCAAATGACTGATTGCTTTTCTGGTATTAAAATGGGGGACTGCAAACATTAAAAAAATCACTAGACCTTGAATTATATCAAAATATAATTGGAATAAAATAATTCAGAAGATAATTCAGTCTTGCTACTAATGTCATTTACACAGATAGCAATGCTAATATTTTTTCCTTTGTTGTAGACCTAGTTTAACTCTGTGGGTGCCAACCTGACCCTATGCACCAGGGACAGCTTCTTTTAAAGGCCAGCTTTTGGGCTTAATTTTTTTTCCTGGAAAACATCCTGTATTTTTTTTTAGGTCTCTTTGTTACATTCAGAGGAATAATGTGGGCCCTCAAAAGAGATTTCCTAAGATTCTTAGGAATTTCAAGGTCTGAATAAACACACAGTAATAATTTTCAGAGCACTGTAGAAACTAGAGTTGCTTAAATACATTTTAAAACCTGGTCTTTATTGATTGGACTATATCTGTGTAATTCCTTTAAGGCCATGGAGATGTTTTATTGAGGAATTCTGAAGGAAATAAGAGTAACAGTTGCCCTGCCAGATAATGTACTGTTTTATGGTTTACCTTTTGGGCACTCTTTGTCTCTATATTCTGCTTTCTATATCTATAACAGCTTTTTCATGACCAAATCTGTTTAATATCTGGCCTGATAACAGAACAAAACCCAGCCTGAGTTTCAGAGTGTGCAAAGCTGCCCTTTGAAATGCTCATCCCTTCAAGGAGCTCCAAATTCTGCACACAAAATTGAGCTCTCCCAATGACCGGTTGCTTTTGAGAATCGTGGCTAACACTTGAAGAATTCTCTGTCAGCAGATTTCCACGCCTGAAGTATAAGCAGATGAATGGAAGTTGTTGTAAGAGTGAAATATTTACTCACTCTGGTCCTCATCTGGGTGACCCAGAGATCAATGAAGGCAATATTGATGTCGTAGGAGGCCAAGGTTCAAACCCAACTCAGTGCCAGCGTGCAGATGGATCCATACCCTGCAAATGCTGGATAAAATCACAGCGTTGCTTGGGAAGGGGAGCACTGAACACAGCAAGGGTTGTTCTTTTGTCACTGGCTGTACACGGTGAGAGGCACAGGATTGTCACAGGGAAACTCCAAGTATCATGAACAGGAAGAAACACTCTTACAGGGTTCTTTCACTTCATGGAGAATTCAGAGGAGAGTCCAAAGGTGGAAAGATGATACACAACATTTCCCCCATAAAATGCCTGGTGAAAAATGGAAAACTTGTTTTCCTGAGTCTGTCCTGTTCTGCAGACTGTGCGAGAAAGGGCTGCTCTAGCTCCACAAAACCTCCTTTTTCTGTATGGGGACGTGTCCTGTGATACACGTGTGCTGCAGTATTTAGGAGCTCCTGTTAAGTTTGGAGCTGAAGTGCCTCTCTTTTGCCCCTTTTCACTTCAAATGAGAAAATTAATAAGGTTACACTGACTCTATCAATAAGAAGTGACACAGCCACAAGCTGGAAAGGGACTAAAAGGAAAGGCAGCTCCAAAATCCAAGGCCCTGCACTACCTGAAAACTTGTCCCTACGTTTAAACAGAACACATCTCATTTAAAATTAGGATTAAAAAGCAAAAAGACATGTTCAAATAGAACATGTCTTATTTAAAATTAGGATGAAGTAGTAGTTTTTTTTAACTGTGACAACCCAGCTGACATTTGGAGGGACTATTTCCTGCCTTGTTTAGACATCATGTTCTACCCTTGGTAGATCAGTGGATACAGAGCGTGCTTAAGTTGGCTAATTAATTTCAAAAGCAGTAGAATTGACTAGCAGGTAATTTAATCTAAAAATAATTAAAACTATTGAAATTATTACATTGTTGTTTAATTAATATTAGTTAATATTGTAATTTTCAGCCTAAATTATGCTGATTAAAGATTTCTCTCATAAATACCAATAAAATTAATTACAAATTAATTAAATTTGCTAAAAGATTCTCATAATGGACTTCCAGCTATTCTTGATTTTTGCAATAAATAAACAGAAGCATTATTAAGTGGTATATCTTCCTGAGGGAGATATTTAAACATGATATGCAGATATTGCAAATGGAAGGATTTCCCATGAAAATAGACAGGCTTAATAGCAAAGGCTGTTTTTTCCCTTCCAGTGAAAGAAAAAAAAAAAAATAAAAGAGCTCAAAAGCAACATTTTTATTTTACTGTTTGGCAAGACAAAATGCTTTCCATTCTGTTCCATCTGAGATTCAAGGAAGATTTGTTGACATGTGGCAGTTGTGCCTTCTCCCAGCTCCAGTGCCTTGCATAGCAAAGATTGTTTGTAGTAAAGGAAGGCTCTTCTCCACAGTGTGGCAAAAGAAAGGCCACATTTTTATCTGGGCTGGGAGATCAGCAGAGATCAGGGGGGTCATTCCTTGTGTTTAGGGGAGTGTGTGCATTACCTCTTGGCAAAGCAAGGAAAAACCCCAAGCTCTTCATCCAGTGGGAATCCTGATTTTGATTCCTGGTCCCATTTCAAATGGTGTGAAAGCTACCAACTATCACAGTGTTTGGTAGGGTGAACACCTGCAAATAAATTCAATTGCATCAAAATCTCCTCTGCCAAAAGAACCCGGCGGTTTTATGAAATAGAAACGTTTTGTTTGTTGTTCTCCAATCAATTCCTGCTTTTTGTGGTCCTACGCCACAAACCAGGCGTTTTTCTGGTGCTACTCCACAAAAACAGAGGTGATAAGACCTGTAACTGAGCCGTGGTTTGCAGCAGCTTTCCCCATTCCTGAATTTGGCTCTGGAATTGTAAACTACACTTCCCATGATCCATCTACCCTCCTAGAGCAGTTAAACCCCTTTAAGGGGAGGAGATAAAGGGAAGGTGGTTTAGTTGTTGAGTCATGGGGCTAATTTCAAAGGAAGGAGTTGAGCTGCAGCTCCCAGGAGCTCCTCTGGACACAGATGTACCTAATAGAAGGTTATATTGTTAACAAAAATATTTTGGCACAGTTCAGCAGATCAGAATCTTTTAGCACTTGCAAAGATGACCTAATAATAATTTGAATATTGAAAATCCCCTGAATAGAGTCAATTTTGTAGTAAGGATGTTTGCTTGCTTGCTTGCTTATTTGTTTGTTTGGTTTTGATAGGTCCAGTTCAGAACAAAATTCGTTTTGTTGGATTCCCGAGTTGCTTGGCATGCAGAATTTCCACTGAAATTAGTAATGGAGTGGTCACAGCTTATGTTTCATTAAAAGATTTTCCTTAACTAGACCCCATCTTATGGTTTCAGTGTTCTCTGGAACATACTTAACTAATGAAACTTAAATGAAAGTGGTGTTCATTTAATTTTGATTATATTCTCTATTTTGTCTAAAATACATTTTTAATTGCACTATTTCTGGGGAGCTAATGAGGGGAAAAACTTGTTTCTGAGAAATTGAATCACAGCTGTAGTTGCAGATAAGGCTGACATTCCCTTCTTAGAAAGAAGCAATCAATGCTGAATGTATCAGGTGAGTTCATTTCTCTTGCTCTGCTTTAATAGCTTATAAAGAAGATTGATTAAGTTCTTGTCTGATAGATCAATAAAGGAATGAAAGTTAGCTTTCCCTCCTTCAAGCATGGGTTTGGCATCTGCTGGGGAATGTAGGAGCTGAAGAGGAGTGATGCTAATGTGGGAAATATCCCCAAAATTGGGATTCCACCGATCTCATTCCTGTCCTATTGCTTATACAGCACAGGAAACAGTGGCTATGGCATCCACAAGGAGTGACCATCCAGCTGAATTCCTTTTGCCACACCACTCAGCTGTGTTTTCACATCCTTTGGTGTAAAGTGAGATTTCATAGATTGAGCAACCAGTACTTTTTGTGTTTATAACCTTGATAATGCAAGCTCAAAGGACCCAG
Source organism: Sylvia atricapilla (assembly GCF_009819655.1). Taxonomy (NCBI): domain Eukaryota; kingdom Metazoa; phylum Chordata; class Aves; order Passeriformes; family Sylviidae; genus Sylvia; species Sylvia atricapilla. Next base: position 110,174,397 of record NC_089142.1, on the reverse strand, counting down.
CAGCTTAATTCTCCTAATTTCCATCCAGGCAGGGTAACCAAGGCTCTTCTGGTCTTTGGAAACATTAACAATCGTCTGAGCTTTCAAAATGGTCATTTGAGAGAGTGTCAGTGCAGGGGTTTTGATGCTTCAAGGTGTTTGGGAATGGCAAGGAAGTGTCCCTAAATCTGAATTTCCAGGCAAACCAATGTGTCTGCACTTGACTTTTTTTCAATGCAGCATTTCACTCCCTCTTGCAGTGCTTTTCCAAAAGCAACAGAGTGGAATATAAAACAGTGTGAGGATGAAGGGAAACGGGAACTATAAAGTGTAGCATTTGTGACAGTAGCAATGTCAGGGCTATGAGAAATTACAGAAGTAACATAACATCAGTATTTTATTTGCACATATAAACGCTTTGAGTATCTTCTATGGTGGCCCATGTTTTTTATTTACTTCTGCTGTTGACTTTTACGGTTGTGTCACACACCTGAGCAGAGTCTGCAGGTCTGGGGCTGCCTTTGCAGAGGAGACATCCCCTCTTTAGCAGAACGTGAAAGTGAGAGACGCGTTCAGCATTTACCTCATTTGAATAACGCAGAAGCCCAGATATTGCTTATATCTGAGAAAAGATAGTCAACACATGTACTGTGGAGACATCCAGGATGCTAATTAGCTGCAGACAGAGCTGCACAGTTCTCATCTCTTTATATATATCTACACACACAGACACGGGTTTTTCTTTCAAGCACAGTTATTTAGAGAACTCCATACGTGGTACAAAATCTAGAGATGAAACCTGGCAAAAGCAGCATCTTGCTTGAAAATTACTCATGCTTTGTTACTGTTATTAGAGTACATATTAAACTTTAATCTTATTGATTTCCTATTGATTTTTGTTAATAGTGAAGTTTCTTGATACAGTGTGACAGGCTGCTTGTATCAGCAATTTCAATTAGAACTCTAAATAACTGATTGTATAGACTGTCAACTTCTGTCTTTTCAAATTAACTTTCACATCTGAAGTCCTGAGTGTTCATCTGCACCAAGTAGCTTTGGCCAGGCTTTTCCCAGCCCAACAGCAACATGCAAACATGGAAAGGAGATGTGACAAAGGAGAAGTGTTTTCCCTATTACTGTCTGGATTTTCATTTTTTTTTTTTTTAAAGAGAGGATTTTGTTTTGTAATAATCTGCCATTCTCTTTATGGTTATTTAAAAAATTAAAATGCAATAATCCTAGGCAGACAATTTTTTGTAATGTTTCTAAAGAAATGGTGTCTGATAGAGAAGCTGATGTTTGGAGATATCCTGCATTACTAGGGAGAGATGCAACTCTCTTAAAGATCATTAAGAGAGCAAGAATGAAGGTGGTCATATCCCATCTGCAGGTCTTCAGTCATGGATTTGAATTTGTATGTGACTGGAGTCTTAATATAATAATAAAATCAACTGGTGACATTCATTCTTTGGTAATCATGAGACAAAACCACTGTGCCTTGCACAGTTCCAAAATGGAATCCAGTGACGCATTCTACGGAACTTTCATTATCACAGTTTGCTGTTGTTGGAAGCTGTTATGTTTCCTTTTTTTTTCCCAAGAAAATTAGGCTTTATATTTCAACCAAGTATTTGAACACAGTAAGACTAACATCTGTTGCACAGAAATGCAATTTTCAAAGTTATTTGCATTTTCACCAATCAAGCTTCAGGGAAAAAAATCACACTTAATTGTATGACTAAGTGTATTGGATGCCTATGGGGTTGCATAAAAGCATGGAGGAAAATTCTCTGCAGGGTGGCATTTGGAGTGAGCTTCCTGAGGTTTGGAGTTGTGGTTTAAGGTGAGTGAGGTATGACAGAGATGCACTGGGCCTGGCTGAGTCTCCTCTGGATCAGGAGCCCTCAGTGGAGATCCATGGCTTGTCCACTAAGGACAAACACTTTTAGGCTCCTCATCATGGTGAACCAAGCTGAAAACCTTCAGTTTGTGTTTTGAACTGGATGGGACTGTGCTGGCAATGCGAGTCCCACCTGCTCCTGCCAGCAGTTGTCTTTTCAGTGAGGAGTGAAAACCTGTGTTCCTTCTCCTTCTTTGCCATGAAAAGCCATCCAAGTGTGGGAGGAATTGTCTAGTTGAGGTTGGTTAAAGGTAAATCACTGGGTTGTGCTCATAAACTCCCAGTGCTCAAAACTGTGCAGGGCTTTGGAGGTGCAGACACTGAATCAGAGTCTCCTGGTAATCTCAGGAAATCACATTTCCAGTGCTGGGGTTTTTTTGGGGAGGGTTGGTCAGTTGTTTCTTTTCTGTACTGCCTTTACTCACAAAGTAATTTGTCTGCATTCATTTCCATGATTCCTTGTGTGAGCCTTTCGTTTTTCTGAGGAATCAGGATCTCCTTGGGCTCCTCACCAGGGAGAGTGTCCCAGGGCATCCAAGAATTCTTGTCCTGTCTGCTATCCACATAGGAAATGTGAGATGTCACATCTTGGCGTTCTTCATGATGAAGTGACAACTTCAAGAAGCATTTCCTAGCTCCCCTTGCAAAGGTCAGCTGGTTTTGTGAACACAGTGGTTTGATTTTTGTTTTACCGCTTTCCATCAAGGCTGTGGCTGTGTCCTGTTGCAGAACTAACCTGGGGTCTGAAGTTATTTCCTACAAATTAGATGAGTCACATGTGCTTGATACCTTTTTACATTAGAAAACAAATGCACCTGCTAAAGATAATTAGAAGAGTCCTAAACAGAACCTGGTTGTTGAAATTCAGTCTAAATGTTTTCAGTCAATACAGTGACTGTGGTGTGACTGAGGATGTTCTTTTCCAATTGGCAGGTTATAAGGAATTTTCCAATATATTATCTTGAAGACAATGAGAGATCATCACTACATAATGTGATTTAACTTCAGAAAAATTCCAAATTCTGTGAAGAATATTAAAGCCTTTCCAATTTACCACTCCTTATTTTACTGTAATTAAAAATTGAAATATCTCAGTAATTTTTTCCAACAGTCTGTTTTCTTGAAAAACTATTTTCTTTCTAAAAATCTTGCTTTAGATTTAGAATTAGATTAACTATGAACATTTCAGTTTTTTTAAAACAAAAAAATTTAGATATCTCAATTGAGAATAGTTTATTTCTGACAAAATCTAAATGGGGCTGACAGCCAGCAAAGCCGGCAATTCCCTGAGAGTGTTACATGTTTAAAGCCACAGAATGGTTTGGGTTGGAAGAATCATTTCATTCCAACCCCATGTCATGGGCAGGGACACCTTCCACCAAACCAGGTTGCTCCAAGCCTTGCCCAGCCTGGCCTTGAACACTTCCAGGGATGGAGCCCATTGGAGTTTGTTGTTGGCCTGGAAGATATTTGCATGGACATCTTGCAGTTCAGTCTAAGAGGAGCCTTTCACATGCTGAAAGTTCACTTGACTCTGTAGCCTGTGGTTTTCTTGCACGTTGAATTGAGTAATCAGCCAGATCTTGTATGAAATGGAAAAGGCCACTTGAGTGCTGACATCTGGGGAATGAGGTAGGATTTCAGCCTGTAGTAGTTTTCCCAAAGCTGTTTGTACCCTGGCACATCCTCAGGGACCTGTTCCCTGATACCTGAACCCCCTGGGAGTTCCATGCATGGTTGTGTCTGCAGAACTGTGCCCACTGGGCATCTTCTGTGTTGTTTTAGGAACCCCTCTTGTCTGGAGGGGCCTGTAGGCTTGAAACTGTGTCAGTTTAACACTGCCCTGTCTCAAACCACAGCTATTGTTCATTGGAGCTGAACTTTGGGGTCAGTTATTTGTGGTGAACCCAGATTGCTTTGGGGGAGGTCACCCAGCGATGAGCAGCTCTCCCCTGGTGTCAGGCAAAGAGCACTAAAGTGATAATAACAATGTTCAGGTAAAGCTTTGCAAGTCAGATCCTCTGTACCAAACCCTGCTTTGTCTTATTACTGAGGGGAGAGGCCTGTAAGAACTACTAATTGTGCATGAACAAAGCCTTCCTAAACCTGAACCAGAAGGGGCAGGCTGGCTCGGAAAGACAAGCACCCCCAGCTCTCTGCTAATTGCTTGCATCAGCTCTTTTGGGTTCCTTTTAAAAGGATCCTTGGGTTAGGCTAAGCTGTACAAAATCCGACTTTCACCCCACTCTCGAGTTTTAGTGAAAGGCCACCTCTGCCAGCTTGGAAATTCTACAAGGAAGTTCAGCAATGCACAGCATTAAAGGTGTTTGTACTCTGCATGAGGCTCCCCGAAATGGATGCACATGTTTAACTTCCTGCACTGTGAGTAATCCCATTGACTCCACGAGTGCTCATTCCTGTAAGATCCAGTTTATATGCAAGTCTTGCCACTCCTGGCGCATCAGACGCCTGCTTTTAACAGCTCCTTTGAAAGCTAATAGAGCTGGACTTTGAACTTCGCAGTTATAATTCCCTGCATTTAGCTTGGGCAACCCCACAGATGCTAAAAGTGATGGCCAGAGACTTACTGGAGTGAAGACAAAATGCTGAGAACAAGGCAAGAAACATGCCTTTTTTCCTGGAAAAAAACCAGGCTTTCTTCTTTCCAGTAACTGCTACAAGAGAAAATTGGTCTCACATCGTCTCAGGCTTGGGCCCAATTCTGACACCCTTTACTAAACTCCTTTTGGCTTTAATCAGAACAAGATTGGGCTAACTGCATTATTTCCATGCTGCTTTACTGATAAATGACTCTTTATTTAAAAAATCAAATCTTAACTTTAAGGTGTAGCTTTAAAAACTTTAGGATTTTTCTATCCTAAATTAAGTCTGATTCTGCACTCCTTCCATAAGCAAAATGCCTTAGGAGACTCTTTGAGATTTGCTTGTGTGAGCACAGCAGCAGGGCCTGAGCTGTGATACACAGGATGCTTCAGATAAAGCGATAAAACTGGTGCAGAGTCCAGCAATATCTCTGTAAATATTGAAATGAAGTACTTGCTAGTCCAGAGCTGTACCCACTGTGTGGGATATCTCACAACTCTTCCTGAACCTGTGTCTGAGGCTACTTTATGCATTAAACACAACAAGGCAGTCAAAGGTGTGCATTACATTAAGATAACATTCTTTCGGGGTCAGTGGAGGCATCTGGCTGTGCCTTGTATCTCCGCCTGCTTCCGAGACATTTATCTCGCAGGAACACGTGTGTGTGTGTGTGTGTGTGTGTGTGTGTGTTTGTTCTGTTACCTAATCATAAAGTGGCATTTAAAAATGGGCCTCTCCTATTAGCTGATGAGGTCGGCTGCCTGGACGTGCAGCTGCCTGGGGCTGGCAACTACACGGCCCCTTGGCAGCTGGGGAACTCTGGGCTGCACTGGGGGAGCAGGAGGCTGTTTGGTGGGGCTGGTGTGCAGACCTGGATCCTCTCTGCAGGCAGTGCTGCAACACCAGCACCTTGGCCGCAGGGTTGTCAGATGGGGCTGTGAGCTGCTGGCCATCGCTCCTGTTGGCCCGGGATATGTTCAGCACCAGCAGCACCAAGAGAGCTGCAGAAATGCTCTACTGACTCCCCCTGCTTACTGAAGGGCTATTCCGATGATCAAAGCCTGGCTGTTTGGGCTTACTCAGAATTTTAGGAGAACCTCACGTCCTGTTAAAGAGTTGTTTTTCAGCTACAACCAACCTCAGTTAAGAAATCCAGATTACAAGTGCCTAGAAGAAAAATGCCGCCTCAGGTCCCTCAAATTTACTTCCCAACTCATTTTTAGGGTCACTGAGGTGGGACTGGTGAGCATCACATTTCTGTCTCTTTAATCCGCTGGAGGTGTTTAAAATACAGAAAGGCAAAGTATCGGGTCACAGTGTTGTAAAGAGTCAGAATCAGTGAAGTCAGTACAGAGAAGGGGCAAGAAGTGTGAAGTGGCCTTTTTTCTCTCCAGAGATGGTCCCAGCTGTCCCTGGGTGTGGGACACTGGCACAACAGTGCCACTGGTAGTGCCTGGCAGGTAATGGTTCTGAATTTCCGGATAGCAGGGGAAGGGAGCAGAGGCAGAGGAGAATGTGTGTCTGGCAAGAGAGAAGGAAGATGCACTTGAGAGAACTGTCTGAACAGGACACTGAGATGTGCTCTGTGTGCGCTGCTGCATGAAGAGAGCTGGGGAGAGCAACCTGACAGAGACGTGGGACAAAGATGATGGAAGGCTGAGGTTTTTCCTTTTCAAAAGACAAGACTCAAAGTAGCTTGGTAAATTCATAGTAATCTGTCACGGAAAAGGGTGATTTCACTTGAGAATTCTCTGTTTAGCAAAATGGGTTCATTTTTTGGAAGGCTTTAAAATAGGCTACATTAGGGTTTAGAGCCTTTTAAGATCCTCTCATCCCTGGTTTTGAGATGCATACAGTTTTTATTCCTGAAGCTTGCACATTTTAGCAACACTAGCTTTTAATTCATTATACAGCAGTATGGAGCTGTTGAGAGAGACATAGCAGCTTGATTCATTTGAAATCCTAGGACAAATAGGCTTTAAAAAGCAAATGCATTCATTCTGACACTAATTATGTGTCTTTCCCACATGTCGTAGTATCTTGTGTCACAAATTGCTCTCATTTGCTACTCAGTGCAGAATGTCTGAGAGACGATGAGTGCAAAACAATGTGCTTAAAGCAGATGTAGGACAGGTCTAAAACCTGTGAACAGTCTGGGGGCAGGACAAAAAGAAACTTCACACCAAAAAGAAGAAAAAAATCTTTTAATAGGTGTTAATTTTTGCTAGATTTTAGTTGCAATTCTGCAGCGTGTAAAATATGCACCTACATGCCCAGCAAACAGAAAAGGAAGATGCTGGTGACCTGGTGAGCACCTTTCAGGCACAGTTTTTTTTTTTTCCCAGAGCAAGGGTAGAAGCTATGCTGAGTGCAGACACACTTTTCCATGTATACGAATGCAAAGGGTTTGATGTATTTAAGTGAATTAGAAAAACCTCGTGTCACTGAGCCAGCGCTTGTTGCTGGATAATGGACAAGACTGGTATTGCTCTTGTGTAACTAATCCTGTAATAGTGTCACAGGTTATTTGGTACCAACTGGTGTTTCTGTTCTTGGAAAAGAGCGCCCTTCCCAGCTCAGAAATTAGAAGTTGACAAAAAACCAACGTGAGCAAAAATAAATCATTAAAACCAAAGATGATTTGTTTTTAATTTTAGATAAACGGCTTCTGCTTCTTGCAAGAGGCAGAGGCATCCTCATCGTGTCCAAGAGTTTGAAGCAGCAAAATGTCTTTTCACCTGTGCTGCAGGATTCAAACCTGGCATGCCTTCCACGTAATGCAGTTTGACAGTTCATTTGAAATAAATGTGCCGATAACCCTTAAAAGTGGTAATAAAATACTCTTTGCTCTACTGTACAGATGATTAATACCACTAAAGTAATTAAATTCCATTAGGCTGGGGTTCGCATACCCAAGGAATTGGTGCCAGGATTTAGCAGATCTCTAGCGAGGACAAAAGACTAATGCCTTTTAAAGCAATGTTTCACAAGTAAAATCCCAGGAAAGTCTATATTAACTTAGGACATCTGCTTGTTGTGATTGTTTGAGCTATTGATGCATTGGATCATTAGCAGGGGACTGTGAACTACTGTTTTCCTGTTGACAGGGATCTCTCACCAGGAGCTGCGAGGTTTCTGCAAGGGGAGGAAAAGCAGAGCAGGGCAGCCAAGCTGGGGCTGGTGCCTGGGCTTTGACTTACAGAATTATTGCTAACTGTACACTCTCTGATGGTAGGAAACAGCATTTTGCCCCCAGCCATTTTTCCCAAGATCAGAGCCAAAGTAACTCTGTCTCCTGCTGTTTTGTAGCTGTAGATTCTTAAAGAGTGGCATTATTGTAGTCGATGAACAGTTTGCCCCCGTTCAGATGGCTGCAGTAATGACCCACAGGGGAGGCAGTGCTTAGACGCTGCTGACAATGTGACCAGGTGCTGCAACATAAGCATTTCATTAAATATTGAAGCAATGGTTTTCAGTTACAGTGGCAAAAAGGAAATTTGGGCTATGTCCAAATATGTGACTATTTTTTTTTTTTTCTTTCAACCTCTTCTAATCGCATTATTTTTTGTGTGACCTTTCTCCTGCTAATTAGCTGCTGCCTTGAGAAGCATTGTGGGTAATATATCCAAGGTAATTCAACATTCCACTTTACACCGTGGTAATCATTCTTAACGTATCCATGATTTATTTACTGAATCGGTTTTTGTGAACTTAAAAGATGCAAATCACAAAAACCTCCCCAACCTTTATTTTTACTGTACTTCAAATCTACCCCCAAAAGATGTAAATTACTTGGATTTCTGTTTGAAAGTGACAACAACAACAAAAAAGATTTGCTCTGCAACCTGTTTCACTTCAAGATGATGTAACCATGTAGGAAGAGAGTGTTGTCAGCAGGTGCAGGAGAGGTCTAAAGGCTCAATCCTGTCTGAGATTCTCCTGAGTGTAGTGCCTTGGTGGTGTAAAATTGGTCCCTCCACACGACTGTGGTGGATAATATTAGATGATGTACAGTGCCTGCTGCTGCTTCTGCCCGTGGATCTGAGCGTGGGATCAAATGCCACCTTTGGCTAAAATCCAAGGACATGTTAAATTCTGATTAAACACAGCCGTCCTTTGAACGTGGCAGCATGTTTTAAAAACAGAAATGATCACAGAGAAATTGCCAAAATCATCGAGAAAGGTGTGCACATTCCTAGGAGCTGTATGTTGAGCTGTGCTGTACAATATATATGCTATAGCATATTTGCTAAACAAGCTGGCAGTTTTCATTATGCTACCTCTGTTATGATGAATTATTGTTTATGAAATTACACAAATCATGAAATCACTTAGAAGTGCAATAGTTTAATTTTTAAAATATTTCTATTCTTTGCCATGCACAAATACATTCAGTACAAATTGTTCCTGTAAATATGATCCTGCCCGTCAGAGCTTTTTTTCATGCTTAAAAATTGTTTACCAAGATGCAGGTGCAAAAACAGACAGAAAAATATTTTAGGGGAAAAAATAATGATATTGCTCTACTAAGGCCTGTGTTTTACACATGCACTGATAGAGATTTGAATAAACAGGTGCTGTTCAAAGTTACAAGTGGTTGTGTTCTAATTCTAATACTTGATATGGTGAGATTTTCTTTTCCTTTCTGAAAAAAATGTTTAAATTATTTTTAAAAGTCATAGTCCATTTTTTTCTCCTTTCCTTTTAAAGGAGCTTTTTTCTTCTGTTTTTTCTTTTGAAGATTTTCGCTTTTTTAAAAAAGGGAAATTTCTGCTTAAAAGAAAAGAGAAAGGAGAAAGACTGCAGTGTAAATATGTGTAGCAAGAAAGGAGAAACCTTGAGATTTTTTTAAACCATTAGCTCGTTCTTCATTTATGCCTGTAAGCTGCTGCTGTGGTGCTCAGTCTGGCTGGAATCATGAGGAGGAAAGGCAGCAACTGGTTAAAGCTGCAGGATTATGAAATGCACAAAGCAGCATCTTCTCTATGTTGAAAGGAGCAGATAAACCCAGCAGCATATGAAAATGTTTCCAGAATAACAATATTACACTGCAGAAATTGCTGTGATTACAAATCTTACCCTGTGCCTTTTGCAGAACTGGCCTAGTTCTGCACTTCCAGGAGCAAGCTCCAACTGGTGAACTGGCAGCAGCCAAATCTCCAGGTGTATCTGTAAGGATCCTGTTTAACTGCAGGGATTCGGGCATTTCCCAGAACGTGGCATTTGCTGAGGTTCTGGTAAAAGATACAAGGAGTCCACAGATGAAGTAGCCTCCCTGTGAAATACTTCTTATGGGATGAAAATTGTAGGGTTCAGCTCTTGCCGAAAACCTTCTCTGAAGGCTTTATAGCCCTAAGGTTGAACCTAGTGTACCTCCTGTTCAAAGAACAGCATTCAGGTAATTTTAGAATTTTTTTATGTACTTACATTTTCATATCATATGATTTAATATCATATTGCTGCAAATTTTGTAAATTTTTTTTGTGACAGAGTTTAGTGTGAAAACATCATTTATGCCCCTGTCCCATATGTCAAAATCCATTCTGGATTCAGCAGGATTAGGGTTTTCCTTGACAATTATCACTTGACAATCACTAAACTCTGATTCATCGTGTCACAGCCTTGTAATTCTCTAGCAAATAGCTCCATGACTGAATGATTTGGGACTCTTACCTAAACTTTTAGGGTGCCTGTGATTTATTACAGCTCTTATCCTTGAAACAATTTATGGAATGCAAAGATTCAATATTCTCAATTACTGCTCAGTAGCCAGAGGACTTCTTTTCCATCCCTCCACTGGGGAGGAAATGTTCTAATGCATATATGTGTATATATATATATATATATAAATGTTTATATTCATATTTTTTAACTGTCCAGGAAAGTGGCAGGAAATGGGAAAAAAAAAAAAAAGTTGGTTTACATGCAAACTGGGTGTTCTTATTAGGACTATTTTTTGTCAAGACATTAGCAGATCAACAAAGGGATTTATGGTGGTGTGTGAATATTACAGAAATGCTTTTGGCTCTTTTACTGAACCTGTGGCAAGTTCCTCATGGAAATAAATAGTCTTGTCTACCCCTACAGGGCAGGGCTTCTGCTTTACTTCTTACCAATGGCTTTTACTCCTGAGCCTTGCTAACCTGAGCATTATTCTTAGATCAAGGTGGGGATTTGAGTCAGTCTTTTCTATTAATCTGTAAAAAAATTACTGGGCATAAATGTGTCTGTCTTAATGGTGGGCTTTGTTATCTCTTTGTTTTGTGGATCTTAAGTTTTTACAAGCCATTACCAAGGTATTTGCACAGTAATGGATCAATCACCACCCTGTCCACCTGCTCAGAATTATCTAGCCTTTTAATATATTATTAATGTCTTTGATTTGCAGAGGGAAAGATTGCAGAGGCTATTTGTAGCTGTCTGTGTTGTATGCTGAGGAAAAAAAAAAAAAAAGAAAAATAAATGGCTTTATGGAGAGACAGTCTCCATGAACAAATATTTTCCATATTGCTGGATTTAGGAAACATAAAAAAAATTAAATGGAGGACTTACAGGACCAGAACAATTTAAAAAAAAAAAAAAAGGAAAAAGAAAGAAAAGAGGAGGGGCAGTGGAGACTAATAGAAGTCTCTGTTGCTGAAGCCTCCTCTTGGTTTTCATGCCTCACCTTGCATTTGTGTGCCTTTTTAGGCTGTTCTGTGCCTCTCCTGTAATAAACTTTCCCCACTGATGAGTTATGGATGCAGAGAAACCAAGGGGCTGTTTTTTGTCTCAGGGTGCACGTTTGCTGCTTTGCCATTCTTTTACATTTTCATTCTTCATGCTGATGAGTCAGTCCAGATTTATATTACCATGTTATTATGGATAGTATAGACTGAGTCTCCTTGAAAGTAATGGCATGTGATTGCTTACCCCATTACTTTCAATGGGACTAAGTCTATGTCATCCTTAGGGACTCCATCCCATTGAAAGTAATAGTCTGAGACTGCCCACATCGTTACTGGGCTTTAAATTGGATTGAATTTATACTGATCTGCAGAGGCCTGCCACAAAAAAGCCTCATTTTTAACACATAAAGTTGATAAAAGTTTTTTTGCCAGTGGTTGGAAAGTTTAATGAAGTATTTGAAACTGGGTTTGTAATGTTAAAAAAGATTGGTTTGTGTTGTTCGTGGTCCTTAGTGTCTGACCTGAACATACTCAAAGGAACCCCAACAGTAACATATTTAATGGAGGGTTTTTCTTCTACTATCCTTTTAATTACTACTCATGTGTTTTCAGTTTTTAATCCTCCAGAAGGCTCCTGTTGTGTTTTAGTGACTTCTGTATTATATTCAGTTGGACCTTGTCAGAGCCCTGTTACTTTCTTACATGCCCTAAAAATGTGTATAAATTATGGCACATTGTTTTGAGAAAAATTACTCACTGCTACTTGTAATGATAAAAATATATTGTAATTTCTTTAGGTTGAAGGTGTCCTTTCCTGAATCAGCAGCTCTTTATCCTATTGACATAGAACATCTTTTTAGGAAAAAATCATCAGTTAATGTGAAAATATTATGGCCCTCCCTCTGATGGCAGCATGTCTGTTAAATTTATTTAGAACAAGAGCTTTACTTCTACCCTTACTAATGTTAGGTGCTAATGTTCCCTTGGAAAATAAAAGCACGTTTTTTTCTACTTTTACATAGCCATGAAATGCAAGCAGATAAAGTGAAATCCATTCCAGAAAGATTAATGTTACAATGATAATGCACTGGATGAAACGGAGAGACTAAACCTCTGTTTTTTCTTAAAGCCTTGATCAGGAAGAGGAAGAGGAAATGGTGACTGATGAAATGAGGAAATTTAGCAGAGGGATCCAAAAAGTGTCTGTGTGTCCTTCCCCCAGCTGTGTCACAAAAATGACACTTGTATATATCCATGATGGTGTGTCCACCTGCACTAAATGCAGGCTGTAGAATAAATACACACCATGCCCCCATTTAATCTATAATGCATCATACAATATCACATGAGAAATGCACTTTTCTTAGGTAATCACCATGACATAATTTATTTCAGAAGAGATCACAGCGCTACAGCTGCTACAAGTGATTTAGCAATTGAGTCATCAGCAGCATTTTATACATACTCATATTTATTAAAACCCTTCAGAAGCATTAGAACACATTTCAGCCCTATGGAAAGAATGGAAAACATGTCTTTAAAGGGGCAGTGTAGACTTTGTTTTATGTTTATTGGAGGCTGCAGTATGGCCAAATGTCACAGGCAGTCACAACTCGCTGTAACTCAAGCAAATAAAACATGCATATAGCCCTCTCCCCACAGCATAATATACCTCCTTTCATCAGCAGCATTACTGTAATATTCCCACATGTCACTGCAGGTAATGAGCTGAGCACCTATGCATGGACATGGCTAATATGCAGGTGTATATTTTTAATATGTGCTCATATGTTTGCATCACTCTCTTTGTCGAATGTTTACCCACTATCAAGACTCCTGTCATATTTTTTCCCCCCCGAGTCACTTCAGGCACATCCAGATTTTTAAACCAAAGTGGAGGTTGGGTGTCTTGTGTGAAGAACTGTGTTCCTGCTGTAGATTCTTTCTGTGGCAGGAGAATAACTGGCAGCTCACTGGTTTAAGCGGAAGGTGCAGTAAAATGTACATTTTTCCAGGAGGATGGTTGCTGTAGTTTCCCTTTGGATGTGAGAGATGGAAGGACTAGGTAATCTTATTTACTAAATGAGATGATATAGCCAAGAAGTGAATGTGTCCATTTCTTCAGACTCTATCAGCTAGTTAAATAAAACATATTCTTGTTCCTTATGGACCTTCCTTCCGTTATATTTTTATGCACGTTGCGTTTTAAAGAAATATTTTATATATGTCCGTGTAGTAAAGGCCAGATTCCACCCATCTGGTAGAGAATTCTGTGATTATTTATAAGCATTGCAGCAGAGGGGAATCTGAAGGAGGGGTTTGAGAGAGGAGATTGTGGCCTTGCAGTCTGGGAGTTGCCAAAGCTCTCAAAGCTCCATCCCTGGTAGTGATGCATGGAAATGGGAGTAGATGGATGGGGAGAGGCAGAGTTCCATCAAAGAAAGAGCAAAATGCCTTAATTTCTGGTGATGAGGCCAGGGAAGCTGCTGGAAGGATTTAGAGAAAATCTAACCAAGTTCATAATGACAGATAAGAAGGAAGAAGTCTAATGCTGGAGATTTGTGTTGGAAGTTCAAGTACACTGGCATTGGGTAAGGTTGGCCCCGAGGTGCCAGAAACCATCAGAGTAGCCTGAGCCCTGTGGAACTGAAAACATGGCAAATGAGTTCAATGCCTGCAGGTTCAGGATGCTCTCAGAAAGTGCCATCTCTCTGAAAGTCCCGACCTCTCCTCAAAAAGCCAGTGCATTAATAGCATTTCCCATTGTGCCTCTAAAGTTTGAGGGATGCAAAATCAGTAGCTACTTTAAAAATGTTTAACCCAATGCTTCATGTGCTAAGACTGAGGACAATGGAAAATTGGGTTTCCATCCAGAGGGAAATGCTGCTGTTTATTTTACAGACTCACACTTCAGTGTATGCATGTGTCTATACTTATGCACAGATGTATCATTTTAGAGTCATCAAAAATTTATTTCCCACTCTAAATGCACTATAACTTTTCCTACTCTCATAAACTCTTCTCTCAGGGACAAATGCTGCTTTCCACCAGCAGTCACGCTCTCTGTAACAGCGGTGGTTTCCCAAAATCCACGGGGCCTTGTGGGGCTGAATCTTGGCAAGACACATTGCTTCACATGTAGTCTGTTTTGAAATGATTGTTCCAAGGTGAAGAAAACTTTAAATAAGAAGCTGTGTCTGCAGTCGGAATATTTCATGTGTTGCTCTGCCGTGGCCTCAAGGAGAGCCCCGTACCGGGTGATGCTCATTTGTCTGTGGTGCCTCTTGGTGCTTTTGGATCCCAAGAGGAGGACTGGAAGGCTGAGAGGGAGAGTGGTATGGGAGGGTGAGGAGTGCAGAACGCTGCCTCAGGGCATTAGGAGTTGTCCTTTAGGACAAATAGGTGCCGTGCCATTCGCAGGGATCACTGTACCACTGCTGCCTCCTGTGGCTCTGGGTCTGGGGGCTCTGCACACAGGTTTGCAGGCAGGAGGGGTGGGAGCACCCTGGAGGTGCTGAGCACCTTCTGCTGTCTCTAACCTGAGTCCTGGGCGGGGGCTGCAGTGTCCAGGAACACTCCACATTTCCTGCCCTGGCTGTGTTGTAGGCACTGTACTTGTAGCATTTGTCTCCTTTGGAGCAGCAGCTGCGAGAGCCAAGTGTGAGGAGGACTAATTAACATTAAAGACTTTCCTGCCTTGCATCCAGTAATAGCATCACATCCTGAAATGATGTTAAAATCACAAGATACAGACACTGCATAGAAAACCAATAACCATGCACAGCCTTTCCTTTGGGGTTTTGAACTTTTAACACTATAAGGACCATCTGACACAGGTCAGAAAGGCACAACCGTGTTCAAATGATTTCTTGTGGTGCTGCATGTGACAAACATGAAATCTGGAGTTTTTTCAACTGTGATTTTTCTGTTTTGCTTTTGTAGATGTATATGTTTATATATATTTCAAACCCCTGACAATATCAAACTGAGACAGGTGTTAACTTTATCTTCTTACTAGGTGAAAAAATCAGACTTATTTTATACTTGGAGGATATTTTCAGCTTAACTCTGGAATTGTAAGCAATATCTGAGCTCATTATATTAGAGTTTAGTGCAGTGAGCACCAGCTGGTATGGAGTTAATGGCAGAGCTGGTGGGAAATGACATATAGCACATAATACATTTAACATGGATTTAATAACATTAACAAAAAAACCATTTTTCCTGCATCCTTCTCCATATTAAATTGAGAAATATCATATAGTTATTTTATCAGTATGATATCTAAAGGAGGACCTGCTTGTTTTGACAAGGAACAATGTTTGACACGAAAAGCTCTGCCTTAAATGCAGAGACTTTCTTACGTGTTACAATAATTTTGTAACACGTTTTGAACCAGTTTGAAAAATGCAGTTCTAGAATTTTTCAAGGCTTTGTGAGTAATGTGGTGGAAAAAAAAAATCTTTCCAAGTTGGGGTTTTGCTTGCCTGTCTATTTCCTTTTGGCATGCTAAAATATGATTGGTTAATGCCATAATTTTAATGGACTTGGGAAGTATATTCCAACCTTCATTTACCCTGTATTGGGGTAACAAGATTGCAGGCCTGAGAGGAAGATTATCAGAAAAGTCTTCTTCTGAAAGCTGCTGGAAATAAAAGTCCAGTAGGAGTGAATTATTTGGGAGGAATAATAATTTTTAGCAATGCTTTAGGTAAATGCTTAACATTTACATTGTACCTTCAGTGTCTGTATATGCAGAAAGAAAATGGAGATGCTTGAAATGCTCTCTAAGGTGGAAAGATATTTCTAAGGAAACATAATTTAAAAAAACAGGAAACAAATGTTTCAGGTTTTTATTATACCTCCTCTCTGTGAGACAAGTTGCAAGAGTTTATTTATATTTTTTCTAGAATGACTACGTAGTCACACAGTTGAGCTTTTTTTTTTTTTTTCATTTTGTTTCTCTCCCCCATCCCCAGCTTTATTTATTTAATTTTTAAGAAAATTTTCTCCTTTTTCATTGTTACCCGTATCCTGGAGGTATTGTGAACTGATGGGTCTTATATTGTCCGGAAAGTGGCAAGATTTGTGACTTTCCTAATAAGTTGTGACAGTAAGTTCCACACCCCTGCCTTTCTGCCAAAATATCTGGGTTTGCTATTCTTCACAGGCATCACTGTTGTTACTTTAAAATTTTATTATTCATGGTAGCATTTGCATTGTTGGAAACCCAAGCATTAAAAAATCATGAGGTAGGATTGCAAATCACCTGATTTTTATTTTTTTTTTAATTGAATACATTTGGTGGTTTTGGGCTCTTTCCCTTTTTTATTTTAACTTTCTGAAATATATACTTAAGACATACTTTCAGTTTCTCCCGTGTAACCAGGATGGCTAAAATTTTTCTTTTATTAAAATGTAGTTTTTAAAGAAAAAGAAAATAGAATTTCTTGATGATAAACAGATTCCAACAAGAGAATCTAGCTCCATGTGATATTTTGCAGAGGGACAGCAGCTGGGTGCTGCCCATGTGAAACTGTGCTGGGTGAAGAACTAGCCCCAGCTCAGCCACATCCCAGGGAAAACTGCAAGTTTGGGATGTGCACAGCTGATTCCCAGGAGTTTGTTGGGAAAGGACAAATATTGTTTGCTGCAGTCTGAGCCTAGCCCATCCTGGTGGGTTTTAAAAATCAAGGTTAAGATATGGAATTGTAATTTCCTTCAGGAGGAGGTCTGGGATGCTGCACTGCCACCAGCTTGTCCCCTGAGCAGGCAGGCTGCCACAGTCAGCACAAGCTGGAGATTTTTCCATATGAAGAAGTTTTCACTGACATGAAGTCATAGCAGAATTAAAAACTGGTCTTTGCCAGAGATGGAGGGGTTCAGTTTGGCTTCTGCTAAGACAGATTTTTAACTATGTTTTAATGAGCTTGGTACACGTTTTCATGTATCATATTGTGCTGAGTACATCCAGTATTAGAGAGCTGGAGAACATGATGTGAGATTGCACTTGGGTTAAAACAATGAAAAGCTAATTAGATGAAATAGCTATAATGTATTAATATTTGTGTTATATTAGGTAGGTTATGGAAGTTGGGTTAATCTAAAATGGTTCTTAATAGAATTGCCAGAGCTGTCTGACTCCTGTGTGTGCTGTATGGGGAGCCGACAAGGGATTTTGCTGGAAATCCAGGAAATCTGCATTAAAGTATAATGTTTTCTGCTGAGAGGGATCTGGTGAAGCAGAGGGGAGAAATAACCAATACTTCAGTACCACTCCCTGTTACACAGGAATGCCTGGTCCAGTTCACATGGAAAAGCCTTTTGTGAGTAGTGGAGAGTAAAACAAGCATTTTCTTTTTTTCCTTCTGTCCATATTGCTGAGAATATTGCAGAGGTTTTAAGAGATTTTTGAGAAGCCCAAATTCTGCACCACTGAAAACAGTGGGAGTTTGAGCTTTAGCAATATTGGGAGCAGGATTAGTGGGACAGTGACAAGGGATCATCTCTTTATATTTACTGATCCAAAGGACTCTGAATGGAATTCACTTGGTGCCTGTGAAGGAGCGACTTTTCCCCACTCCAACCACTTGTGCAAACATGTGCTATCTCTCTGTTCCTGGCATTGTTTTGAGAATGGCAGTTGCAGGAGTGGCTCTTCCATCCCAGACAAACTGGTGAAACAGAGGTCTTAAATTCCTGTACTAATACCATCTCTTGTTCTCTTGTCATAATCCATAGAGAAAACTTCAGGGATGTGGAGGAGTTGGCATTAATGGGTGCTGGGAATCAATCAATAATTTAGCAATATATTCCCAGTCACAAGTTACCTTGTGGCCTTGAGTTCATAGACTTGTGATTAGCTGCCTTGGTGGGGTTTTTTGGGGGGTGGCTGGTCTTTTTTTTTTTTTTTTTTTTTGGTTGGTTTCATTTTGGTTTTTATTTTGTTTTGTTTTGGGTCTTTTTTGTGAGTTTTTTTGTTTGTTTTGTTTTTGTTGGGGCTTTTTTGGGGGGGGTTATGTGTGTGTTTTTAATTTGTTTTGTTTTGATGGTTTTTTGGTTGTTTGGTTTTTTTGTTTGTTTGTTTCTTCTTCTTCTTCTTTTTTTACTAAATTTAAAAAATTACTAAACCTGAAAGGCTAAATTTCCCCAAACATTTGTAATCCAGCAGTTGTTCTCTTCATCTTTAGAAAAAATCCTGGAGGTCACCTCCAGATTTTCTTTATACCCTGTGACCATCTTGTTCATGGGAATTTACATTAAAAAAGAATAAAAATAAATATTTGCTTTTTCTTGTTTTGACACTGCAATTCTGACCCTTGAAATGGGGCCATTTCTGTAACTGAGTGATAGGAGCCTGCCTTGAGAATTTTTCACTTGCTTGTAAGAATGAAGCTTTTGATAGCTCCAGTTAGGCAGACACTGAGGATGTTTATATAGAAATGGAGTCATTGCTATTCATGTTTTCAGAATCTTGAACATTTTAAAAAGATGTTCCGCAATATTCCTTTGAAGAAATAGCACTCTCAATAAAAATGTTGAAGCTATAAATGGAGATAATCTCGCACCATTCTTGTTTGAAAAGCCCAGAGAAAAGAGCACTGTGTAAATGCGAGTGTGCCTCAGACCTTTGCGCTGCCTCCCAGCTCAGGAACCTTCACCCCTCTGGAACACAGCAGCACTGATCTGGAAGAGTATTTTAATTTTTGGCAGGCACATCATCACACTCAGCGAAGATAAAGAAGATTTAGATCTGAACTATTATATTCTAAGCAGACTACCAGGATGTCTTTGTGAGTCGGGGCATTTGGAATTGTCTCCCTGCCAACACATATTCCAGGCATGCATTATACTTCACTGAGATTGGTAAAAAGGAAATATTTATATTCTACTCTAAAAAAATATTTCTCCTCAAAATTATTTTTGCATATTATTTGTATTAAAAAAGGATGAAGGAATTTTTTTTTTTTTTTGCAAAGCCATGCTTCTGATTTGGCTGGTAATATCATAAATAATAGTATTTGAAAATGTTTCTTTGAATACGCTATAAATTTTTTTTTTCCACCCAGTTCTTCAGAAGATAATTAAAATGTTACAAATCAAAGTAATAGAAGCCCAGAATAATAATAATAAAAAAAAGTTTCTTAAATGTAGTACACAACTTGCATTTAAAAAGAAAACCACTGATTTGGTTAAAAATATATGCATGGGAATGCACATTACTTTAACCTTTGGAGCTCTAAATTATGGTGGACTTGCACACATAGAGTGTATGGGTTTTGGGGGCAGACCAGATTCCTGCATAGCTATATCTCTAAAATTTTTCTCTCGAATAATTTCAAAACAATTAGAAAACTAATCAGAAATGTGTGCGAATATTTGAATGAGCAGGCATGAGTGTAAACAGCACCTTTGTAAGCAAAAATATCTTTAAGGTGCATGTATCTGCAGGCAGAAATGTTATCATAAATATTCAGATTATAATCTGCAACGTACAGAGTAGCCATGCATTATGCAAATCCACGTGTGTATTCTGTAGCAGATAGATATAGAATAGTTTCACTAAGAAACAGAAAGCATATGGCATCTCTGTGCTTAATATTGTCAGGCTCGGGAGTTAATTTAGGACATTTGATGGGAAGGCTTTTTTTTTTTTTTTTTTTTTTTTTTTTTTTTTTTTTGATGATGCACAACCACCTCGGCAGAAAAATCTATTGAAATGTTTGGGATGTCTTTGTCAGTGGGAGTTTTGTCAACTAATAAAGATGGTGCGTTTTGGCCCGGGCTGCGTTCAAAATAAATTATATTTTTTGTCTAATGTAAAATTAAAATGAATAAACATCATAAAGCTGAAACCTATCCTAGTGGCTGTTTGAAAATTCCAGAGATGTGGCACTAGGGAGCGACCATCATTCCAGTGCAAAATGTGCCGAGCTATTTTCAATGGAAAATGAAGAGCAGAAATAGAAGACTGAAATAACAATAGGCTGATTGCTTTCATTTTTTGGTGTGTAGTTTAACATTGCATTAAAGAGAACAACTGAGTTCCTACATTTTTCCTATTTTCTTGTCATGGATATATTAGCATTACATGATGCATACTAATTATAAAGTTGGCTGTAACAAGAGTTCCTCTTGTGAATCCATTTAAGAACTGATTGTTTACTATCTTTTTCTGTAAGTATAAAATTTTAATTATGCCACTGACAGGAACTGTGCGTGATACAGTGCTCTACATTTATCACTGGGAGAGGGCCAGTTGTAGAGCTGTTTGACTTTGGAGAAATCCTGATGCGCTTGCAATGTTGAGCAGCAGGTGCCACATTATTATGTACAGAAAAGCAATTAGGAAGCATATTGGATGAATGGGGAGTGCATTAATATTAGCAAGTACATTTGTCAGTGGTTTTGATGCGAGTCTTTTTCTTTTCTTTATGCAACATTAAGATTGTGGCTCTCATAAATTCTCCCCTTAAATTGCCATCTGTTCCCTTGTCATGCAGTAGTGAGGTAGAAAAAAGTTTTCTTGACAAAATGAAAAGAATTTCTTTTATTTAAAGTAGAAGCAAAGGAGCCTACACAAAGTGGGAGAATTGTAGGTTATGCAATTGAGCTTTGTATGTGTTAAGTAATTACTGTTGAATGTAACATTAACTATTGAACACTTACGATCTTTTTTTTTCCCCTCCCCCTGCTAGATTTCAGTTTTTTCAGTGATTTTGTGTATTTGTAAGATATGGTGTGAGGCAGTTTTAAATAAATCGTACAAAAAGGCTGGCAGACAAGACGAAAAGACACCAAGCTGGGTGTCTCCAGTGCAGGGTTTTGGTGGGAATCAGGAGCAGGCTTTTGAGCATTGGCCCTACATCCTGTGCTTTGGCCACGTCCTGTTGGCCCCACATCACAGGCTTTGGCTCCCAGTGCAGAGCAGCTGGAACTGGCCACAAAGCACATGGAACAGAGCACGGAGGTACAACTCTGTGTGTGTGTGTGTGCCACTCAGAGGTGTTGGGTCTTGAGACCAGACAGGGATCAAAGAAGCGCCCCAAAATGTGTTTGGGGGTCCTGGGATCACTGATACACCCCAGGGAGCTGGGGAGGGCTGTGACATGACACCTCAAAGTGCACATGGAGCTGTAGTGTCCCAGGCTTGACAACCTTATGTAAAGCTCTTCCCCTAGCTCCATGGGTATTTTATCTCAGGATATGAGAATGATCCAGCACTGCCATCTTCAAACCCAGGGACACAAAGCTTAGAGCTGTATTCCACCTGGGAACCAGTGAGGTCCCAGCAAACTGCTTCAGTTCTTCAGTTGTTGGTATCAAACAGTGTTAATTTAAGAATAGGCTTTATTTTATGGCAGTTTTAGAACCTCTGCCTGTTGTTCTGGCAAGGAGATTTTTCTTCAGGGAGGATTGGCATGTGGCTCTGTGAGAAAGGGGCTATCTTAAAGGTTGGAAGACATCAAAAAGAAAGGCGGAAAGCAATTGTTAAAAATGCTGGCACGAAATGTGGTTTTATGGAGGGGCATGTGGGAAAGATATTGTGTTCTTTTTTTCCTGCAAATATGGAAAGAGAGAATACCACTCTTATATGTATGTACATTGTGTTTCTTTCGCTTTGTGCTGTAAATATTTTCATTCCGATCACTGCAGATTGGTGTAGGACTGGAATCACTCGTGGCCCAGACAGGACACAACAGCCTTCTCTGCTGACAACTGCATTTTCATGTTTTGTAGCTCAGTCTTTTGTGTGTTTGTGTCGATGGGGAAGGCGTCGGTTCAGCCTGTTTGGGCTCCCTCCTCTGTTCCCATGTCAGTCAGCATTTATGGGGAATAAATGATACGTTCATTAAAAAGTGCAGTACTGGTTCTGGCAGGCAGCTTAAGTAAACCAGTCCTACTTCTGAGCCACAGCAGTAGTGGAACTTTTAACATCTTTTCCTTCTTCTTTGCTCATCTCCCTGTTGAGTAAACTCTTCAAAGCCCAAGACAATCTGTCTTAGAAATGCTGTGAAGTGAAGAACGAGCAGCGGGAGCTACAAGTGGTGGCAGCAGCAGTTCTGAGGATACTTTATAGAGTTGGATCATGGCTGGTTACAGGATTAGCTCTGTTGGCAGGCTCTCTGAATCTAAAGTAGGGGTTTTCTGTGGGACTAAGACCTCACTTCTGTTTGGCTATTTATGAGAAAACACAGTGGGTTCTGCTGTGGCAGACCTGTTTGATTTCTGTTCCCCTTGTCTTTTTGTGGGCCATTCTCCAAGAAATCCTTGTCCTGGGATGCTAGACTGGCCCTGTGCTGTTCTCTCTGAAACGGGAAGTTGTATCTGTTTCTGCCCATCTCATTTAGGTTTTTTGCTATTTTCTCTTCGGTCACAATTAGTTTCCCTCACAGGTTGTTTTTCTAACATGTCCTCAATCACTACCTAATCTTTACACACCATAAGGCTCTTCGCTTCCCTTCTGTTCCTTTTTTTTTTTTTTTTTTTTCTTTTTCCCAGTAGCATCTTTCTCTCACGCTCTGGTGCATTGTTTCTCTTCTGTCAATACACAATAGCAGTTCTTACTCTTTCTGTGTGCATTCCTGTTGCTCTCGAATATCACAGCTAGGATCTGATTTTTGCCATGTTGTGCAGTTGCTTTTCCCCTCCCATTCCTCAGAACTGGCATCCTGGTCTCCGTGTGCTGCTGGGTTAAACCTCTCACACTCGTTTGTGCATCTTCCTTGTACCCAGCTCACTGCAACCCCTGCGATTCAGACAGAGCTCATCATACATGAACAGATTGCATCTGCTCAAAAAAGGGCCCCAATCCACACAGTATTCATTTAACCAGCAGTGATAGGAGTGAATTCATTTGAGATTCATATGGATGTCATAGACTGTGAGTTACAGTGTAAGCATCAGTTAATGGACACTCGCAGGGAAGTGTTTCCTATCAAATAATACATCACTGAGCTACATGAAGTGGTTTATGGGTTTTTTTTTTCCCTTCTATGATTTCATCATGGCTAAGGAAGGTATGATTGCTTGGCCTTGTATTTCTTTAGCAAGCAGCATTGCTTAATGTTTTATTGATGTATTTTTAAATAATTTATCTTTAAACCTTTGTTTAATGGATGTATTTTTATTCAGAATTTGATACCAGAGAAGGTAGGTCTGACAGTTCATGTTTGCACTCTGACAATATTTCTCTTGTGAACTTTTTTTTTGCTCTCTTAGATAAGCCATAATTTTACATTTTTGCATCTCTATTTTTAACTACCCGTTGTTCATTTTAAGTGGCTTGTATTGATATTTAACCAATGCATTAGCCAATGTGAACAACAGTTTGTTTTGCTTCAGCTCTATTTCCATTTCCACTACAAGTGATAAATATAAAAGTTAACAATAGTTGCTGAGGGCACCATCATTAAGATCCAAGACATCTCCTAGAAAAGGTATTTATGCTAATACTGACGTATAGGTGGGATTTCCACAGGCAGCCCTTGTTTCCAAAAGCCAGTCCTCACTGCATTGGGCCAGTGGTTAATACTTGAAATATGTAAATTAAAATATATTCCAAGGTGTTTTCAGGTGCTACCAGCTTTGCCTGGATCACATGTAGAAATACATATTTATTGTCCCACTGGATGAGGTCCTACTTGCTTCCCAAAGCACCTTCCTTAGCTCTGAGCAGCTTTTTCCCATGGCTGGTGCAGCAATGGGGCAGGGAACTGTGGGATCTCAGTAGGAACTGCCTCCCAGTGGGATGCAGTGGGACTCCCCTGTTCCTCACAAGCTGGGCACAGGCTCAGGTGGAGCAGGAAGGGAGGAGTGTTTGTGGTCTGTGCACACTGGGATTCAAATCAGCACAGTGAAAGCTGTACTGAGAAAATTAGGAAACACAAATCAACAAGATGGGAGAGAAATACACTGAGAATCTTCTAGAGGAAAACTCTTCCTTAGTCATATTGATCTGAATTCTCAGAATGTGTTTTCTACCTTGAAAAATATATTGAGAATAGAAAACACATATCCTTGTTTGTTTGGGCTTTTTTTTTACTGGTGATATTTGTGTCTCTGCTGGGTTTCTCTGTATTTAGCCCTCTGAACATTTAGGGCAGTATTTAAAAAACAAGAAAGATGTTGAGCTGATATTTTGTTGGGTGTAGCTTGCTGGAAATATATGAACAAACACATTATTCTCTCCGAATTTAAAAAAAAAAAAAAAAAAAAAAATAAAAAAAGTACTGTCCAACCTGTATTTTTGCCATGTTTTATTCACTATAAAAATAGTGTAGACATTCACCACATCAGCTATTGTACAACTTGGCTATGTTTGAACTAAAGCCCCACCATCTTAAGACAACACTTTGATGTGGGTGTTTCTTTAAGTCTTAAAGGCACACACTGCGCCATCAAAGCTACACCTGAACTTTAGGGTATTTACCTTGCTTAATGAGGAATGTTTTCCACGTTTTTTTTCCTCGTGACATTTTTGTAGCGCACAATGTTTCTGTGTCTTCTTTTTCTATTTAAAATTTAAAGAGCTACATTTGGGAGAGGAACAATGTAGGTAAAAGAGACCCCTGGAGTGTGTCTGATGTGATAGTTCTCTTCTGTGGCACCATTTTTCCTCCTGCTGTGGGAGAGCTAAATGATAGTGCCTTATACCTTACTGAATAAAGGCGAACACAGTTTCCAGCTGTGAACATGTGATCAGGTTTTGTGTTTGATTTTTGCACACAAGTGTACTCCTGCAAGCATACCCACACACTCCTATGCAAACACTCCGGATGGGAATGATTGTTGACTCAGTCATTAATCTCCCCTCAATTAATCACATTAAGTATTAAGGTGCCTTTCTGTGCAGAGAGGGACGACAGCCTTTTCTGTTTTACCTTTGTGCAGAATCGCTTCGCAACCAATTTACTTTCTGGCTAAAGATGTTGAAAGATGTGTTGAGATATGTTGCTATATGAAAACACAGCAGAATACTATTGTCTGATCCTGAAACCCTCTGAGGATTACTCAGTAATCCTATTGATATTGTTGGGAATAAAGGTTGCAAGACCTAGATCCTAATTGTTACATATGTACTGAGAGTAACGCGGTGTTTATTCTGATCTTTCATGAGTGTTTTATTTTTATGCTGTTTATCTTTTTAACACTGTTCATAAACCATAACAGTATTCATTCTCTGGACAGAGCATGGCTTGTATTTCAGTGCTGTTATGGTGACTATGGCTACCTTACTTAACCAAAAGATTAAACAGATTATAATTGTGCCTTTTATTTTTCCTCCCCAAATGAGATCCATTGTTGTGAAAGCTGAAGACCTGCACTTGTATTCTTCAAGAGTGTGGCATGTCATGTTGTTTGTTAAACACCCAGAACTCATAATATCTGTCTCTTTGGCTCACTGAGCAGCAGAAAAAAATGGGTCCTGAAGGAATACATTCAGAGACAAAGAAGAAAAGTTATTTTATTTTTAGTGATCAGATGGCGTAATTGTTGGTTGGCGTTAAGTGGCTCTGAATATGAGGGGAGGGAGGATTAATTTCTGAGTAAATGAGCAAC
Source organism: Sylvia atricapilla (assembly GCF_009819655.1). Classification (NCBI taxonomy): domain Eukaryota; kingdom Metazoa; phylum Chordata; class Aves; order Passeriformes; family Sylviidae; genus Sylvia; species Sylvia atricapilla. The sequence goes on along the minus strand of NC_089142.1, from coordinate 110,148,684 downwards.
ATCTGAAATCACCAGAGGGGCCTGATCCTTTTAGCACCAGCGATGGTGCAGTTGTGCCATTAATTTTTTGGTTTTTTTTTTTAAATTTGATTTTACAATTTTTACTCTGAGGAAAGAAAACCCAGTGCCTGTCATGAAAGACTTGTGCTCCTCCGAGTGAGCAGCTTGCTCCCTGCAGGCTCAGTGGATCTCTGAGTGCCACTACTTGTACCTTCAAGGAGCTTTGCTGGGCTTTGTATTGTGCACTCGCAGACTGACACCCCTGAGTTCAAGTGGTGCTGGGAACATGACGGATCCCTGGCAGCACAGACAAGATCACTGCAGGAAAGGACAAACCAGGCCTGTGGTTCACAAGTTCACCTTGGGTTTGTGCTGCTGCCCAGCAGCATTGCTTAAGTGGGATTTTTTGACGTTTTTGTGTCATTTTCCTTCTTTACATGATGAGGATGGATGATGGGTTTGAACTTTGCAGCAATTAGAGATGGCCGGAGTGGTTGTGTTTTCAAATGTTTGCTTTTGTGAGAAAATCCAGGTTTGGGATGCTCATGACGGAAGCTTGCTTTATGAGCAATGATCAGCAGATGCACAAAGGTAGCAGAGAGGATAAAATAGCAGACACCCATCACAGATGAGGTTGCAGTGCTGCAGCAATGTCCAGGTGGACCCGTCCATCCCTCCATCTGCCTCAGGTGCCTGCAGAACCTCAATCTGGAGCCAGTCAGAAAACCAGAATGTGGCCTGAGCCCTGTAAGTCGCTGGCCAGCAATGTCCATCCTCTACTAATTAAAAGGATTAAATATTCCTTCTGATGCTGCAGCAGGAATGCATCACACACTCCAGGCACAAGAGGAAATAAGAGAATAAAAGCAACAAGCAGCTCTGGCAGGAGTGGAGCGAGGGCTCTGGGCAGCAGGTGCACTTGGCAAGAGGGTGAGAAGAAAATGCTGTGACTTTGGCAGCTGCTCTTCAGTGTGTGCACGATGTGTAGCCAGGGTAGAGCTGGTGACAGTTCCTGGAGCAGGGAGTGCTGAATGGTGCTCCCAGCCGCCAGTGCCTTTCCCCTTGGATCCTCATTCACACCTGTGCAAATAAGGACGCAGCAGGGGCAGCACCGAAATAGAACAGGTGTGTTACCTCCCTGATCACAGATTTCTGTGCACAGTGCTATGCCATGGCCTGACAGCCAGGTACGAGCAGGAAAAACACTGATTGAGGATTCACAGGGGAAAAGGGCTTTCTATTTTCCCTTTTCCCCCTATTTTCCTGCCCCTTCCACAGCTATTTGTGTGTGTACTTGTATCTTTATTGGTTTTTGAGACTGTCTTCATTCAGCTCAGACATTTGGGAGGTTTTGGAGTGCTTCCAGCAGGAAAAATTAGAACTTCTGGATGTGGATTCCAGTCCCTGTTAACATCAGTATCAAAACTCTTCTTTGCTTTATAGGAACTGAATCCCACTCTTGACCTGTGTGTAGCTGTCAGCACTGCCTGTGGCTGGCGTATGCAGCCTTTTTAGCAGCAGCAGAAGGATGATTTTTACCAAGCCTGCTCTGAAGGAAGCAGAAACAATGGAGCCTGAGCAGACAGGGACAATGTTTGTATTCTTAGAAATAAACTGGAGGGTAGTGGAGGAAACGAGACAGATGTTGCAGGAGGTAGCACCAATGGCAGCAGTGTCAGAATTAAGTTTTCCTTAGGATATAGCACTTGGCTGTAATTTTATTATTTTCTCCTGTGTATTTATGAGAGATTTTATTTCAGATTCCCGGGAAGCAAGAAAGCAGGCACTGCTTTCTTTGAACGTTTGTAGAATCATTTAGGTTGGAAAAGACCATTTAAGACTGAGTCTGACTATTAACCCAGCACTGCCAGGGCCACCCCTAACTCGTGCCCCTGAGGACACATGCCACTGTCCTTGGACCATCGATCCACCTTGTCCAGACCCCTCTGCAGGGCCTTCCCACCCTCCAGCAGATTAGCATTCCCACCCAACGTGTCTGCAAACTTGCTAAGGGTGCATTTGATCCCCTTGTCCAAGTAATTTGGCAGTGTCTTAGCCAAAGCAGATCAAGGTGTACATTCATATCTTACTACACAAATCCATTTTATTGCAGGAATAGTGATATTTAACAATTACTTCAGAGGCCTTCTTAGAACCCTTTCTGAATTCTTTATTTAACCAAGCAAGTGCAAAATAGGTTTCTCCACACAACCAGCATCTTAAAATAAAATCCTGTCTGTCAAGAAGCCAGAGCATTAATTTCCAGCACAGAAAAATTACTGTCTGGCCTGCACATGTGGAAGAAGGCTTCAATTTGTGTGTGGTCACTAATGGTGAGGCCTGACAACTCAACTGAACTCCTGCCTTTGGAGGGAGGGCTTTAAAACTGCCTCAGTTTGGAAGCAAAATTACATGTACTGCTTGACAACTGAAACTTTCCAGCTCTCCCATCTTCATAAATAACATACAACTAGCAACATTTTTTTTTTTTTTTTTAATTTTCAGACAAACCTGCAGCAGGGTGCTTGTAATTGGTGAAATTTATTCTTTAGATTGCTGTGCTGGATTTTGCTCTAATTTAAATCATTAGTGCAAAAGCATTGCTTAAAATATTAAGGAAGACTAGGATAGGTAAAACAAATAAGGGTCAGGGAAGAGAAGTGCAAGACTTGTGTCATCTTGGTATTGAATAACATTCCGTCGGCCAGGGTCCCTTGTATAATTTTTTGGGTTGCTGAAAGAGACTTTGAATATGCCAAGACACCTCTTAATGATTTAATGTCTGAGTTTATATTTTATAAAAAAAAAAAAAATCTGTGTCTCTGACAGCAACAAGTGAAACTGGACAGGAGAGCAGTCTGGTGTCCTGAAGAAGCTGGCAAACCTTATTGTCTGGAATCCATTCTGTGCCATTGCCATGAGCTGAAACATTTTTGTTCTGTACACAGCCAGGAATTTATGTCATCAAGTTACTAGAGGACTGTACTATTTAAAGTAGTTTTGGTATTTTGGTGACTGGAGTGAGAATTCTGATATCTGTTACTGTTAGATTAATTTCACCATTTTCAATAGGCAGTCCTTTACACAACAGGAACTGGAGACAAAAATCCCTGGATGTGAGGTGATTGAAATCAATTGATACTGAAGTCAGTGGAATGATGGCAGCAGCTGAGAATTTGCACTGAGATCTTCAAACTGCTGGGTTGTGGGATCAACTCTAGCAAAGAGCTGGAGTTAATGAAAATTGTTACCACCTGTTTTCTCTGAAATAATTTCCCAGACCCATTCTGTCTTTCAGCAGGCATGTCTACCTCATATTGTACATGATTTCCACCTGAAGAAAGGTCAAGACTCAGTGTGGAAAGAAACTGAACTTTTCTTTTGCTGACTAGTCTGTGAATAAGAGAAATTTGCTCCTTAGCAGTATGTATTTTACATAAAAGTCCATTTTCTCACAAAGGAGAGGATATGGCCTCTGAGGGTTTTAGAATGGGGTGTTCCAGGGCCAGGGAGCAGTGTTTTAGCTCTGCAGTACAGATGGTGATTCTCCTGACCTGTGCTTATATAAAAACCGGGCAAAAGTTCGTGTAACAGGTTGGAATAGTTGGAGGGGAAGAATCAGATGCCTTGTGATATTCTGTTATCTCTGTGTTAAAATAAAGAGGATTGTGAAGGTCGTGCAGAATATAACTTGACCTGATTCTCCCCCAAGTGGCCTCCGATGTTATCTTCACTTAGCAGGAATTCCTTGGGAGTTTTTGCCGATGTGCAGTTATGCACTATCTGCCTAATTATAAAATCGAGAGTAGTTACGGTCTTTCATGTGTGGCTGGATAAAACTGAGGAGAAATGATGAATACAAGAAGAAAGGGTGACAACAAGCAGTGGTTGGTTCCATAAGCGATTGCTGATACCTTCTGAAATTTTGGGCAATTTGCAGCCCTTCTGGAGGGGGTGGATTCGCTAAACAATTGTGCAGGGATTGTGTCATCTTTTAGGAGGAGTATGACAAAGTGGGCCTGGAAGGTATGGCAGCTGGCCAGGGGAAATGGAAGAACGTGGGACTAAACTGAGAGGCTGAGTAGTTTCTAGAAAGAGATGAAACCACCAGCTGGTGACTAGAAAAGGTAAATAGGAAAAGTGTAGAAAGGAGCTTCTGTATAGGGGAATTCTAAAAAGAGTGTGAAAGAGCCTAAAATAGCGAGAAGAGGACTGTGCTGTGCCATTGAGATGTAAAGGGAAAATGTAATTTAAAATCAGGTGGACCGAGTGAGTGTTAACTCAGGGGAAATGGAAACAAAGCTGAGGAGCCCAAACGCAGTGAAATGACTTTACTGAAACTATACTGTCAGCCCCGGTCAGTGATTTCTGCTGTGCCCCAGCTGCCAAAACAGGGTGACCTCTTATCCTTTGGGGGATGTATTCAATTTGGGGAATTCACCCGCTCCTTGCCTGAAGGGAGAGTTTTGTTGTGAAGAAGAGAAAGCAGCTCTGCTCTCAGCTTGCTGAGAGATCCTCCCGAGCGTGAATTGAGTGATGCTTCTTCTGTATTTGCCAATGGGTTGAAACAATAGCTCAACCACGCACAGCCATTGTCCCCTCTAATCATAACAGTCTGTTAACTAGAAGACCTAATTAAGCAGTTCAACAGTTAATAACAACCCATCAGTTAACAGGAACATCAAGATAATATGTTTGTCCTGTTGTCCCAGACTACCTTCCCAAGCTCTGGTAAAGAGAGTACAAATGCTTTTTGCTGCCGGGATCTACAGTTTCTGTTACAGGAATATTGAAACTGTTGCAGTAGTGGGAATAAAAATCAGATAAATGTTGTCGAGTTTAAGAAGTTAATGTTTGAACTTACCAAGTTCAGTAAAACTTAAACTTCTTAATTTTAATAGGATCATTCTGGAATTGAAAGTGCTTTTTATATGAATATAAAAGAGCTTCTGCCTCTTGAGCAGTAGCCAATTTATTGGAGTAAAACGTGCCTTTTGTATTTTGGGTTGTTATTTAGTTTTCTGTTTGGTCTAATTAAAACCATACATATATTGATGCTGTATTATGTGTCTTTATGAAGGATGAAAGAGGCCAACCACGGGCTGCGTTTTGTTATGGAATTAATTTGCAAGTACTGAAGAAAGAGGCTACTTAGACTTGCCAAAACATGCTGTCTGCTCTTGAGCAGGATGGGGAAGACAGGAATGCCAGCAGGGGAGTCACCTGAGGTCTTCATTCCTCAGCCAGGGACTTTGTTCTACACCTTTAAGTACAGTTCACTTGTGCAGAGAGCTTTGGCAGAATTGGAATGGGAATCTGTATGCACTTTCTTAGTCCACAAGAGATGGAATATGAGGAGACATCACTGAAGCATAGCTGTGAAAATGGCCCTCTCATCCTAATGATCCAGAAAGTAAAAAGTTCCTGGCTCCAGGCAAGGGGAAATGCTTGTAAAATCTGGGTGATGGGCTATTTTGCTGCCTTCAGGACAGACAGCTCCAAAGGGCTTCCATCTATCAGCCAGGGCGTTGTCCAGCTCTTTGCCTATGGAAGCTGAAGAGGAGACATATTAAAAGCATAAATCTAAAAGTCAGAGGAAGAATTCAGTGTGGCAAATGGTGTTCTTCTGGATAGTAATTTATTAAAAGGGGATTTATTTTAATGTTAATTTGGGGGATTTTTTGGGGTGGCTTTCCTTTTTGTTGCTAATTGAGGAAAACTGAAAGATGGATCTTTGTTTCTTTACATATAAAGCCAAAAATTTACTGAATCCCTTGATACTACCTTGGTAATAGATCCCAGTAACTTAGAGGGTGCAGTTCTCGGTTTGATGTCAAGCAGGTGCTCCCGTGTTTTGTGGTGTCCTCCAGAATTTGGGGAGAGCTCCTGCTGTAGTCAACTGACCCTGTTTATTCTTTCTTTGCTGGGGGAGACCTGGTGAGATCACAACCAGAGGTGGCATGGCTTCAGAATTTCCAGTGAAATGATTTATAATTTCATGCGAGCAACTGCAGCCGATAATTGCATAGGACAACTCTGGCAGTTCACAGAGAGCCCAGACGTCTCGGGGCAAGAACTTGATGTCTCTCCTAATTCCTGATGAATGACGATCTTTCACATCAGGCAATGCCATTTGTCAGCAAGTTATGTCTTCACAGACTGTGCCACTGTAGCTGAGATAATGAAGTGTGATGTTCAAGATTTTGTCCTAAAAACAACAACAACAAAATGCCTTCATATTGGGTCATTTTTATCAGCTGAAATTTATTGCAATTGAAAGAAGCTGGGCAGATGTTAAAACGCTCGTGCTACCCATGAGCCAGGGGGTTCTTCTGTTTATTATTTCCTGGCTGCTTGGCACATTCCTGTGACGCACAACAAACCCCCATTATGAAGGATTATATGATGAGACAACAAGCATGTGAAAGATAGCAACCAAATGGTGACTCCCAATTACATGAAAAATTACTATAATCACCCCTGCTGTAACACCCGTCTGTTGGCAAAGTGGTTGATCCCCTTGAAAAGCTTTAGAAGACCCACTGTATTAAATAAAAATCTCAGTTCTGTGTGTAATCATAAAAATTAACACTGTCACTTTAAAAAAATCAAATTGGTGTCCTAAAGGGAAACCTACTAAGCTGTGTAAAGTAGCTATTATGAAAATGTTTAGCCTTTTGAATGTATTTCAGGCAGCATTTGTGTTGCCAGATTTGTCAGCCAAAAACTCACTAAGCAGATTTGTCAGTAGCTGAGGCCATAATCTGTAAAACAGACATTGGCATAGAGATTAAAGATCAAGAGAATTATATAGTTTTTGTTACCATATGCCAAGATTCTTCTTCTTTAAAAAAAAAAAAAAAAGTTTATTTTGTGCGGGCTGTGTCTTAAGGGCTGCTGCTCTTTCTGTTTTGTTGTCTCAAACAGTGGAATTTCCTGTCAGAAAAGGAAAACTGTTTTATTCATCTACTTCAGGCTCAGTGTAGCTGTCACCCTTATGCATTGCTGAGTTGTGCAGCATGTTTCACAAAATCAAAGTTCTGTATTGCCGTTCTTCTGCTCCATGTGTGCAATACCTGGGCTTCTCCAGCAGAGAGGGCTTCCCAAGGTGGAACCAAAGAGGAGAGCTGTGCTGCCTAAATACAGGCCATGAAGGAGGAGTAGCTTGTGATGCTGCCATCCATAAGGAGCCACTGTTTTTGGGGTGGGAGACTGTGCTGGGACACCATGGCTTTGGAGGAAAGATTGGAATAAATTCATGGCCTTCTTGGTGCTGGGACCTCCGCTGCTTTTGGAGTTTTGTACCTGCGTGATAGTCTGGAAATTGGGTATTTGGGTTCTTCCTGCTCTAAAATAAGAGACTTTAAACACTGTGGTCACTGGTGTGGTGCTGGTGAGGTGATTGCACAGTCACAACGTTCGTGGATACTTGACCAGCTGCGAAACAGCCTGGACATACTCCCATGCTCTCTTTATGCCGTTATTCCTGTGACTGACAACATTCCATGCTGCAGTCCTGTAGGCCAATGGGAAAATCGCTGGGCTGTGCAAAAACTACCTCACGTGGAGCCATTGCATGGATGTGAGTGTAAAACTGGAGTGAGCTCCCCTGGAAGGCTCAGGGTGCTCCCTCAGGTGCCTCTCTGTCCTCAGTGCTGTCCACGGGGTGCATACTGAAGAATCCCATTGGGATTGGGTGCAGAGGATGGGGACAGGCCTTGTATTCCCACTGCTCTGTGAGCTCTGCGTTCAAGGCAGTGTTTGTGTCTGCTGCATTTCTTCCAGTGCTGTGGAATGACTTTGTGTTGTGTGTGTTACCCCTGCATAAAAGGTATTTCTAATGTAAGCACGGCCCTGTGGGCCTTCAAAGGGCAGACACCACACTGAGCCTGGAGCCTTTGAATCCCCACAGGAAGGACTAGGCAGAGTGCATCACAAGTATTAAAATAGTCCGATAGAGGACTTCAAAGTTACTGCACTGACTTGTTCTGGAGTGTGAAGTGCTGAGTTCTCTTTTAAAAGCCTTTAATCAGTGCAGTGTTCATCACACAGATGTTAGCAGCAGTGCTAGAGCTCCTAATTGTAATTTAAGTTATCCCTGCCTAAGGGCTTGCAATTAAATTATTAGACTGTTGCAGTTGAGTCCACGGATCCTGGTTGCACCTTGAGAGGGGGTATTTTCTGGTATGATGAGAAACAGTGGTTTCTCCTGGGAAACAAATGTACCATTATGCACTTATTAGGTCCTTGATTAGATCCACTAGTGATTAGCAAACAGACTGCAAGAGAAAATATTACAGTAGCTTCTGTTGGCTTCTCAAAACCATTGTGCAATGAAGATGAAAACAAACCAAGCCTAAGAGTAGCCACTAACTTTGCTGTTCAATTAAAAACTTACTCTTTTTGAGGCAACCACATCATTAACCCTTAACTTACAACAGGGAAAGAATTCATACCGCTGTGTAGAAATCCGTAAATGTGTGTATTAAATGCACATGGCATGCAAATGTGTTGAAGACTTACGTAAACAATCTATATGTGTGTACACACACAAACCCCATATATTTGTATATATGTTGATTCTTAAAATCCACACACAGATATTTGTTCTGAAAGACCTGTGTTTTCATTTCACTGAACATCTTACTGTATTTGTTTTCCTGAGAATTTCATTTCTGGTTATGGTCGTGGAGAGCCTTGAGGCTCTTTATCTCTCTCTTGTCACTAGGCTCAGAAATACCTAATGATGAAAATACAGAGCCATATTTTATCTAAATGCAGACAATTATTGAATCGGGTGTTGCATTATTACTTTGCATTGGTGCATCATCTTTTAAAGTAAGGGCCTGCCTCTGTGATTATTGCAAATTCACCTCTGGGTTTTAAAAACTTTTGAAAACAAAGCCAGCCAGAAATTATTTTATTGGAGTGTAAAACGAGGATGATTAGCCTTAAAGCTTTCTGATAGGTAAACTCTTTTTTATTTATCTGAATATTATGATTTGAATTCAGTTCATTTCCTGTTCATCTTGATGCCACTAATAAATCTAAGATTTCTCAGCACTTGGCCTCTGCTCACAGCGGAAGGTACTAGGAATGTGAGGAAAGTTCGTTCCTTATAAATTGCCTGGTGCTTCCATGGCACTCAGCTCTGACTCTGCTCCAAATTCATCCCTTCAGTTCAATTTCCTTGAAAGCAGTGGAGTTAAACCAAGGTTAGCTGCTGCCCTCAGACATTTGAGAGAAGAGGAACTTCATCAGGAAATGCATCCTCACAAGCTGTGTGTATGTGTAACACTCAAGACCCAACGCTTTGCCAAAATCAGAGTCCAATTGGTCTCCTGCCAGAAGCACAAGAACTATTCTTTAAGGAATTTAGAAGGAGCAGATTGCAGTAACTCGCTTCTGTGGCACAGGAAAAAGTCCTGCAAAGATTTCCACAATTATTACTAATTTTCCAAGCGTCGGCAGTGTGCTCAGTATGTTCAGAACATGTGTTGCTGCAGACTGAGCCAAGCACGAGGTCTCTAAGATCAGAAAGTAATATTCCTTCTGATCCTGCAGAGTGCTTTGTCCACAGTTTAGTGTGGAGTCTCCGGGCCCTGGAGAGCAGTTTGTGCAGAATAATATGAGCTGCCTCTGCTGACATTCAGGCCCCTTCTCTTCTATCACAGAAAAGATGCTTATTAATGAATGTGGGCTCGTTAATATCTGTAACTGTTCAAACTTTGTACGAGGGGCTTATCCAACTAACCGGCCATAGGGTGGGATCCAGCTGCTTGTCTTTAATCACCTGGATTGCACTTTCCTTGTGTAAATGCTTAAATACACACTAATGATGCTTGTTGTCTCATATTTGTTTGTTGTTCTTTATTTTCAAAAGAAATAGAGAAAGTTGGGCTCTGTTCTTATTTCATCTGTGTCACCAAAATTAGAGGGGAAGTGGATAATGCCTTTGTTTTGGACCGACAATTTAAAGGGAGGTTGAAATATCTAAATCTGCTTTAGCTTTGACTTTCCTTCCTAAAGGATCTCCAGTTTGCTCCCAGGAAAATTAAATACGTTATCTGTCGATGTCCTTTATAAACACATAATTTAAGTCCATTAGAAAATGGTTTGATTGTTATGTAAGCAGTTTTCACATTGTTACCCAAATCAAATTGGATTATTTCAATATTCAAACCACAGATATTTTAACTTGTACACCAAATGAATTTTATTAAGGTAATAATTAAGGCTTGTGATCATGGCACTAAAATTAATACTTTACGGACAGTCAAAAAGATTCTTATTTCTCAATACAGTACAGGATTTATTACAGCAGACACAACTACCTCCTGTGATGGTTACAAGTGAGGAATGGTTTTTGTCCAAACTCCGTTTGCCATCACACTTGTAAATTCCCTAAACATTCATCCCATGAGCTGAAATCTTCTAAGCTCTTAGAGAACAAGCAAACCCCACAAAACCAGGACGCCTGGAACTCAATACTCCCTGCCAATTACAGCTAAAGGGAACAGTAATTCACTTTAAAGAAGCTTATAATGCAGTTTTACTGTTGAGAATTTTATCTCAGGAAATTGAGTAATGATTCCCCTAATGTTTCTACTGGCCAAAACATCCAAGTATCCTGGATTTTTAATTTGACAGTACAAGCACTCTCTTTGGGAAGTCAGTGGTCCCTGTTAGCACAGAAATGCACAGCTGAAGCAGGTAGAGCAGAAGGGCAAGCCCAGAATCCCTGTGTAGGTCTTCATCTTCTCTATCTCCCTGTGTCATCTGCAGCAGCCAAGAGGACTAAAACACCTCTGCAATACTCTGGGAATTGCTCTCTTTAGGCAATGCCAGCAAGGCCTCGTGAAACCAGTGCCCTGAGCTCCCCAAAATGACAATGTTTGAGGATGGTGGGAGGTGTATGTGAATATTACCTGTACCCTCACAGGGAATTTTCAGATGATCATGTTTAATGTTAGAAGAGAAGCAGGATTTAGACTAATTTAGTATTTCAGATGTCTTTCCCCTATCTCTTCGATGATGTAAATTTTCAGAAAATACCTAATGCATTTAAATTGTTTGTTAAGGAATTTAAATTGGTTGGGAAGGAAAATCACTCTTTTACTTTGACTGTGACTTCGGCTTCTTCTTTGAAGAAAAAAAAATTCTGTATTTTTTACGCATGTATTGCAAGAAAATTGTGCTGTCCCTTCTCTTGATAGACTACTTAGGTAAGAATAGTCTGGAATAGCTTGTTTGCTGACTAAATTAAAGTAAGGTAATTAGAACAAACGCTTTGGGGTTTATTGTTGTCTCTTTTTTCCTTTCATTTTAATACCTACAACACTTCACTTTTTTCTTATTTTTTTGCACAGTCATTTTTCAGTAAAAGTTGTAAACTTGGCCCGTTATGTATTTGTATTCTTTTTTAACTATGCAAATAATTTTTTCCAGATGTATCTCCCCTTCTCCACCATCCTCAGGATAATTAATGAGTAGATTTTCTTACTTGAACCATGTTTTTCCTGATTGAAATAGAGCAATTTTATCAATGCTTATCTATCCTTTTCCTTTTTAATCCTGACATAGCTTAAGGTATTAATAAGCTCTTATCTCAAGTCTAGAGGAATCATATTTTAAAATTAATTTTACAATGTCTGATGGAGCAGGAGGGGGAGGAAAGCAGGTCAGAGAGTTGAACTGGCTTGTTTAGGGGAATCCTGTATCAGATAAAGACAATGAGAACGGTGCTGTAGCTTTGTGAAATGAAGCCAATGCTCAGTGGTAGGAAAAGAAAATCTCTTGTCCTTGCCAAAGTCAGAATTAAATTGCAGTGTCAAACTCGAAGTGGGCACCAGCACCCTACCTGGTGCTTGCAAAAAGCTGCTGGTGTTCTGTCCATCCAGATTCTAACATCTTTATGGTTTTTGTTTGAATTGTCATTTAAAATGATGGCTTTTCCGAAATACTTCACCAGTTGCCTTATCTATAATGATATAGTCCTCAAAATATTTTCCCCTACCTCTTTTTTCAAAAAAAAACACCCCCAAACCCCTGAACCAATGAACATTTTCATCAATTTAAGATTTTCAGCAGCTTTCAGCAAGTGTTTGAAGTGCCTTGCATTCTTGCATAGACCTTCTGTTGAACTCCTTATTCCCAGTAATACTGAGAAGAGGTGATAAATCTCTTTATTCTGATAACTCCAAATCCTTGAGTTCGCCACTCTCTTAATCCAGGGAGGCTGGTGTTTAATGAAGCCTCTTGGGCAGAAGTGCAGCTGAGGTGTCCCTTCTGCCCTTCACAGGGACACGTGGAAGGTTTCCTCTCTGGTTCCTCAGTACCTGAGTTACCATTCTCTCCAAGAGGGGTGGAAAAGCCTGTGCACAGCTCGGCACTGGTTCCCAGTCATTCCTTGGGGCTCACGGCCACCGTCCTGCCACAGTAAATTTTACACTTCTGTTGCAGTGATCTAAAGCAGAGTCTTGAATATCTCCTTCTCAGCACCTAGAGAGTTTTCCCTATTCCCAGCAGAAACCCGTGACAAGCTCTAGGAGCCTACGTGTGGAAAAAAGGGGAGAGGGAATGGGCATGGAGACAAGGAGAGCCATGAAAGGGAGGGAGCAGGACGCTCAGCCAGCAGCCCACTAATTAGACTCTGTTCTCCCTGTGTCCTCTGGAATAATTGGTAGTCTCAAAATGTTCTGGACTTGGTGGAAGGGCTGAATTCTTGGAACTGGCCGTGCCCTAGGCACTGAAGATTGCACCGGTTGATCATCCAAATCCTGGTGCTGTCCAAGAGCAGCTCATGGACATCCAAATCCATGGCAATTATCCTTTGCTCAAATAATAGACTCATAGGATGATTTGGGTTGGAAAGGACCTTGGAGACCGAGTCCAACCATTAACAGTGCCAAGTGCAGTGCTTCCAGGCCCCTCAAACTGGAATTAATTTCCCCAGCCGCCTTTGTGCTTACCAGGATCTGGGTGTGTTTCTTCTCTGTGGGGAATGGTGATTATGACCAGAGCCTCGCCCCAGGCAACCTCACTGTTTGGAGGTTTTGGTTTGGTTGGGTTTTTGGGGTAGGTGGTGATTTGGTGGCCTACAATGCTGCCCAGGGCAGTGGTGGAGTCCCCTTCCGTGAGGGGTTTAAAAGCTTGGAGATGTGGAGCTCGGGGATGTTGGTTAGTGATGGCCTTTGGCAGTGCAGGGTTAATATTTGGGCTTGATATTAGAGGTCTTTTCCACCCCTCTATGATTCTATTGTCCATTAAAGCCTGTATCCTGATGAGATGCTGGAAATACAGAGCATGGTTTGAGATAGTGGTCTGTGCAGAAAAGTGTCACGGATCCGTGCTTTTCCTGAGGCCGCTTGGAAGCTTGTCAGGGCAGTTTTGTGGTGTGCAAGCATGAGGTGTCAACCACAGGAGCAATATTCTTCCTCTTGTTGGTGGAGGAAAATAACTTTGGGGAGCTTTTTTCTGAATGTCACCTTCCTCCAAAGCATCACTTCTTGCAGCTGTAGAACAAAGATCACTCTTCAGATTTGTGTCCATAATTTCACCATATATTGAAGATTTTGGCATTTGCGGCTGTTCTGGTCTCCCTTGTCACTGGGAGTGTTGTGCATATACACACTTTTAAGGCTTTTTACTCCTGGAACCAGCTACTTTTTAGGATTCAGACTGACACAAAGGCAGCCCATGCCAAAGGTGCACATCCATCAGCCCTTTCCACAGGACACCACATGAGCTACTCAGAATTCCCAGTGGGATTTAAACCAAAACTGAACCCCGGTCCTGGATATCAGAATAAGAACCAGCTTTGTAGCCATCTTCCGTCTCAATCATTTAGTCATTTTATTCCTGGCATCTTGTTTTCATTTCTGTTACTTTTTTCATACCTTGGTGTTTTCTGCAGATCCTACTGACCTTTGAACTTACAAGTCTCATTTTTCTGCAGTCTTGTGGTTTTTGTTTTTAATATGTGATCCCTTTCTGCAAATATTAATTGTTTGTTATAAAATCTATTTTTTCTTGAAGTAATAATGTTGTGTATCAGTGGATTAATTTTTCTTTCTAACAGTTTAGTTAAAAAGAGTATGAATTCAAACAACTGTCTTGGCACTCTTGTGGTATTTTCCTAACATTCTCCATGATTATTAAATGCTAAATTTTGTCTGCTGAACTTTAGAAACCACTTCAAACACTGAAAGATTTTTTTTCCCATTTATTAATTTTTTAAAATCAGTGACTCTATATAATGTGAATGCAGCATTAGCCTGAATAATGATTTATTCTCCAGTTCCATCTGCATATCTGATTTAATTATGCTCCGAAGGAGGAAATGCAAAGGAGATATTATCTTAACAAGTTAAGTTTTCTCTTGCACAGGAAACATTTTCCCCTCACTGCCCTTTAAGTAGCTGGTTTGTATCCCCTGATGCACAGAAACGAATGGCATTTGCCTTCCTGTGGCAAAAGGAATCCTATGGATGGAAAACTGCTCTGTGTGTGAATTAGCTCGGAGTTGTATTGTGTTTCTTAGACTAATATAATATTGTTCTAGTGCTTGCCCCTGATTAAAGACATACATAAATAAATAATTTATAATTTAATTAATAAGGTATAATATGCAAAGCACAGTAATTTCAAACAGCTTGTAATGTCTCTAATGTACTTTCAATTTTTTATTTTACATAAGGGCTATATTCATTATGTGGTTATGATAAACATACTAATGAATTTTATTACAGGAACAAATTTAAACATGTAAATGAGATCAAATAGTATTAAAATGCAAACGATGGGGAAACTTATTACAAACTAACCTTGCCAACATACATGGAGAGATGTTACAAAAGGACTCGGGAAGTTGCACACTTGGTACAAAGTCAGTGCAATCCTTTCACAAAGTCACTGAACACAAGAATTTGTGAACTCTCTAGTTTTGAGTGTTGCATAAACTCTGTTGAACAAAAAAGTTAACTCGAATCCTGGGCTTGCACGTAACTTTGGGTGACAATTAAAATCCCTTTTCTTGTTCCAGTGAACAGTAATCTGTGCATAATTACATTCAAATGAGATATTAGCATTTTTTGTGCTTACTCTTTGTTAATTGCAGAGTTCACTCACCATGGTGATGCTTTTGATAGAATCAAGCAACCTTATTGACCTGATGCTGCAAGGCATGTTTGGAAATTCTGCTATATTCTCTCTCTCTTTTTTTTTTTTTTCCTTTTTTTTATTTTATTTTTTTATTTTGGCATTTTGAGGAGTCCTGCTGCTTTTATTACATTCCTGACACTTTTGTTAATAAATCATTGCAAAGTTAATGAAAATTGCATTCAGGCATATCCAAAATAATTGTGTCCTTTGTCATGCTAATAAATGGAAAGATGTTGATCCAATGGGTGAGTGCGTGCCCATTATGGGGAAGTTTGTGATACGTGCGCCTGTTGCGCTTGGACTTTCTGCCTTGGCAAATCACTCCGTGTCAAAACAGGGATGGGGAAAACAAAAGTCAATATGTTTTATTTCAAAAGTTACACAACTTGCCTCTTAATTAGGCTGGAAAGCAGGGAAGGATTGAAATGTGTGTATGAAGATGTACAGTTAGGGTATTATCTGCAGGAATTGGCAACTGCCTTACACCAGAATATCCTCTGGGATGAAAACAATTAAATATCTCTTTCTTCTTGCCTTCTGAACTTTCATGCTTATTAAACCCTGATGATAAAAGATAGAAAAAAAAAAACCCTACCCTTAAGCATCACTTTAATACCGAGCTGTGGTGGAGGGAAATAAGCCACCAGCTCTGTGGGGCTTTTTAGAAGGGAGGGAGATGACGATTTTTGGTTTACTCTCCTTTCCAGATAGAAAGCTGGAAATGTAAAATGCAGGTGAGATTCAATTCTGCCTTTTCTTTCACTGTGTGTATTAGTAGTGACTTCAGTGGTGTGAAGCCGCCCTGAAAAAATTGGATTAGATTTTTGATGCAGGAAATATTTTACATGTTGCAGTAGGAACAAAAAAAAAAAAAAAAAGATGTTAAATGTTAAGGGAATGTTTACCTGGAAAAACGGTATTTCATCCTGCAATGTTAGAGTTAAAAAAAATGTTAATAGTATAAAAATACAGGTAGTTTCAGTCAAGAGTACTTAATTTATGCACTGGCCCATCCTGCAGGATTGAGGTGGGAATTAATTCTGCTACTCAATCAAAGAGTGTAGTTTTCAGAACTGTCACATTAGGTGCAAGACACAGGATGCTGGTTGAATTAGGGGATGTTTAAAAGATGTGTGTTTGTTGTGTTGTCTGAATGTGTATGTTTTCCTCTCCTAGTTTCAAGAGTGGTATATTGCCCCAGGATGTGCAGATTTTTTTTTTTTTTTTTTTTTTGATTAACAGTAATTTAAAACTCACTGAATCATAAGGACATTTAGGTTCTTCAAATAGTATCTGCAAAAATGCAAGGCTTCAGATCTTCAGCTCTTAATTTAACTTGTTGTTAAAGAGCAGCAGAGTCTTTTGCACACGAGAAGCCCCCTAGCTTTGGTGAGGTTTGTACAGGTAATGAGGGTGGGACACAGCTGGGAAAAGGGCGTGTGTTTGGGAGACTTCAAAGATGCCTTTCAAATGAGCTTTGGAAAACAGTCTGGAGTGAAGGAAAGGTGTGTGCAGCAGCACTGGCAGCGTCCTCGGAGAATTAGTTAAAATCTATGACTTGTAAAAGGTGACAAGAAACTTTATCTGAGAGCCATAATCAGTGTGTGATTTCTCCTCTGAAGCATTTGAGACGTATTTGGCCACTGATGACGCCTGGAGGTGGAATTAAGAGAGTCAGTGCGAGGCTGATCCAGGTTTAGAAGTGGGCTACGCAGCTCTGTGTTTGTAGCAATGTTTTCCTCCATTTGCAGCACATTTATAAATCTTGGAAACGTGAAATTATAGGCAATCAAACAGGAAGGTGAAGCAGCACAGTTTCAAGGCAGCATGAAGGGGAGTCTCATCGCTCCTTTTTATTTTGGAACATTTTCTCTGCATGACAGAAATGGATGGGCTCTCTCCCTTCTAAATAGCCTCTGCAAAGATGTATATTTTCTGGAAATAGATAGCAAGTACCATTTGCTGTCAGGTTATTGACCAGGTCAGATCATCTGCCAAATTTAGATTGAGGGGTTTAGTCAAGGGCAATTTATGGAGTTCAGCTTTCCCACTTGGACTCCTTGCGACTCACTAGAGCGAAGACGGGCTCATTCAAAGGGTAGAAATCCATCCCCCTGCTCCAGTATTTGCATCCAGGCTGGTTCTGTGTTGTTCTCCCAGGAACTGAGGAGCTCCTGCTGTATTGCTGCCGAGCTCCAGCCCTGTTCCGTGCCCGTTGGCGGGGGATGCTGAATTAGCGTTGCAAGATGTGCCACTCTGACCTCCTCACAGCAATTCCGTGTGATCCTGACCTAACTACAGGCTCCCGGTGATAGCACGAGGTAAAACATTATGCCAGCCCTGCCCGTGTTAGCGGGATTCCTCAACAGAGTTTCACCATGGTGATACTTGCTGAAAACCAGCAAATCCCTGCCATTTATGCTTTTAAAGCAATGCTAACACTTCAGCAGATAGTGCTGTAATGTGTATCTGGAGAGTGTTCACTGACTCTGAGTGAAGTGACAGTAAAATCCTCACTGAAGTATAAAAAGGTTACTGCAATCCTCTTACAGCTGGATTCTGACGAGTTTTCCCGAGTTCCCGCTTTTTTCTTCTGGTGCTCTTTTAGATTTAGGCAATTCTGAAAATAAACTTGATAGTGGCTGTTTTCTCCATGATCTTGAAGGTTCTTTTCCAGCCTGAATGCTTGTAGGGTGACTGAATCGTTAGCTGTGCCATTTGTACTTCCCTGCAGGGATTCCTGGGAAGCATTTTTTTGTTGCCAGTTTCTTTTGGTTGTTTGTTCTAGGAGTTGCAACTCTGCCCACTGAGGCATTTTCCGTGGATATGGTGTCCTGCAAGAGATGGAGACACTGGTCCATCAGCATATTTAATTACCTGGGGGTAGAAAGTGTTTGCATGGGTCAGGTCATTCTACATCCACTGACATACTTCACAATCCCGTTTTTAAAGTAATTTTATACAAGAAAATGTGGCTTTGTAAAACTTGGCTAAATCAGAGTCAAGCTGCCTCCAGCGAACTTCAAAGGGTTTGTTTTTTTTTTTTTTTGCACGAGTGTGTTGCACATATCATCACACATGTATTAAATTTATATCATGTGTTTATAAACTTTACAGTTGGGTTTACAAAGCTCTTACATTATAGTTCCCAGTTTTCTCACACAAAACTTGCTGCAACTTTTATCCCAGAGGCTGAATTCCTGTGTTAAAATGTAACAAGCAGTGTAGGAACCTTTATTTTGGGAAGAGAATTGAGAACTGATGAGGATGAAGAAAATTTTAGTTAGTGCTTTTTAAATAGTGCAACACGAAAAACCAGTTGAATTTGATATTTGAACCATAGTAGGGCTGTTATTCCTGTTGAATGCTATTGCTGAGTATTCTGGTTCTCAGCTTAAGGAGAAAAATAATTAAATAAATTAAAAATATTTAATTAGAAATTTTAATTAAAATAATTAAAATAATTAAAGTATTGGAGGAAAAATAATTAAAAATTTCAGGTAATAAAATTAGTCTCTCTTTGTTTTGTGAGGAAAGTTTACAAGAGGTTTACCTTCAGTCAGGCTAATGTGGAGAGTCAAAAAGCTCTCCTTGCATTTCTTGGCAGAGAATCTCATGTTAAACATGGAAAAGGGAACAAGGTGAACTCAGAAAAAAAAAAATTTCCTCCTCAGAACAGCTGCTAATGAGCCTTTTGGGGCTGATAGTGACTTCCTGTGACCTGGCAGTGGAATCGCAGTTTTTCTCTGATGCGGATTCCAACACGTGCAGGGATCAGGCTGTGACCAGGTGAGCGTCTGTCTGGGCCGGGAGTGCAGAGGGAGTCCCTGTGCAGTGCTGGGAAAGGGGCAGGCAGGAAGAGCCACCTTTTCCCAGGCTTTTGGGGGCACCCTGTGGGAAAGGCTCTGTCCTCACCGCTTCAGGTCGCCGAGTTTTGTGGGTAAGCACAAAACTTGTCAGATGGCATCAGTACATCCTGCTGGGAACTTCCACAGCAGGGGTGGCCTGGGTCAGGAAGAAGGAGACCTGCAGAATGAGAAGCTTTGGAGCAAGAGATGGCAGAGTTATTTTCCTTTCTCGGAGAACAGAAGCAAACAAGAAGCCAGCATATGCTGGGAGTCTGAGCCCCCAGAATGTTTGCATGGTTTGGGAAAACATCACCAATAAAACCTAAGTGGTTGCCACCTTGGATGGGTGAGTCATGTGTTCGCAGTTCTGACTGTGAACAAAGTCAAAAATACAAATTTTTTTGGCAGTCGTAGAAAGCAGGAGACAATTCATCATAGTTTATGAGAACTGCAGCATACAGAGCACGTTTCCTTTGTTATTCCTGCCTTAATTTGTCATGTACACAATTCCCACAAACAAACTCTTTTAAGGAGGTTTCCCCACTGTTTATTGTAAGTACAGGGTCTCCCTTTGCCCCTCGTTTAAGAATGTCTTACAATTCCCTGCAAATCTTCCTACTAAAAAAAAAAAAAAAAAGAAAAAGCCATGTCACTCTTGGAGGAAGTCCAAGACTATCATGAAAATAATCAAAATAAGTATCAGTGATTTTAAAATTAAGCTGAAAGAATCGATACCTAACGCCAGCAGATCCTGGGCACTCTATATTTAGAAGAGGGAAGTAGCTGAGCTGCAACAGTCCCTCACAGATTAGTATTTCTTTTCCCTGTGCTGGTGCATACTCTGTGCAGTCAGTGTCTATTTAAAACCTTGTGCTGGAACACCTCCATAAGCCAAATTCCTGTTGAGTTTAGTGGATGTTTTGTGAATGGATACACTCTAAAGAATTAAAGTTTCAGACTTTTTAGAGGAGTGGTTTGATTTGTATGAGGAATTACCAAATTCAAGAGAAAAGGAAATTGATTTTGTCAGATTAATCATATTCTTATCCTACATAAAATGAGCTAGAATTTATTTTTTGGAGTCACATGAATGTGGGAGGGAAGATGTGTTGTATTATTCATGAGCAGATAATGACAGGACAGGGGGTAATGGTTCTAAAGTCACAGAGGGAAGGGTTAGATGGGATATTGGGAAGAAATTGTTCCCTGTGAGGGTGGGGAGGCCCTGGCACAGGTTGCCCAGAGAAGCTGGAAGTGCTCCATCCCTGGAAGTGTCCAAGGCCAGGTTGGATGGGGCTTGGAGCAACCTGGGATAGTGGAAGGTGTCCCTGCCCATGGCAGAGGGTGGAGCTGGATGGGCTTTAAAGTCCCTTCCAAGCCAAACCATTCCATTTTTCTTCAGTCCCTTCCCCACGCTCGTGGCCTGCTCTGAGCATGGGCAGGACATTTGGAGTTTGTCCTTTGAGCCCAGAAGAACAGAGCAGAACACTGCAGCCTGAGCACAGCCCTGCTGAGTACCCAGTGGTAGCTGAGATTGCTCCCTGGATCTCAGCATACAGCAAAGGTGATGGATTGCTGGTCCCGCCTGCTCCCAGCTGGGAAGCAGAGCAGCAGCGGGGCAATGCCTCAGGGCAATGCCAATTTTTTGTTTTATAATTAGCCATGGCACCAGTTTTCCCCACCGGAGGGCATGGTACAGGCCTCCTTATCAGCTGCAAACTAGCAGCACCACTAAACTGTAATTTCTGTGTAATTTCATGCTGTTACATGATAACTTTAAACCCTGCTTGCTGCTGAAAGTTCTCTAATTGCACAGTTGTTTCAGCGAGGCTCTAAAACGTTACGGGTGTGCTGCCGTTTTATGGGTCACCCACAACAACCTTGATGTTATTCTACACATCCTGGCAAATTCCAGCAGTGGAGTGTTATTTTATTCTGATTGTCAGGAAGTTTGTGCCATGTGCTATAAAGCCTCAAAAGTGTGCTTTGAAAGTTACGTAGGAGAGAGAAATAACAAACAAACAGTGGTGTAGATGTGGGAGTCATTCCTGGTTTCCCTTCTGATTTTGTCTCTGATCAAAAGTGTATTAATATCTCTAATTAAGACATGAAAGATCATAAACTACATTCCAAGGATTGGTTACACAAATTTTAACATTTCTTTACATCCTCTTGATATTACTGCAGCTCAGGCAGTTATATTATGCGCTCTGACGTCTGTGTCATGTCATGTTGGCTCTACTCTTTTATCACTAATCAAAACTAGAAGTTTGTTACTGTCTTGGGTTGTTTTTTTTTTTCCCCCAGTTCTTTCTCTGCGGGGTCAGCCCGGCTAAAAGAAAATGAAGCTGTCTGCTCTCAGCTTGTGCATCATCACCAACACTAAACATGCCAAGTTCAGAACCTGTATTTTGTTATCTGACTATTGTTGATAGCAGAAAAAAGACAGCTTGATTTTCATTAGCAGGGCCGACCTTACGGGGCTGGAAGCAAGGGAAAGAAATGTATTTTGACTTGAAGTAAACTGAGGAAACATGACATGGAAGACAGAAAGGGATTATATATGCATCCCTAAGGTGTCATTTTTAACAAACCGTCGTCTTTCACTTGAGGAAATTCTGAATAAACCACTGGAGAGATTACTGTAGCTGTCCAGCTGGCAAGGGCCAATACTTCTGACTCTGAATTATGCATTATCTTTTGCTGCTGCTTTTTTTTCCCCCTTTCTCCTTTTGATAACTGTTTCTCTTGCCCTTACTGGGGATAGAGATGAAAATATATAGTCTTTAAAATATGAAAATTCAGACTTCTTAGCTTTTTTGCTCATGTAGCTCATTCTAAGAGTGCATTTCATAGGCTTGTGTAAGCTTGCCTTATAAAAATTGTTTAATTTTCTTCATGCAGCATAGATTGAAATAAGAAATCCTTCTTTATGCTCATTCCAAGGCCAAACATTAGGCTGGGAGAAGTGTCTCCTTCAGTCCCAGTTACAATGAATTTCTTTCTCTTCTATCACTTATATAGTTTGTTATTCCTTTCCCCCCTGCCAGTGTGTTAAAGGTTGGAGGGATATTCTGGAAATTCTGGATTCAGACAGTTTCCATTCAGAGCTGTGGCTCAGGGAATGCATCTCAAGTTGGGTTTCTTTCCCACCCTTCTGCTTTGTGAAGCCCACTGCGAGGCAAGCCGGGAGCTGCTCCATCCTGCTGCTTTTGGACACTGCTGGAGTTCCTTCCCGAGGGTGTTTGGGGAAAGGATGAACAGTTTTAGAAGAACAAAATTTGGCCCCGAATCTTAAGCACTGTAACCCTGTTTGGGAAGTTATACCAACTGTTCTATAAATCAGCCAGCAATGTGCTGTCAGTGCTGAATTTTACTTTTAAAGCACAAGTCCAAAATAGAGGCAGAATTCAAAGAAGAATTCCAGAGAGCAAAACTTTTGCCAGCAGCTTCTGATGCAATTAAGGAGACTGGTCTGTGTGTCATGCAAAAGAAAGTGCAGCAGTTGTCCCTCCTGTGCTCTACCTGGGCCCCTTTGATTTTTCTACCCATCTGATTTGTCCTGAGAGAAATGGAGTTTGCTCTGCTTACGGCTTGTGGAGATGAATCTGTTGGAATTTGCTCAAGGGAAAAAACAAAACAAAACACTTCAGGCATTTCCTGCAACACGGCAGTAGGTAATGCAGAGATGTCCAAAGGACACAGGCAGGTCACAAGCTCTCCATCCCACCCCATTCCCAAGGGAGCTCTGGCAGCAGGAGCTCACTCTCCTGTTATTCCGCTGTCGTTGGTGCTGGATTTTGGGAGCCAAGCAGGAATTCTGTCACTCCCTGCCGTAGGTGGCCTCAGTCCTTGGCAGTCCTCAGGCTCCCAGTTTGCAGCTTTCCCAATCCAGGGGTTTATATCAGGTGAAGCTGAACTCTCTGGAAGGCTGCTCAGCAAAGTTGCTATTAAAGTGACACTGCCAGCTGTAATCTTCTTGGGTTTCATTGGGAATTTTAGTGCCAAAAAGTTGACAAAGTCCAGATTGTAGCTTTAAAACTGCCAGGCAAACTAATCCTGTATAATTTTGTGTAAGCAGGGGGGGCACTTGGTAGCTAAAAGATGACACTTGACATCTCTTTGCTTTATTCTATTTTATTAAAGACAACTCTTGAAATTTACTCGAAGGCAAACAGAGATCTTGTCATGTAGAAGCATTTACATTATAAGATGCTGTTAGTTATTGACATGATAAGAAGAATTTCAGTTCAGTTATGGTTTAGATTGAAGTAGAGAATGGTGATGTACTTTATTTAACTTTCTCATATTTTAAAAACATTGTACTTCAACATTTTTGTAGAAATTTTGGACTTCTAGAATGTAAGTCTTCATTTCCTGAACTATCCTAATACTACAGATTTACACCAATAAATATTAACAAAAACATTCAAGAAGCCAAAGTGATCTTTTTAGTGTTTCTCTGAGTGGTATAGTACTGATGTTTGGATGGGAGAGGAAAAGACAGAAGTACTTAATGTCATAAAAAATGATAAATCCTTTATTTAAGTGTAAGAGACTGTCAGCCTTTTCAGGGTGTTATTGAGAATATTCTTTTTTACTTCTTTCTTCTTCCCAACAGTGTGGCAATCTTGCTGAAACACTCCTTCTCTACCCTTCATGTAATGTAAAATATTTTGCTTTTGTCTTTTTCTTGTTTATTTTGCTAAACAATAACTTTTTGCTGGTATTAACCAAACAAAAATCATGGGACAAAGTATCTGCTGTCTTTGGAAATCATATATGGTGACACAGGACGAAAAGTGTGATGGCACATGGAGAAAACACATGATGAGATCAGGAATTGCTATTTCACATGCGGATCCAGACATGTATCCCCTGTTCCCTGTGGTCCTGGTGCCATTGCAATTTTCCATGTGCCTACACCATGAGCAATCCCTGTCTGTTGGAGTCTGCATGGAAAATCAGCCACAGAAAATCAGCCAAACCCCTGGGTGATGCAAGAAAATGTCAGTTATAAAAGGAGAAGAGAATCCATCTCAAGAAAAAAAAAAGGCTTATGGTCTCTCCAAGAGATTATCCCATCTCAATGGAGAAGCAGAACTGTTTAAGCACCAGCCATGGCACTGAATTCATTTTTTTAGGACAGAGTATTACAATCAGGTCCGTTCTGCTGTCTGGGCTCTGCAGGGTGACATGAGTCCAAGGCTTCATCTGGAAATGTTTCCTGGTGGATGTCAGGGGTTGCAAATGCCTTTAAATGTTCATAACCTTGACAGGGAAATCTGTGAGTATACATATGGTTGATTAAGCTGCCACCTGTGTTCTGGCATTAGAATATATATGAATTTTTGATTTTCATGCTACTAATTTTGAGTAGTTAATGTTGCTGTCCCACTGTGTAAAATTTTCTCAAAGATAAGAGTACAGTTTTGTGGGGGTTTTGTTTGGTTTGGATTTTTTTTTTGTCTAGAGATCTTTAGTGATCCCCTTAATAAATGCTTTTTACATGTTGTCAGCTTGTAGGAGTATCAGTGAGTGTTTGTCCACCTGTATGACCTTGACCATTACATCAGTTCAGAAATTAAAACCAGAAAAATCATATAGTCCTGTATTTGTCAGGATAAAATTATTTTGACTCTAACTCATCAACCTTATTGATTTTTTGCACTGTTTCCCACTAAACTCCAGCTCCAGAATGGCAAAGGGCCATTTTGAGTCAGGATGTGGTATTTCTATTGTTAGTGCTACAGCTTGTGTGGAATATGGAAGTGCTGCTGCTTAGAGTCTTTCCATGACCATTAATTATTTATTATGTTGCCATAACAAAGTTGCTTTTTAAAATTTTAAAAGAAATGTGGGGTTTTGGATCGGTAAGAAATTAGTGAGGAAGATTTCTGCACAATATGGCTTTTTCAAGCTACCTCATTTTCAGCAGCTGACTTTTAAGTGTGCAAAGTCAGGGTCTGAGCTGCTTAGAAAACTCAACAGAACGCTCAGCTGGGACCCTGCTTATTTTTATAGATTGTTTAGGAGACCTGCTCCTGCCAGGGTAGATGATGTGAATCTATCACTCTATGGTAAGTCATCAGATTAAAGAAAAATAAGGCCTTCTGAAATGTAACAAGGGCCATAGGTAATTAGTGTTAAATCTGCTTTCTGTGCCATTGAAAGGAGTGGAATCTGCCCAAGACTTCAGGTATGGTTCTTGTTTGGCATAGGGACATCCTAAGCAGCTTTAGCTCTCTTAAAATCAGTCCTATTCCACGGCACAGGAGTTGAAACAAACCAGTTGCAGAAGATAAATACCACACGTAGGTGACAACGCAGGGTAATCCTTCTCCTTCTGAGAAGGCAAGTCCTGTTTTTAATTTTGTTTTCTCTGTAATGGTGCCACTTACAGCATATGATGAATGTACATCCGAATTAGTGCTAATAAATAATGCAAGTCACTTGAGTTAATTTTTCTTGCTGAGCATATCTTCAGCATGAGCAAATCCTAATCAAAGATGAGCATAACACAGAGAAATCCAAGTTGTGAGTTCATTGCACAATGGAGTCTGAATAGTAATGTGGTGACAGCTCCTCTGCCCAAATTAACATCTGGGTTTTAAAGACACAGTTCATTCAGGAGAACACTTAGGCCTTGGCAAGAGCTTAAAGGTGATGTTAGAGAAACTGAACCAAGATGATGGCCCAGCTGGTTTTCCTTTCCACCAGAAATAGATAGACATTGTCCCTCCTCCTTAACATATATGTGGCCCAGTATGAACCTGCCAGGATATAAACCCTGTTGCTTCAGGACTCCTCAAGGGTCTGGGAGGACAACCACACACTCATCTTGTCCTTCCTTTTAAATATTCAGTAACCTTATTTCTGCCCTAAGTGCTTCTCTTGTTATTTGGAAACACTGTGGAAAGTGAATGGAAACTTCCAGAGGTCTGCTGGAAGCACTGATTTAGAGTGAATTTTTACACTTGACTGGGACTCCAGAACTGTCCTTGGGACTGACTCTGAAGGGAAATGGACATGAGAGGAAACCAGGAGTTCACATTTTCATTCTCTCTAGGAGTAAAAATATTTCATTTGTATTTTTTCTCTAATGCCTATTAAACTTCTAACTGTGCATACTTGGATTAAAAATCATATGTAATGACTATTTTAGACGATGTCCTTAGGTGCCTTTATAACTCCATGATTGCCTGCTCTCTCCAGAGGCACTGAACATCTTAAAATGGAAGCCAGGGTGTCTGGATAGTTGCTTGGCAAATGTTATTAAAAGCATCAAATCCCTGAACTGGAGGCTTCATTACCTGATGATATTTCTGCATGAAGGATGGGACTGTGGTAAAATGTTCTTTTAAAACACAGAGAAGAGGATAAGAATTAATTGATCTTAAAAATACCCATTTCATCTCCAGCCTGGTTTATGCACACCTGGTAATGCTCCTGAGAGAAGGGTAGGGGCCCAAAGGAAAGAAGAGGCTGTGGAGGAGGCCAGGCCTGTTCCTATAAACTGCTTTACCCCTGGAACTTGCAGGGGAGCTCCACCTCCTTTTTAAGACATCCACACTGTGCTTCCGAGCCTGTGAGCTACAGCTTCCTGAAAAGACATTCCATATTTCCGTGGCATGCTGCAAAAATGGAGCAGCATGGAGCCCCGAAGTAATAATTTGCTGAAGGAATTTAATCCATCCAGGAAGAGAGTTAGGCTACTGCCTCCTGGTTTTGTCTTTATCCCTGTAATTAATCAGATACCTAAAGAGTCTTGGAAGAAATTCAAGGGAAAAAGAAGGCAAGCTGCAGCTCTGCTGTATCTTCCTTGTGACTCCCAGGAGGATTTTCACTGCACTTTTCCCCGTCTTAAATGTTCTGTTGAATGTTCCCTCCTATTTGTCATAATTTTCTCAAAATCTTCCTATACAGGTACAGTTGTATGCACATATGTATGTATTTATATGCACACAAGTATGGATTCTGTCCCAAGAAGTGCAAACCCTTTGCCTTTTCAGTTATCTTGCAGTTATCATTCCTTGGCAGGAGTATTTCTCTCCTGAAACACTAATACATTGGATTTGTGGAGGAAGTTTTTGGTTCAGACAAGAGTGTCCATGGCTGAATTTTTTCCAAAATTAACCTACATTTGGCTTCCTGCATTCATATGCAGAGAGTTATCTGTAACTTCAATGGGGATGGTGCATGTTCAGTATCTTGGAAATCAGGTCACTGTTTAAGGGTTTAAATATGAATAAGGTGCCTAAGGTGGGAGATTTTGGCATTAGTGAATTGCCTCAGGTCACAGAGCAAATCAGTGGCAGAGTCAGCATCAGCAGCCAGGACGATTTGCAGGCAGGCAGAGTTTCCTGTGCTGTAGCCAACCCCATAAATATGTCTGTATATACCTCCATGTAAGTAATTAATTCAGCCGATAGTGGTTTTGCACTCTTCTATACCTTTACGACTGAAGGCAACATTGTGTTTCCATTAAAGCCTCAGCAGCCCCATGCTTGCTTCAAGTCAGGTCCCAAATCTACATCTGGGAATCAAATCCAAACCAAAATTTCCTCCTTTTGGGAAGGATTCAGCTTAACAGAACCTGAGGCATTTCTCTTCAAAGCTTGGCCCTGGAAAAAGAGGTCTCAGAGAACACAAAACACAGTGTTGGCTTACAGAGGAGCCAACTAGTTGTTTAACTACTGGGGGTTATACCAGTGACAAGTTCATCCTTATTTGATAATAATGAAACAGAATTTTGATGTATTTGCTTGACTAAGATTACCATCTGGGAAATAATATGTTTTGTGAGTGTTTGTAACAATCACGGTTTAAGCCAAAATTGACTTATCATGATTGCTGCAAATAACGCTGCAATGTCCTGATTGAGCCTGATATTTCTTCTTTGTTGGGTGGAGAAAATGTATTTTGAGGGCTTTTTGATTTTTCAGAGTATTTTGTGCAGTATAAATCATGCGTTTTCCAAAGCAATGATTATAGCTGAATATTCTCTGTACTAGAACTCAAAAGAAGAAAAAGGTTGTTTATATAATTTTTAAGTGTTACATGTATTTAGGCTTTTGCTTCTTAGCTTGACTGCAGATTGTTCCTTTTGAATTTTGGACTAGGATGGGTTTGAATTTCATGGGTTTGGATGTTTTTCTAAACATTGTAGTTCCAGTGAAGGAAAAAGTTCAGTACTTTTCTGTCTTGGGAAAGAGCAGTTCCGCAAAGCGTGCCAGATCTAGATCATTCCAAGACTGCCCAGGAATGTCATCTTTATTTCTTAGATGTGACATGATCTGCAGGAAGAAGAGTTGGAGAAATTCTGCAACTTTCCCATTTCTGTTTATTTCCTTTTCTTCAGCATAGTACAAATTGAAGCCATCAGCTTGACTTGCCAAAAGGACGGGAGTCCTGTCTTTTGCTTGCTCAAGAAACTTTTTATTTACCGATGGTACCAACTTTCTTACACAGTCTCAATGGTTGGATTCAGTGCAGAAAACGGTGGTAAAAGATTGGCTCTTCCCGTTCATTCTCTCTTCCCAGACTGTTTTCCAGCTACTGCCAACTATAGTGTTGTAAGATTTTGTACAGTTTTTATTTTTGCAATGTGGACATCTGTCCAGTGGGAACAGAAGTGAGAATTTCAGAGTTTAATGGAAACCTGATAACTCAGTTATGAAAATGCTAATTAAGGCATATTTAAATGAGGCCTTTACAAATGATAGTTTTTATGACTAAAATCCCTTCCCACTTATCATCTGCTCAAATGACTGATGGAAAAAATTAACTGTTAAATTTGAAAACAAAGCAACTGTAGGACTCAGGGATTATACACTGCCACTGTGATTTCTTTACACTTCCATGCGGTGTATTTTATGCTTTCAAAAAAAAAGGATATTAGGTGGAATGATGTGTTTCACGGTTCTCTCCTATTTCTGAGTTTGCTAGTACATGTTTTCTTCCACTTAGAACTTCCACTGCTCAAACTTTCGCCGGTTTCTTAATACGGAGTATTTATGGTAGTGGGAATTGTGTCCTTACATGGTGTGGATCCATGGATCCAGAAGTGTGGGGGAAAGGCATTGCAGGGCGAAAAAAAGTTCTGTCTTAAGCAGAAGCTAACGGATCTTTGTAGATGAATAAACACAAGAACTTTTCTTCATCTTTTGCACGGCGTGGCCAACACCCCCTGGTGCAGTGTGAGTTTGCTGAATTAGGCACCATTTCACACCCCCCTTTCTGCCTGTCAGAGAGGTGCCAGCTTCCAGGAGAGACTGGTGCTGCGAAGGCTCTCCAGAGCTCTGTGTCCTCAAACTGCTTCTCACAGGAAGACTGAAGTGCACTCCTCAGTCTGGGGCATGCATTGAGTCCCCTTGCAGAGAGGACACCCTGAGGATACTGAGCCCAGACGCCGTGTTTTAGTTGGAATGGGTGCCCTGTGGGTGCCACATTTACCAGAAGGAAGCTCTGGCTCTTGTCTGGGTCTCCTCTTTGACCAAGTGCTTATGGGGAAAACGTGCTTTTTAACAGTCGTAGTTTTAAACCTCTGAAATGCACATTTTCCTACATTTGAGTACTTCTCTAAACTAAGCTGGGCTTGATCATGCACAGAATATGGGGTACAAGGTTTAGAGCAACTCTCTTCATTTATCTTTCATATAAAAAGTATCTGCAGTGGATATTCCCTCTAAAACAGGGATGAGTCCCAGGATATGGAAATCATTTTGTTTCTCATCAAATTTATTCCACTTGCAGGATTTTTTTGTTTTTATGAAAACTCTTGCTGCGCACAAGGAACCTCAATGTGCTGCAGCATTATCTGCATGTGATGACATTTTGATACAGATCCGATGACATTCTGATAAAGAATCATTTTATTGAGTTTCAGTGCTTTATTTAATGTGGCGGATTCATGTAGAAGACAAAGGTGTAATGAGAGCCAAAGGACTGGAAGCTGAAACTACCTAAACTCATGCTGGAAATAACTAGGAAGTTTTGAAGAGAATTCCTAAAAACATTTTGCAGTGAATGAGGTATTATAATTCACTTTATTAAGAAGGGATTTTAAAATTACTGCTCAGCCTCAAATAAAGGTTAAAGGTGCAAAAGAGTGAGAGTTTGTGTCTTATGATACACAAATGTCTGAGACAGCAGCTGATGCTGATCTTAAAACTTTCTGAATGTTCAGCAACGTATAGTTTATGTACACACCTTTGATAGAGACAGATGTACCCAGAGCCAAACACAGGTTTTTAGGTTTTTCAAGACCATTTTCAGAGCTTTTCAGAGAGTTTCCCTTGCTCTAGGAGGAGAAGTGTGCATGATGTGAATGCACAGGATAGACACCATTCCTGTTTGTTTGTCTAACACTCCAGTGCAACAGCACTGCTAAACCCTTAGGGTTGCTGGTAATTAACGGGACTGGACGTTTAAGTCATTGTGACTGGCTTGGAAAACTTTATATTTTAATCTCTTTTTAATGTCAGAAGTGGGATTTCTGTGTTGCCCTAACCCAAAATGTCTGACTAGATTTAATAAGTAAAGGCATTAGCAAGGAACATTTAGTCTGTATTACTGTGGGTAATACAGTGTGCTCACCCAGCAACAGCGAGGAAAAGGAAATGTGCTCCAATCCTTAGGCTGTTATAACAGAACTCTTCATGTTTTCAGACTAGAGCTGTGTGGAATATTCTTTTTGTTAATGTCTTTACAGCAGTGGATTTGTTCTATTTTGACCCAAAGAGCGTCAGTTTTTCAGTTTATCTCAGTATTTCTGTACCTGGAGTGGGAGAAAAACCTGGCATGAATCTCTGTGAAATCCCTGTCACTGTTCTGTCTTGCACCTGGACCAAAAGACTAATGGTCAAAAAGTTGACAGAGTAGCCACAGAGACCTGGAGAGAAGTGCTCAGAGGGGTGAAAAATTGTGTTGGTGATCAAGAGGATTTTGATTAAAAAGCACTTTATGTGGCATCTTCCGTACACTGATAAATGTTCAGTTGTAAAAGCTCTCTGGGAATTAATTCCCTCTAATAATGTTTGTTTATTTCTACCTTCTTTTAAGAGCAAACCTCAATTATGCATCTGCCAAAGGAAAGGAGAACATTTAGTCCACTTCTTGGGGGCTTTAGGATTTGATGAAAGGCTTTACAGGGAACTTGAAGGCTAAAAGTTGCTCTTGACATTTTGGTTTTCTCCGAATTTAATACATCTGTATTTTTGGAAAGGCTTGATGATGGGAGACAATTTTTCCATGTTCCAGTATCTGACAGGATAGTTTCAGTTCACTGTGACATTCCTGTTCAGTTTAGGATAGTAGGCTCCATTTCTGCAGCTTTATCCTGAGCTCACCTGACTCTCCAAACTCACTGACACTTTCAAAGGGAGAAGGCCAATTGTGTGATTGTCCGACAGGTTTCTGTTCACTGGCCTCGGAACTGGATTCTGGATAAGGCTAAATGTGTTTTATTTGCGTTTGAAACACCTCTCTGCATTATGGGGTGCTTACCTGGAGACAGCAGCTCTTTGCTCTCTTGCTCTGCTGCCCTTGGGGTTTATGGAATGCTGAAGTTGCCACACTTTACACAACATTGATAAGAAGTGTGGTGTCATCTCAGGCTTTCACTTGTCTGTAGGTCCAAAGAAGAACTGGTCTATCCAAAGCAGACATTTTTGCACTTCCTGGGATCAAGACACGTTCAAGAAAAGGCTCAGTTTAAGGAAGATTAAGTAGTCTAGGAATCATAAGAGATGAGAATGAGTCAACTTTTGCTTGCTTGGTGTTTTTTTATCATGTTGAGGTATTGTTGGGGGTTTTTTTTGGTTTTGGTGGTTTTGGGTTTTTTTTTCTTTAGCAGAGAGAATTTGTCTTTTTTTTTTTTTTTTTTTTTTTTATTTTTTGCTGTGGGTTTTTGTTCTTAATGATAGAGCCAGGTGCCAACAGCAAACGATTAGCAAAGCTTGTTATGGAGCTCGATGAGCATCGCAGCTGTTGCTGCAATTCTGGATCCCTCCAGCTTATGCTAAACTTGCTGCTTTGAAATCTACACAGCCTGCAGATCCCTGTATCCCTGATGAGGCTATGCCCACAAATCTAAGGAATGGCTTCTTCCTTTCATCTCCTGCTGGTGGATGTTGCTGGCCTTACACTTGAATTATTTCAGGAATTTTCTGTAGTCGACGATGGTCTGTAGTCAAGCGTGAGCAGCACTGGGAGTTTGATTTAGGTAATACAACATTTTCCATCAATATTTGGCTCAACAGCCTAAGTCAGGTCTCTGGTGCAAGCTTGGTGCAGTCCAGCTTGATTAATCCAGTATAAATCAGGCTGTAAATTCTCTTCTGGTGTAGATTAAAAGCCTCAACCAGTCAACTTCGATTGTTCTTGCATGGTCATGCTCTATGTGAGTTTTTGTTCCCTTGAAATGCTGTGTTGTGTTTTGTGGTCACCATGCTCAAACTCCAGTGGGAAAAAAGGTGCTTACTCAGTAATTTCTTGTGTCTCTAAATAGGTGTTATCTCCTTAGTAAAGTTCTTTTCTTCTCATGCTTTTACATAAGCGACTAGGAAAAATTGTGTCAACACTGTTTAAGGAGAAATGTTACACTAACCTTTTGGATACTGAGGAATCTCATGTAAAGCAAGAACGTCTTGACAGGGTATAACTTCACATTTATTCAAAATAAAACGATCATTTATTAAGAAAACAATGTCTGCTGGTGGTAACCCCATTCTGATTTTCTAAATTAGTCCTTCTCCACAACAGGCTCATTATCTAGGAAATGACTGCTGCTAGTACGGTATCAAAAGAAAATAGGCACAAGTAGCAGGAAGAATATTATTATTATAGCAGCTCCCAGTAGTGCTGCTACCATTAAGATTCTGTCAGAATTTTCATGGCAAGGCTCCTCTTTTCCGATATTTTTTATTTTTACGTGACTATAATATCAGAGCTGTATAGGAATAGTCCATTTAAGGTCTGAGGCCAGCAGTGTGTGTTTGCTTTGAGCAGCTCTTGAGAAGTAACTTGATACCACCAAGTAGCTGTTCTGTGATTCCTGTGACTGCCTTAAGGCGTGGAGTTTAAACTGCCTGCTTTTTCTTTTGTAGTACACTAAATCCACCCATTTTCCAATTTCCATCTGGGTTTGATCTCTGCCCCTCTGTCTCATCTTCCTCTCACAAGCTGGTATTCTGTTGGTGGCTCTGTGGAAGGCAGTGACATAGGCAGGAAAACTGTGACTCTCTGACCCAAACTGGAGTTCACTGTTGACATCACTGGACATCAGGATTTTCCTCTGCCGAGGAAGGTTAGTGTTGATTCACACTATTCGGAATGATTGAAGCTTTCAAGCTCACCAGCAGCTCGCAGAGCAAACAAAACAGATCGCAGGAAGTCTCACTGCTTATTTATTTGTGCAGTTCAACTGGAATTCCAGAGTTCTTTACTGTGCTACCTGAAACATTTACCCCATAGGGCAAGAGGAGTGAAGTGTTTGCTGTGTTTTAAGGAAGCAGTGGAGACTTCTTGGAGGTTCGGGAATTCAGTTTGGGGACATCAGGAGAACATGCACCTGTTCTCTTGTTCTATAGGCAGAAGTGTTGTTTGTGCATGGAAAGTGTTTCCTGTGTGTTGGCTCTTGTGAAATAATTTGGAGGCCTTCATACAATATCCACTCATTGAATATCAGTTTTGCCAAGAGAAGAAAGTCCTGGGAATTGATATTCTAATCAGTTTTTTTTGTAAAAGGAATCAAGGATTGAATGAATCTAAAAACTAATCTACCTTACAGCAATAAATGTGACCCTTCCAAGGAAGAGGAGCACTGAGAGGAGAGGGAAGGGGTTGAGAAGCACATGGTATCTGCTCTGTGACCAGACAGGGAGCACACCCTGCCAGTGAGCTTGTTACTGTGGGATCTTAAATCCGAATTTGTCATGGCTCTCCTCCTGACCCTCTTCCTTTATTTTGCTGAAAATCTCTTCTTCCAACCACTGCTAAGTAAGTGAAACATTTGTAGTGAAGTGTTTCCTGACTGAAGCTCTCAGAGGGGCTGAGCAGGGAGCTGCAGCACTGCCCGGGAGGGGGGAAAGGCAGCAAACCATGGGCTCATGCCTGGACACGTGCTTCAGGAGAGGTCTGAGCTCATGGCAAGGAGAGTTTATGGCCAGGGTGGCTGCATGGTGTGGGGAGGAGGAGTGATGTCTCCCCGTGAGAGGGGTTTCTTCCCCACTGGGGCCGGGGCTGGGATGGTGATAGTGACCCAGGCTTGTCTGTGTTACCTAAGACAAGCTGGGCAAACCTTTTTGGAAGTGCAGCCAAGCCCGTGTCCTTCGTCATGGACAACGGGATTTTGGTCGCTGTATGAATTCCAAACTAAGGCTGCTGCCGTCCTGGGCTTCAGCTGTCCAGACAGTGTCTGCTTTAGTCTTGTTACACAAGGACATAAAGCGATGCAAGTACCAGCAAAATGCAAGTTTGGATTTTGTCTAATTATGACCTCCTTAAGTTAATTTTTATGCATCAAAGCTATTTGACATTTGTCAAAACAAATTCAAGTCCCTGGGAGAGATTTTATGACAAACCCGCCATTGATCTGACAGCTTGCTCTCTAGGGAAGGCAGAATGTGGCTGGCATTAAAGACTTAATGCTTCCAAAGTTCTCCTTTACTCCTGGTCCCAAGGCAGAGTGGCTGGGCCTGGGCGAAGCGGCTGCCACGGTGGCAGCTGGGAGTTTGACAGTGTTATGAAGAACCGCAACTGTTGAGCAGTGGATTGTTACACTGCCGATGACAGCGTTGCAAATTAATTCTGAAATTAACTGAGGGGACGTGGAGAGGTCCCACTGTTCCTCGGAGAGGGAGAGGGCAGTGTGGAAACGGGTGGCGAAGCAGAGGGAGAGCCGCTCCCCACGTCCCGCCTGGCAGCTGGATGCGAGCGCGGAAAACGCGGATGCAGCCACGTTCACCTCGGGAACGCCGAGCCTTGGAGGAGATGACGGATTGGGGCTGCGGGGTGGGGGCAGCGATGTTTGGGGTTCTCTCTATTGCTCTGCTGAATGATGTATTGCGCCTCCGGTATCTCCGAGATGAGAAATTAGTAGGCTGATATTTCACTTCTGTTCTTAAAATAACCTGTTATTTTGCAAAAGGAAATAATTTCTCATACAGCAGCCTTCTCCTAGCCTTTGTCGGACGTTATTCAGCCCAGAGTACTTCCAAATACTCAATATTATTTCACCTACGTGTGCAGAATGCCGTCTACTTCCAACCTGAGGTATCATTCACTGGTTTGTAGTAGCCATTAACATATGCTTTTCCCATGGTTTGTGTACTTATTCTAAGCATGTGCCTTTTACAATGCAGAACACAAGAGACTTGTTTTGTAAGATTAATGAAGGTCACCAAAATTCTCAAAAGTATTCTGATAATTAAGGCTTTGTTTATCAAAAACAAGTTATATTAAGAGCAAAAAGATTCATGGTAATTATTCATAATCTTAACAATTCAAGTGTAGCCACCTCATTTGTGCATTTAATTCTTCTTGTTAATGTTTTGCATAAATCTGCATAATTACTTGAGTTGCCTGTTGTAATTTTGACAGCTACTCAGTTCATGTGCACTAAAGTATATCAAAAGCTTGATGTGCTGAATATTTATAATTTTACGTATGTTCTTGGGATAATATTTTTTCAACAATATTTTTAGTTTTTGTAAAATTGACATAGAATACTTAGAAAGATTGCCAAACACAGATCTCCGTATCAGCACATGATGGAACTAGAGCAACACTTAAAGGTATAGTACCGAGGTCTGGAGGTATTTTACAGAAAATCAGAACGAATTGTGCACATAAACTATTCTGGTCATTTTCCAGTGGGTGTGTTAAACTCCATTAACGTAAAGATTTTTTTTGTTTGTTTTTGTTTTTTTTTTTTTTAAATAAAGTTTTCCAGTGTGTTCTCCGCCTGTGCAAGTCCCACTGGATTTTATTCCTGGTCCCATACAAAAGAATAGCAGAGGGAAGTGTGGAGCAGCATTAGCATGGGCAGCCCACCCCTTTGGCAGCACTGCTGGGCTCCCGGGGGTCTCCGAGAGCCCCCTGCCCTCCATTCAGCCAAACAAAACCGCCCCAACAACAACCCAGTCGGACTTTGGGCTCCCCAAATGCTCCTGCACATGGACATTTTGTGGGTGAGGGACTGCGAGTGGCGTTTGTGGGATATACACAAAGAATAATAGCCTAGCTCAGTCGGGTTGTGGCACCCTTCACCCACAGCTCTGGGGAGGGATTTGCTGAGAGGAAAGGTGGCAGAATAAATACCCTGCTCGGTGAGGACAGCAGATACTGAGGGTATTTATAAATATCTTTGTGCTGGTGAACTACAAAGGCAGTTGCTAACTAATTACAGCAGGAAGTTTTCAGTGCATCTGATGAGTGTCTGGCACAGCGCGGTGTGAATCTTCAGTCGGCTCAAATCACACACATTATTCAGGCTTTTTACAAATGTTGACAAAATGCTGATTTGAAAATTCTTGCTCAGATCCCTCAAAAATACTGTCTCAAGACAGTTTTTGGAAAGAACTACGACTATTATTTTTGAAAGCCTGTGCTCTGCACAGTGAAGTTATCAAGTTTTGCACTTACAAAAAAATCTTCCGGTTTTGTACTTAGGAATAATCTTCCACTGTGTAAAGCTGGTGTAGAGCTCTGGTGTAAAGCTCCAGTGTAAAAGTGTGTGCTCACTATTTGGGCATGTTTTGATCTTAGTAAAACAGTGCTGTGCCTCATAACCCCCCCTGCATATGTTTATTAGCTCTTTCATGCAAAAATTCATGGGTTTATGTGGAAACCAGCTTGCTTTGAGACAGACAAACAGAGGGGAATCCTACTTTAGCCATCAGAGCATTGTTTCCTAGGAAAGAGATTTGATATGAATGAAATGCTGTTGTCCAACAGGAGAAGAAAATGAATGTATTCAAGTCTTATGAAAAAAACAGAAACAAAATCCTTTGGATGCCGGTGTTCCAGCCCTGCAGATTCCTCTGCTGTCACACAGAGTTGGTGCTGTACAATAATTTTGAACACTTAAGGCACCAGAAATATGGGTTATTCTTCAGTCATAGATCCACTTCAGGGGGGTAACACCATGGGAGGAGGGAGAAAGATTTAAACTGTTTCTGTTATTCTCAAAATATATTTGTGGTATATTTAAGAGTAGAAGGAGGAAAAGTGCAGTTGTCATGCCCTGCTATTTTTCACTTTAATGAGCACTCAAATGTAAGTGAAAAATGTAAGTGAAAAATGTAAGTGAAAAATTAAAAGGTTGTTATATTTAGAAATAGCTGGAGCCATACACTCGATGTATGTTGCACACAGTGGGGAATGAGCATAAAAAATGAGGGGGAAAAACCCATCTACTTTGCAGCTATATTCATTAATTAAAAGAAGATTGTTAAACTAAATTTGGAAAGAGAAAAAAAAAAAAAAAAAAAAGAAAAAACTTCTTTAATTGTGTTTACCCAAAAGCCTTTTCTTCCTAATTTAAATAGCATAAACATCTGGACTAAAGCAATATTAGAATCATGGCAGTAGTCAAGCAAATCTTGTGGAAAATAATGAAATTAGATCCCTGGTGTTGTGACAGAGTAAGGGCAGGATACATCAGTTCGATGTTAATAAAATTTCCATGAATGACTGAATACAATTAAGAAATTGTCAGTTGCGGCAATGAACTTTTGTAGCTCATAGATGTTTGCATCATTTGATTATGCTGGCAATTTAAAATTGTTTGTTAGTGTCTGTGTTGGGATATTAATTATGACCTTTATTACAGCCCACAATTAAACTAGTCATATAGCAACAAGCAGCTTGTGTTGTGGTACTAAAGGATCTGAACTGTTCAGAGCAGGGTCTTGGTGTGTTCAGACCATTCACTGATCATCCAAATTGGAAATTATTTGAAATGATCCAGTACTTTAAAAAACAATTCAGCTGGGTTGAGTAATCCCTTTAATAAAGAAATTTTGGCTTAATAGCATTTTAACAGTTTTAATTGCTAACAACATCTGTAAAACTGTTTTAAAGAAGGGAAGAGAAAGCATTTTTAACTGTGACTCCAAGACAAGCTTTCTCCTGCTTCAGGAAGGGAAACCAATTATTCATTGGTTAATTAGCTGTAAACAACTTTTTAAAGACACATCCATTATATATGTAATTATTTGAAAAAAAAAGCGCTTTAATATTATTTGTGCTAATGCATAATTATTAGTGCATGCTAAAAGGATTAGCAGCATTTAGATGACCACCATTGTTGGGAAGTATCAGTGTGGAGAGATTAGCATCAGGCCGGAATGTGCAGGGATGGATCCAGCGTGTGCCTGCACCTCTTCAGCAGTGACAACGGACAAATCACAGGCACAGAAACAAAGCTTTGAAAGCTGAACCTCACACTCTTCCCTCTTCACTATTTCTCTTGGAAATATATCCCCACCAAGGGGTTTCTGTACCCAGCGGAACACGGGGTTCCTGTGATTTTTTAAAATTTATTTTTAAAAAAATTTTTAGACTCCCATGGAACATTTGTCTTTTGTTTTGGGGTTTTTGGGGGGTATTTTTGGGGGTATTTTTGTTTGTTTGTTTGTTCTGTACAGCTGACTGGCAACTTTACAATGCCCTCAGCACATTCATTTGCTAACTGTTATACCTAATTTACTAAGAAGGGGATGTAAAGTCCTGGTGAAATCTATTTAGGCTTTTGTCATGTGTTGGCTGGAGCAGTGTTTATATTCATTAGCATATGAATGAACGGAATCATATTTTAAACATTTAAATATTTTTAATACAGGTCAGGGGAAACTGTAACATTTGTCCTAACACATTGCAAATTCCAAGTAAGACATCACAGAACCTGCCTGGAATTTGTGCTGATTTATGCTTGTGTTTGTCAAAGAAAGGTTTGAGTGTATCAACTAAAATTACAGGAGGAGGCAATTCAGGGCCACATCAATAACAACTTAAGCATCTGAGTGACCTAATTCTGACACAGCCATAGTTGTGTGGTGCTGAAATAGTTCTCCTGCACATATCTAACAAAATAATTTATGTTAAACAGAGACCTGGCATTTTATGTGCCTAGTCCCCATATTTTGGGGCAGACAGAATTTTTCAGAGTCAGCTGTGGCAGTGAGTGGATAAACGGTGTGACAGGAGCACTGCAGCTTCCCCTGCAAGGGTCACGGGTGTGCTTTAGCCCTGAGCTGCAAGGATGGACCTGAGCAGTGGGAGAACTGTTCAGTCTTCATGAATTTGGCTGCTTTTCAGATGCTGCCAGTAATGATGCTAATTGCTGGCGTTTGTGATACAGGCACCTGTACCATGGCAGGATTTCTGATGTTTCCTACAAGAAAACAGCTCTCAACTCTCTTTTATGAAACTGGAGCAACAGTGTTTGACAGCTCAGAAGGAATACCATGGGTGGTCTTAGCATTTCAGTTCACTGGATATTTGTAATTATCTGGAGTTAAAGGAGAAATATTGCACTTTGATTTGGCTGATTTCTTTACAGCAGCCATTGTGTGGAAGTATTTAGGGGGATGGAATTTTTGTTTTAGTTGACAAAGAAATTATTACATTTGAAGGGCTTTGTGTATTTAAGCACAGATGATTATTTAGAAGGCTTGGTTGCTGCAAATTGGAAGCTTCGTAGCTCAATTTACTAATTTATTTTGTGATCTGTGACTAAACTGAGTAAAAATGCAAATACCACAAGCCCTTTACATTTTATCACCGGATCAGTGTACTGATGGGAGGATCAGAGTCACTAAACAGTTCAACATTTGTGATTCCTAAGCAGTCAGACACCAAAAGCATCTAGAGGGGAGACAACAGGGAAAGTCCCGTGAACGGAGGTTTTAATGGAATTCAGTATTTATTTGTTTCCGACTTGGAATGCAGAAGCAAAACTTTATTGTCCATTGTGAGAATGTTTCCTTTGTCTCCCATCACATGTGGCAATGAGCCATCAGTCTGTGTTGCAGCGGGATCATGGGCTAGGAAAAAAAACAACTGGGAAAGGTTGAAAGAAACACTGAAAACTTGAGTGAGTGTTGGCATTGCCTTTCGATTGCACCCCTGCTCAGAGAGCATCGACAAAAATTATAATCTCTTAAATAGAGATTTTAACTGTTTTTAACTGTTTTTAACTGATATTCCCTCATGGTCTAAGGAGGTTTTGTTTAAAAGTAATTTTATTTAAAAGTACTACAGCTGTTTATTGGCTGCTTATTTGCAAGTCAGTTTTAGCAGTGATGTGAGCACCACTTTGGAGGCAGTGCTAGGGCAGAGTTCTTCTCCTGGTGAAACCAGTGGAAGTTGTGCCCTTGCCTCCCCAGGAAGCAGATTTGGGTCTATTAATCCCTATTTTTGCAGATCCAGCAGAGGGAGCAGAAGTCCACTGATGGGGTTGCTTTGGACGAAACATTTGGGGTGGCAGATGGGTTGGCAAAAATTGCTTGTGGAGGTGGGGAACTGCATGAGTCATTCTCCCCATATTCTGAGAAAACTGCTCAATTAAAACACTAAGGATTGCAGTGTAATTCAGTAATTTTCTCATCCTGGAATTTCATTTTTTCTTTAAATTCTCCATGAGTTGGTACATTATTATAACAATTGATTAGAACTATTTCCAGCACTTACACCAGTGTAGTGATCCCAATTAGCCAGCAGATAATTGTTTTGTAGGGAATAACACCCAGTCAAGTCTTTGCACATCAACTCCCCTGCCATGTTGCTGCACTTGTGAATATACAGAGGAATTGTCCCCTTTAAAAAGCAGATATGAAGAAAGGATTAGCTGTTGTGCTGCAGTTTTTTAAAGATGCATGCCGTGGGTACAGATCTGTCCTGAGCGTTGTTACCTCTGCCTTAAAACCAAGAACAGAAACTGGTGGTGTGAGACTTGGGTAGCACTGGGTGGGCTGTGCTTTGCACCCAGCAGAGCTGCAAGTTCCATTGTTTTGGGGAGGACAATCTTCTGCTGAATTCCGAATTCAGTGGGACCAGCAATCCGGTGTGTCTCCTTAACGAGGAGCATTTCCCACTACTTCTAGAACTCTTGGCAAGTTTAGTCCGGTTTGATGAAGTAAATTTTATCTTTTGCCCTGCTTTTGTCTGGGACAGAGTTAATTTTCTTCCCAGTAGTTGGTGCAGTGCTGTGGTTTGGATTTAGGATGAGAAGGATTGATGGCACAGGGATTATTTAGTTGTTGCTGAGCTCACCCTCAATGAAGGACTGTTGAGTTTGCCGTGCTCTGTCAGTGAGGGAGCCCATGAGGGGGCATGGCCAGGACAGCTGACCTGGCCACAGGGATATTCCATTCAGGAAACGCCATGATCATTAAAACTGCCATGCTCATTCAATAAAACTATCACTGCCTTTTCATTTGCTTTCTGTTGGCCAAACCTAAAGATTGTTTTAAGGTCACAGTTGCAAATCTTTCTCTGGGATTATGAAGGCTAAAAACTCACTTCTTACTTGAAAAAGAATCTAGATTTTTTTATTATTATTATTTTTTAAAGTAAAGATTGTGTAAAAACCAGGGCAGTAAAAGCTCTCCAGGTTTTGTGACACTGATCACTGGAAAGCTGCAGCACAGCTGCTGCTCAGAGTAGAAGTCAGACCTGTGAAAGGAGCCTTGTGTGCAGCCAGGGCTTCATCTGGCACAGAGGGCACAGCACTGTGGCACCAGCTTAGAAAAAGGAATTTGTGAGAAGACATCCAAGGCAGACCAACCAGCTCACGGACTAGTTTGATTCAAATCATATTTTTAATTAGAAGCAGGTCTTCAGTATTTTTAGGAATTTAGTTTGAATAGGCATTTTAGATTCTAACTCATTTGATATCTAAAAAAAACAGAAAAAGAAGAAATTAAAATAAATGCTTGGGTTTCTTTTTTTTTCTTTTTTTCTTTTTTTTTTTTTTTTTCTTTTTTTCCTCTCTTCTCTCATGTCAGACAAATGTGACAGTGAAGAAAAACAAAAGGGCAAATGGGGGACAGGAGGTTGTAGATCCAATATTTCTTAGCTGATGAAGGCAGCTTTGTTTCAGATGCATTCAGTCAAAGATAATATCTCCTACTCCCAAGGAAAAAAAGCAAAATAACACCCCAACCAGCAATGGAAAAGTTCAAACTTTTTAACTTAGAATATAATTTCCTTGCTTGGCCACTTTTGTTGACAAGCAGATGTGGGATTTGGGTTTGATTAAGCTGGACATGAACCTGGCTCCATATGGGAGAACATTCCTGGAGATGCTCTGCTCCTCTGTGCTTTGGATTGTCAGAAATTCTCCAGTTTCCTGACTCCTGCCTTGCTGAAGGGGGAGCTTGAGGCAACAGTGGCTGCTGCTGGAAAAAGGTGGATGGATGACTTACAGCAGGAGGTTTCATAACAGGAGCTACTTCTGTTCCTTCTGTTGATGGCTTTTGGGTGATGAAAGGAACAAAGGCGATCCCATCAAAACAACAACAAACTAAAATAGAACAAAACCCTCCCAAGTCTGCACATTAATGGAAAGAATCAGAGAATGGAAAATGAAACTAAAGCTGAGATATTCTGAATGCAATCTTATAACAGTTCTGGCATAAGATGCTGGAGCTTTTTAAACTCTGATCTCTAAGCTAAAAATGGAGTTGTCAGCCTTAACTTTGAATTTTCTTGCTTTTAGCAGTTTGCGTTAAACATTAATGTTATTGAAAATAGCTTTTCATCCGTGTGTATTAAGGGTTTGTTTTGCCAAAGCCTCTGCTCCCAAATGCGTGAATTTCAGCAGCTAGCAAACATCAAAGCAAGGAGATTTTTTCAGCTCAAGAAGTTATCTTTAAAATTAAAGCTTAGTCTTTCACTGTATACTTTTTGTGAATAATTATTAGAATCTATAATAAACAGTCTCCCTTTATTGTTCTATTATATCGAAAGAGATATGCCTTGATTGTATCATTTTAATTAACTCTTGCTGTGTTTTATTGAAGTTCAAATCATTAAGCATTGTTTATGTAAGCACCATGACATTCAGGTTGCCTGAAAGAAGTAAATAAAACTGTAGGTCAAACTGTATTAATGTTTCTTGCCAGCTATTATTACATCTGCTTTTGAACAGCATTTATTCTGTAATTGATGGTTGTCAGCCTGTAATTTCCATAGTTACATTCCGAACACTTGGTTTTCCCTAATTTTTGTAGTGTTTACACCATATAAAGTCAGAGATTAAAGTAAAAGGGAAAAGTGAGTTACCAGCTTTTATTTGACCAGCTTAATATTTCTTTCTTCAGAGGAATCACTCCAGTTATTTGCCAAGTTCATATATCTATAATATTCTTTTAGATTCAATTTTCTGCCCTTTACTTTTCTCTATTTCATATTTACTTTATTCTTTGTGGTCATCCCATCTAATCTGTCTGCCTATGTCTACCTAATCGACCTAATATGTCCATGTATCATTTCTTTAATGATTTTATTACTGAAATGACTCTCAGCATTTGATACTTAAGCATACATTACAAAGGCCTAATTCACCCATTAGTGGATCAAGCTTCCATGAGCCTGCCACATCCAGGCTGCTTCAGGAGTTAAACCAGCTTTGTTGAATGTTGGCCAAGGGCTGTTCTGTAGATCTGTTCTACTTTTTTTAATCTCTGGAAGTGAGAAGAAGCCACTGAAGCACAGATTTGGGTCACTTATTGTACCCCAGCATTGTCTAGAGGCTCTCCTTGGTGAAGATGCAATGTTTTCTTTCACTGTGCAACTTGAGTTTTATCCTTAAGGCCTTGCTTTTGCAAAGGAAACTTAGGAATTTTTTTTTTTCAGTTGTTCTGCTATCCATAACTTACCACTGATGTTTTGGAACCTTCTATGGCTTTCTCTTTCCGTTTTAAGTCCTACTTTGCCAAATAAGTTTCTTTGTTTTAGCTTCCTTCAATAAAA
This sequence comes from Sylvia atricapilla, assembly GCF_009819655.1. NCBI lineage: Eukaryota > Metazoa > Chordata > Aves > Passeriformes > Sylviidae > Sylvia > Sylvia atricapilla. The sequence goes on along the minus strand of NC_089142.1, from coordinate 110,104,693 downwards.
TAATCTACTTCTGAAAAGTCCAAAGTAGGCAACAAGAACATGGTAGCAATCACCCATTCTTTCCTCTCTCAAGCTGCTCTGGGGATTTAACATCCCTGTGTCATCTTTGCCTTTGAGGCCTCCTCCCCATCCCTAGCCTTCTGTCTGGGCACCATACCCTGTGTCTTTATTCTGGTTGTGTTTTCAGATTATTTGAATTTGAACTTTTTTGTTTAATTCATTTTCTTTTCTATGAGCTCTGAAGTGTCTGACAAATCTGCTGTTACAAAATACTTGGATAAAAACATCACTTTTGTGCTGTTGAATGGCCTGTATGTAGAATTTTTTTTTTTTTTTTTTTTTTTTTTTTTTTTTTTTTTTTTTAGGTCAAGCTTGTGGTTTACTTAAAAGAGGTTGTTAAAGAGAATTCCATTGTGTTTCTCTAGTCAAGCGTAACTATCCTGCTAAATATGTTGTACAAGCAGTGAATAGTGTGACACTTAAGGAATGCTGAATTTATTTTTGGACATGTTTTTTGTAGTTCTTTATCATGGCAGAGACTTTTTGGCGATTGGATGCCAGGGAACCCAAGTGTCCGGTTACTTGCTGTGGTTAACAGAGTGACCTGCACTTCAGTTCCTTGGCACGAGACAATTTTTCTTTTTTCTTTCTTTTTTTCCCTTTCCTTAGTTTGATAGGCTGCACTTGAAGTCCCTTAATTTGTCTTAGTTGTGGGCAGAATCCAGGGATTAGCTCAAATTAAAAACTGACATTTCCATTATGTCTGTGTTTTTATGGTGCATTCCTCTGCTATAGAAAGTCAAATACCTCTTTGCCTATTGCTGAAACCAAAGAAACAAAGCAAAAGAGAATTCCTTCTAACTCCTAACTGAACAGCAGACCTCATTATTCCTGGAGTAATCTGTTAAACAAATGGAAATAGGTGAACCTTCCACTCTCTTTTTTTGGTCTCCCATTTAAGAAAATGGCACTATCTCAGGAGAGCATCTTTAACTAAGAGAGCATAAGTGCATCCAATGACAGTTACAAATATTTTTATACAACAGACAGACAAATTGTGCTGATTGTCTGTATTTAAAAAAAAAAAAGAAAAAAAGAGAAAAAAAAAAAAAAAAAGAAAAAAGAGCCTTGCCTAAAAGTCTACAGTAAATCACGAAAGTGATCTCAAGTCAACAGAGATGGATTTCTGGAATACGGTGTGCAATGAAACCACTGACCTCTTATACAAGGGTTCATGTCTTTTTCTACAGAAACAGATGGGTAATAGCATAATGCTGAAATCATGCTCTACATAATATGGACCTAGTGATTGCAGACCTGATTGCTTGCCATATGGTTGCTGAAGGGTTGAAGAGAAAATGGGATGATAAGCAAACCCTTAAAAGCAACATTTTTATTGAATGGCCATTACATTAAAACCCAAACTCTGCAAATGAAGGCAAGAACTGTGGTGAATAATGATGAAATATCAAAACAATAAAAGAAGAAACACAATAGCATGTATTTGTTTGCAGTATGCAAAATAATACTTCTCTTTTTTTTTGGTGTCATTCTGCCTTGTGTTATGAGCATTTGGTGGAAAGTTGGTGGGACATTGCTGCCTGCAGGGCACAAATACAGTATCGTGGAGCACTGCAGTATTCACTAGGTCAGGAAAAGAAAATAATCACTTGTCTCAAAGGAAAAGCTTCTGAATTAAATGCTAACTAAAATATGCAACTTGCATACATGAGCCACATTACTGTGAGGCTGGTGGGAAGCCTTCATGAGGCTTGCTTTTCCAAGACACACTTCTACACCTATTTCTTCTCTCTCCTCAAAAAAAAACTTGCTTTTATCACTGATTTCCTTGGTACATCCTTGTAACTGGTGAATAGCCTGGGGGTTTTTTATTGACATTTGTCAGTCAGTTGGTGAGTATGGGCAGAGGAAACACAAAGAGTAAGTGATTGTAAATCCTCACTCCTAATGTGTACTCATCTGCAAGAGGCTTCTTTGTCGGAAGGAGGTTCCAGGTAGCACTCAGCAATGCCACCACAGCGTCGTGGCCATGCCTCCTCCTGTGCTGAGGGGAAATGACTCTTGACAGTGTGACAGGGCAAGGCTTGGAAATGTGAAAATTCTGCGTTTTGGGGCTTTTCTTACTCATCTGGAGGGTGGGCCCAGTGTGGTCTCTTTTAAGGCTCAGTTATTGCTGTAAGAGCTACCCAGTTGGTAAAAGCCAGAAATTCAGCTCGGTTTAGAGACTGCAAAGGTTTCAAGGCACATAACACGAGGCACTTGAGTCAGGCTGGACTTACCTCCTTTAGAGGCTCAGTCGTGCATGAACATCCAGGTGGCTGATGGCTCAATGCAGAGCGGACCTCAGCAGCTTTGCAGTCAAAACGGATCCTTTTGTTCTTAATTTTCCAAAGCCTGTCCAGCCCCTAGTGCTCAAAGTGTGTAGAAAGGGATGGGGAAGCAGTTCCCAGCTCTTTTTGGCAGGTGCAGGTGCTTTGTGTCCTGCTGTGTGGCCAAGCTCCTCACCCGTGGGGACCACCCCAGGCAAGTCCCTGGACACTCATCCTCTCCCTGCCATGCTGCTGAAGAGCTTCCAAGACCCAGGCAGGGTAATAGAGCTATTTCTGATTAATCACTACTAAATACAGACTTCCTTGGCTTGACAGGCTTGTCTGATGCGTCCCATAAATCACAATTTGTTTGACTGCAAGAATGGAAAATATTTATTTGAACAATTACGTTCAAAGAGGAATCTGCCACGTACGTGGACCTTCAGATCATCCTCAGGCTTCTCACGGGCTGCCCACCTCACTTGTATTTCACTGGGAGACCTAAGGACATGTGACAAGCAGCATATCCCACTATTTAAGACATTTTAGGTATGGCGAAACCGATTTTCACATGATGAGAAGAGATTTCCTGCAGCCTATAAAATTGATTCTCATCCCTCTCGACTCGTGACACGCCGCCTGTGTGGCAGCAATAAGTTTTGCATAACTTTTAAGAGCCCGTGCTGACCTACTTAACAGGCATCCACTGCTACATAATGTATTTAGGTCAAATATTGTGTTTGAGCTTATCATCAATCTTGTAATAGTCCAGCTCACTGTGAGAGCCACAGGTACATGATTGATGCAAACATTCCACAGGGTAGAGAATATTCTTGTCGTTTTCTTAAAGGGAGGACTAGTGTTAGGGTGTTGCTATTTTTGTTGGAGAAGAAATGAGGATTGCCAGTCGCAACCTTCTCAACCCGTGCTGCTGCACCCCTGGTTTTCTCCAGGTGTATTAAGAGCATCCAAAACTACCTGTAACAAGTGATTTTTATTTTGTTTCATTTGGGCTATTCAATACATATATAAAATATGTATTTTTATTATGATGTATTACAGACTGGTTCTTACTTCCAAAAGAATATACCTGGAAATTTTGCACCAAATCATTTTGTACCCAATCATTCTGCCCCTCCCCTAATTGCAGTGGGTGTTTTAGCCACATTTTGGGCAGGCTCTTAAAGCCTGTATTTTAATAAAGCAGCGCCAGCACACTTCCTCATCCAGATGATTTTAGTGAAGTGCACGCTGGTTTGAGCAGTAAATTGTTGCAAAGTTCTGTGACATCTTAATGCTCTGACAGGATGTGAAAGACAATAACACCACTGAAAAGACCAGAAAAAAGGCCCTTTATAGCTATTGAATAATATATTAGCTTTTAACACTGTGTATACAAGCAAAATGGGCTAAGGTATAAAATCAACAAAATAATTACTTATACCAGACGTTATATATTCTATCAGGATCAGAACTGCATGACCTCAGCCCGTGGTGCAAATGGAGTTTGATTTGGTATTCATTACCTCAAAGAGCTGTAAATACCTGTGGCCCAAGTGGAATCTGCCCTGGGGGCTGATGAAATGGTGTCTTACTTGTGTGCAATTTGGAAAGAGTTCCTCTGAAAAAAACCCTCAATCTGTTGTGTGAATGGAGTGGCAGGAATGGTTCCCAGTGCCCGGAATGTGCCGATGCGAGGACCTGTGAGCAGCTCCTAAAACGTGCAGGTGGGTACCTGCATACAAATGCTTCTAAAATTGACATGTACAGCGCTGTGGATCTGAAAATCTATACCGCACTTCTTAGCAGTACATTATGAAGTCTGAACTGAGGGAAGAGTTACACGGCAATGAAATATGCATGAAAAAGTCCAATTTATACATGGATCTCAAGAGTTTGGCGACTTGTCTCCTTCCCTTCCTTTTCGAATGCTGTGCAAAGTTTATCAGTTTGTATGACAAATTAGTTTGTGCTGTCTCTGTATTCCAAATAGAACTTCCATGAGGTTATTTGCTTCTTTTCTTAAATACTTTGGGAGAGAAAAAAAAAATAATCAATGATTGTACCAGCACACCTTTCTCACAAAGTCAGAGCCCTCAGTCTGAGCTCCTTCACTTTGAAGGTCTTAATTTACACCTTAATGTTCCTTCAGTTTGGTTTAATTTCTGATACAGCTGGATTTTTTTCTGCAAAACTTATTTCCAGAGTTTTGGCTTATCATATTCAAAGATTTCAAGTGTTTGGCTTAAATTCTGGCTGAATAAAAAAGGAAAAAAGTGAAGCATCCTTTATATATATATATATATTTGCTGATACTCAGAAATATGTTTTGCATCTTCCTGCAGAAAGTTATAAGAAATTCAAAATTCAGAAAGAATTTCTGTAATATAATCCAATTTAAGTCAGCAGTTGTGGATTCTTTGCCTTGAGTTCACTGATACCAGCCTGAGAAGGAGTGGGCAGAGGTGAAATTCCTTCTGTCAAACACAGAGTCGATAGAGGGAAAATAGGGAGGCGGTTGTATGCAAAATAGAGACACTTCAGCGTCTGCTTATACACTATTTTATTTATACATGCGACAAGAGGAGCACTTCTTACTCAGGATAACATAAATAACCCCGGCACAAAATGTTTTAGGAAGTGCACTTGGAATTACAGCCTCGTCTTAGGTAAAGCCAGGACTTACATAAGTGAAGAGTTGTTCTTTTCAGTGTCCTAAGTGCAAACAAAACGGGTTTCTTTGTTTGGGGGACAGTTGTTTCCCAAGCTGTTGCTGCAGCTCAGTGCTGGGTGCAGCTTTACCTTTTCTTGCTCTTTTCAAGGGAGCTGTGCAGTGAAAGGCAGGGAGGGAGAAGGGCAAAGAGGGAAGAATTTCATTTAGATTTTATTCTGTAAAGATCGCTGAGTTTCCTCCATTCAGAACATATAAAAGCTGCAAGTTTTTTTGTTTCCTTCCTTGTGGAAGGTAATATTTGCCTGGTGTGAGCCCACTGAGCCAGCCGATGTCAAGGGAAGTGTTCTGAGGGGAACAGCTTCAGAATCTGGTCCTGGATGTTCCAATTCCTGCTGCAGGTGCCTTTGATTGCAAAACATAAAGGGAGAAGGAGCAAAAACATTCTCTCATGCAGGACGGAGTGGGGGAATGTAGGTGTTTTTCTAGATTTTTATTACAGCTTTTCGCTTTAAAATTCTTAGAAAGTCGGAAGTACCTTCTAATCTTTCAGCTGCCTTTTTCCTTTCTATTTAACAATTCAGCAGTACATCGATTGATCCCTTTCCCCAAACATTTTTAAGCACTTGAAACCATTTCTTGCCACGTTTTTATTTATAGAGATACACTAAATGAAAAAAAAAAAAAATCTCCTTTTCCCTTGCAGGTATATGCATCATTTATAGTCTGGCTTCATTATATTCTGTACTGTATCAGCTCCTGTAGGAGAGTGGTTATGTAATGCTCTTATGTCATTACATTTACATGCATTAAATTCCTGGCAGAATCATATTCACTGGAACAAAGGGTTCATTAGCAGGACAGAAATGCTTAACTTGGGAAACTGCTGGAAGAAGTGAGGCACATTTCCGAGCTGATATTGTTGATATGCAATTATATATTATGTACAGAGTTGATGTGGGATTAGCTAATCCCAAATGACAAGTATAAATGTGATAGAAGTTGTTCATTCAAATCTCTTTCTGCAGTCGTAACTTTGAATAGGAGTTATCATGGTTAAATCTGGGGTGGCTGTGAGGGGGACTGGCTGCAGTGTGACAGAGCCCTGCCATTCTCACCACATGGGAGCTTTAGAGAGGGCCAGCACTCACTCCAAAAACTGCAAATGCAGGGAAAAAAGTTACTCAGTGCCCCTTATTTACATGTGCAACTGGTGCAGAACGAATTTATGGCCTCGACTGTGTTATGCATTTAAATATGTTCTTTATTCCTCCAGCTCCTCTCCCCTGTTGGTGAAGCATTATGGTGGGAGCTTCCAGGGACAACACCTGGGCGCATTCCTTTGCACAATATCAGGGCTCTGCCTGAACCAACTTCAGAAATGGATCATTTTAGTTTTGTTGAAATGGCAGCTAAATAGCAGGAATATATCAAGAGTTAAAACTTCATTACTGGGGAGCAATAAAAATACATCAAGCCTGGAATATTGTCTAGGAGATCAGATTTCTTGGTTGTGTTGACACTTTAAAGAAATATGTTTATTTAAGGAATAGAAATTCTATATACTGGAATACTACAGTGATAAATTGCATTCTACTTAGGCTATCTCTGATGTTCTAATTTTATCAGCCAACAATGGACTGTGTATCCCATGAAAGTCAGCTAAAAAAAAAAAAAAGGCAAAAAATAACGCTAAGGGCAAAATTCTTTCTTAACCTTTCTGTACGACTTCACTGGGACTGGTGCTGAACAGTGTTTGGAGTCTGCAAACATTTAATTGTATTTGTTAGCACCTTTTCGTTGGAATGTTCAGGAATAGATGTGCTGGAGACAGAACAAAAAAGTGTATCTGCTTGTAATTTCCGTGAGGATGAGAAGCAGGGGACGCTGAGTTTCATGCAAACCTGGAAACAAGGACGTTTACAAGTCTCCAGACTTCCATGTCTGACAACTTCCCTAAATTTAGATGTTACGGCTGTTTTTGTGACCTGAAAATCTCCTGCACAAGCGTAGATCCCTAAAAAGGGCTACCTGGAAAGCACTGTGATAAATATGTCTAGTTCCTTCCAAAGCTGTGAGGAAGTGATTTTTAACATATTTCACCAAAAAAAAAAAAGCTGCTTGTTCTCAGCTTTGCAGATGGTTTCCCAGGTTGACTTGTTAGAATGATAAGGAAGGACAAAAGCTGGTTTGGCAGAACAGGAACTCTGTCGTTACTCATGTTGGGAGCATCTGTCTTGCTCTTGTACTTGTGTGTTTGGGGCTGAATAGGCTGTGGAGTTTCTTCTGGTTTCACTTATGGGGGACATTCCTGGGGGATGATGAGGTGTCTTACAGCTCCACTTGTCAGTGCTGAATCACACACACACCATGGCTGCGACTGCAACTGCTGCAAGACAAACCCAGAAGTCTTGAGGGATGAAGTGTGAAGTCCCCAGTAATTTCAATGTGGCCACAAGCAGCTTCTATGGAGAACGAGAAAGCACAAAGCTTCACTTTAAGGGGAACTCCCCCAATATTTATTCATTTATGTGTTTATAGAGGTGTATCATGGCTTTTGCTGAAGTTGTCACAATTTGATAAGTCAGTGTGGAATTCTGCAGCAAATAACAAATAGCTTGCTAATAGAGGCCATGCTTTTGTCAGTGGTCTCAGCTGGTTGAAGACTGTGTCATGCATTTGCTTTCACTCTCAAATCTTCGAGAATTCTTTTTGTAGAAGTTTGATAGTCAGGTATCAAGATCTCTTCAAAATCAGTATCAAGGATGCTGGAGGTTTTGAGATGTCTGCTATCACTTGTCACTGTTGACAAACAAGGGGAGGAATTTAAAAATAAAGTACTTGGCACAACTTCCACTTTAATTCTGGGGAGTTGGTTAAAAATGCTGTCTTTGATGTAAATCAAATGGAGCAATATTTGCAGCCTGCACAACAAAACCAAAATGGGTCTGCAAAGCTAAGGCACCACGTATGTTTACTCTTCCTCCTGTTTCTAAATTCTCTGCAGCTCAGATATTTCCGGTATATTTTCAGTGTTCCAGTATTGCTGGGTTAGTGGTGTGTTCCTGTGGAGTAGATGGAAGTGATACAATGTAGTTTGCAAAAAATACGTGCTTCAAGAAATACAAACACAAAACCAAATAAAAGGGTTGGGTGAAGAGGTGCAGCCATTCACTGCTTGGCATTGAAATTCTGCATTTCTGCTCAAAGAGATGCATTTCCATTCTGTGGTTTCAAGCACCTACTTGATTTTTCTAGATTCAGTATTTGTGCACATTCCTGAGGTTCAGGCTGGTGGATTCTGACTCCCATTTTGAGGCAAAAAAATGGCCAGTTGCATTGTGGGAAAGCAGAGAGCTCTTCAAAGCTGTACAAATTAATTCCTTTCATTAAAGGAACAGAGGGAGAAAATGCAAAAATCAAATAAATTCAAATACGTTTTAAAAGACTGATAATAGGCTAAAGGAATGACATGAAAGAGGCAGGAGGAACTTCAGAAGTACATAAGACGCTATTAGCTTTTCTTTTCAGCTTCCAGCCTCCTCAGGGATGCTGCCGAGGGTGTTGCAGGAATGTCTTCAATCCATGGCAGCCAAAAGGTCTGGGAGATGCACCAGCAGCTTCCCCTTTGCCTCTGGCAACAGGCATTGAGTCTGTGTGGCCCTGGCCAGAGAGTTCAGTGGGATCACTGAATTCCTGCAGAGGTCGTGCACTGGGAAGTTCTCCCTCGGGATTCCAGAGGAGCAGGAGCACATTTCTCTGCAGATCCCAGGTGGACACTGCTCATGGCATCCATGTCTTCTAGACCCTGTGATGGGCTGGAAAACGAGCTGAGTTGTAGACGCGCTTGTGAGGATCTGTTTGTGCCATCCTTTTTCTTGACAAGTTGATGGATCCCAAAACATGGTGGAAGATGTGCCCACAGAGAAGGGATTTTGTTTTTATTCACAGCATGGATAGTAAAGGGCTCTGTTTGTAGTTCTCCTCTGTACATGTAAGGAACAAGTCCTGGGTTTGATTTCATCCAGATTTAGCCTTAAAACGAGAAAAGCTAAATGTGCAAGATGGAAGAAATTCAGGATGCTGAGCGCAACAAAAATCCCTTGGAGTCAAATGTGTTGCTGAATACCACTTTAAGTAGCTTCGCTGTCTCCTTCCATCTTTTTTTACTGTCAAGAATAGGATAAGAAATCAGAAAAGAGACAAGGTTGTTATAAAAAAATAAGACAAAAGAAGGTGTTGATTTTAGGAACTTTGATTTACTCAATTCTGCTTAAAAACATTAAGCTTTTGCTGTACAAGTATCCTTTGAAAAAAAGAATGTCTGTCTTTCAAAATCTTGAATGGGAAACATTCAGGTTTGTGTCAGGCAGAGCTTACAGATTTTTTTTTTTAGATGCAAGTTTAAAAACAGACACCTTTTTTAAAAGAGATTTTGGGGTTCTTTGTAACTTGACAGGACGGTTTGTTCATGTCAATAGTCTTTTGATCACTCAAAAGACATTGAAATAAAAAATGTCAATACTTCTACTCTTTTGATCCAGCTCCCTTAAGTATTGTTGCAAGAGGAATATATCAGATTATTATAATTTTTCAACTTGGCTTTATGGGTGTAACCTGGAGCCACATTTGTGGGTCTAACCCAGGGCACAGTGGAGCCATTTCTGCACATTAACAGTGCCATATTTTTTCCCAGCAGGAGAATAATTTCCTAATTCATTCGTACTTCTGACCACTCCTCAGTCTAGTTATAAAAGAACTACAATGGGGTTTAGCTTTTTGTTTTTAAATGCCAGTAAACCTTGAATAAGAAATATAAAGCTGTGAATATGACTCTCCTGAATATTTCTGTAAACCCCGATCACAAAAACTGTAGGGAATATTTTCCATAGAATTGAAATTTAGCAGAAAAAGAAAGTAGATGATTAAAACCAAATTCTGGTATTTGTACAGGGTCTGGATTTTTATATATGTATATATGTGTATAGATAATAGTGATTCTAAATTTATTTAAATGGATTATTGTTTTACATGGATGATAAGCTACACTTGACAGCAACCATTTTCTGGGATTTGTTTTGTATCTCAGTGGTTAAAAGCAGCTTAAGCCTCCAATCCAGATGAATCAGGTGTAGGCCCTCAAGATGGAAGATTTCTGTCAGGAGTGCTGGATCGGGATTTGTGGCGTGCCCCTTGCGTGTTTTAGGAATAAACCTCTGGAAGCACAGCTTGAAATCCCCACTGAAGATGGTGGGAGTTTTGTGCCTGACTTCAGTGGGTTTAGAATTTCACTGTAAGGATTTTTAGGTACTTTTTAAAAAGGAAAAGGTTACGTGTTTAATGCTGACCCAAATCATTCACTGCATTCAACTTCTGTCCTGCTCAAATTCCCACTCGCACGCCCATCAACAGAGAGAAGAACGGTAGGAAAGTGAAACTCTGGATTTCGAGTGAGAAAGCCACTTGAGATCTCTCCACATCACACTCTGGCTGGTTACTGCGGGGAGCAGAAGTGGCTGAGCCGGAGCTGTTATGATCCACAGCACTTTGTGAGGAGTGGGGAAGCAGAGACAGAAACTGGTGCACTTAGAAAACGCCTCGAGAAGGTTCGTGACACAAGTGGCTGCAGCTCCCCAGAGGAATTGGCACCACAGCACACTCAGCGCTGCTGGGCCCTTTGAAAGGGGAGTTAAAAAAAATCCACCGTGGGATGCAGTGAAGGCACTGGTTCTGCCAGTGAGAAAGAAATCCCAGGATTTCATCAAATTCCTTCTGCAGTCACTCCCAGACGGATGGCACCGAGTCTCTTCTTTGGGTTTTGAGCTTTTATTTCTGGAAAACAAGAAAACAGAAAGAAACGCATGAAGATCTAGAACTGCAGAACACGGAAATGAAATCAGTTTGTCACAGGAGATTTTTTTTTTTTATTGACATCTTTAGTTTGTTTTGATGTCTGTAATTAAATCACTAATTATGTGTTTCTGTTGCAGTGGTCATGCTTTTATTACATAATTGCTACAAGTTTTTCTCTCCCCACTAACAATATTTGTTTAACCTTAGTGCCACGCTAGTTACATTCTTCAGAATGGAAAACCTTAGAAACAGTTATTGATTGTTACAATTAACTAAATCAGAGGGGCTCAAAGTTCTTTGCCATAAATTAAATATGTTTTGTGGCACAGGATCAAAGATAATTAAAGGATGAAGCAATTGCAGTCATTAAACAATAAATACTATTTTGATGCCAATTGAAGGAAATAAAACAGCAACAAAAAAAGGGCAGGAAAATGGAGGGATTTTAAAAGGAGGGGAGAAAAGTTTAGCCTAGGGTAAAAACATAATTTAAAACAATAATTTGTACTGTGATCCTTTGAGTTTCCTTCTCTGTTGTCTCAAAAAGCATCTGTTTAGGTGAGATGCAATTCAGTCACCTTCTCTTTTTTTTCTCCTTTTGAGTTTAGGCATAATTTTTGTCAGTATATTTCAATGTATTCATTAATTTTTCTCATTTGTTTATTTTATGCAAACCATAAGAGACATTTTTTCCTCAGTGAAGATTGCCTCTTTATTTTATTTTGAAATATTTGTATATTTATTTCATTAAATGAGATAATGCTTTTTCTTATTAACATAATTTCCAGTACATTAAACATATTTCTCCACAGACAGAAGAGAGGAATCAGATTAAATGACAGTTAAATCACTTGCAGCAATTTCAACTGTTAAAAGAAATAAGTGTCTCTGTTTTCTTTGTGATCACGAGATGTGCTGTAAAGGGAAATAAAATACTAAAGAAAGGAGGGAAAACATAAAGAAATAATGACTGACTTATTGCAGTAATACCACTGAGAGAAGAAAAACTCACTACAAATAAAAGGAAAAATAATATAGTGGTTTTGAAAGTTACCAAAATTCATTTCTTATTGATGAGATCAGTGTGAGCCTTATACTGAACAGAGTGAGGAGGGAGAGAAATAGCAAAGCAGACCCAAAGCCAGACAGTGCCATAAATTGTGGGCAATGAAAGAAGGAATAAATACTGTGCGTTTGGAAGGCTGTTACTCTAAATGCCTCTAATTTTTAAATAATTTATATTTTATCACGTTTAGGGAGGAGAGGGAAGAAGCAATTATCTCTTGGTGAGCCAAGCATGCCCCTCTGCTGCTGTGTTCAGGGCTCTCCAAATGTCCAGGTGTCCCTCCAGCAGCTCTGTCCCTTTTTCTTGACTGAATGTGGGGCTGCAGGAAGGAGAAGAGCATCTTTTATTAGCTCTTTTAATAAGATCTTCCAGAATTATTATAATTTTTTTTTTGGTCTTAATTATATTTTTATTACTATTTTAATTTCCAGAGCCTGAACCAGCTGCTTTGAAGAGATCTTGGGACTGAAGCACTGGGCTGAGGCATTTCCAAGGTAATGTTGACATTATTGGTTTGCCTCCAGTCAGGATTTCCTCTGTTTGTGCTTTTAGCTGTAAACCAGTTATTTTGCACCAATTTTATGTGCCTGATTCTTTAGTCCTGAGTAAGGACAAGTCGAATAGTTGTCATTTTCCTTCTTTTTCTCAATTTCCCATCAGTACACTCTACAGCTTCACTGATTTCACCTTCCAGCTCAAACCAGAGAAGGGATTCTTGAGAAGGGGGACCTGTTCTAACTCCCTGCTCTATCTCAGAGTTAACTAAAATTGTGATTTTTTCAAGAATTTAAATGACGGTATTTTTGCTATTAAATGCTTGATAAGGAAAAGTGATGCCGTGGGGTACAGCATCCTCCCTTATGTGACATGGTGTAGGGAAAGAGGTGGAAAAAGTCACCTTGTAAGGCTTTTAAGGAATTGTTTCCTGGGGCTGGAGAGCAGGCTCTGCCTTCCTGCTTGTGCTCATCTGCTGGAGCTGAGCAGGGGACACTGTGGGGTCATCACCAAAGACTTTGCACTCTGGGGTCCCCTTTGGAAGCTGTGTTTGCCGTGCCAAGGGGACTGTCAGGCAATGGAGGTGGTAATGGAATTTAGCAGCTGAGGAGACTCAGGAATCACACAGCACGTGAAGCATAATTAAAGAAATAAACCAGCAGCAGCTGCCAGCATCCTCTGCAGACGTCCTGCCAAGCAGAGTCACATCTCTGCCCCTGCAGGGGCACGAGCTTCTGGTGGGCACAGAAGGGTTCCTCCAGGTTCTGCCACGGGATCCCTGCCCAAGGAAGCTCTGCACGACAGAGAGCTGGTGAGTTGAACTCGGTGCACTTTCTGATGGTGGGGCTCATACCTATGTTATAAATGATAAGAAGCCAATTCAAAATAACAGAATTTATTTAGCAAATTAAAAAAAAAAATTGAAAGGCCACAATAAAATCGGACAGCACTGATCGAATGCTGGGTGGGCAGAGTGACAAAAACAAAGGTACAATCCAACCTCAACCACACACACTGGGTCTTGGTGTAGGGTTTTTATACAGCTTATTTGTCCTGAGGCTAAGTCCATGGAAAGTCCAAATATTCATGTATTTCTTTATTTCCAAGTGAGGTTTTGAAAGGGGTTCCCATAAGTATGAAAAGATGATTTGATAGTGTTCCCGGATTTCTCCTTTGGGGTGCTGATTTGATCATCCTCTGGATCCCCCACCAAGTGGAGGCCCATCCTTGATGGATGGGCCATCTCCAGTCCGGCCATGTCATTTCTGCTGCAAATGTTGTGGTTTCACAGCTTGTACAATAGGCTTGGAATCTCGGAGATGCCCTGGAGTAGCTTTTAATAGACCAAATCTTTGATACATGAATTTATCCATTACATTTACCACGCCTACAACCTTCATGACCGTATTTTCAGGGGGCATAATAATCATTAATGTGTTTATTGTGCCCTTGTGAGCTGGGGCAGGGACGCTATCGTTTTTCACACACATGGAATCGAAACGTAGGCAGCACAAGGACTGAGCTCCAGCTCATGTGGGAGGGCTGCCACAGACCTGGTCCACTTTTCTGGCTTCTCCTGCAGGATCCTGAACGTCTTCTTGGCTTCAGGTGCTTGTTCAAGGTGTCTAAATAGGAGGTGACTTGTGCTGGGGTCCCTCTGCAGTCAATAACGGGAGACAGGGATCTCCAAAGGAAAGTTCTGACCTCCCAATGGGTTTTGGAGGGTGTCTACAAAACCGGCCTCCTCTCATTGAAATGCGTTAAGAGAGACTTTTGCATCTCTCTGCTCTGGACACTCACGTAGGACAAGAATTGATTCAAAACCGCCATGAAACAGAACGTTTCCCTTTTTTCGCTTGTGCTGAAGAGCCCCAGCACAGCTGTAATTAACTTTCGAAGATGATCCATCGCGTTGACAAAATGTGACTGTGACTTAGAATGACAGGAGGGGCAGAAACAAGCCAATAAAGAAGCCGCCTTGATGAGGTGTGAGGTTCAGTGAACAGATGTCCTGCACTGGGTTTTGTTGCAATCCAGTCACCCTCTAAATACCTGTGAAGTTCTTAGCACTGTGAACAATTGTCCTTTTTGTTATCACCGTGAACAATTGTCCTTTTTGGTCTCAGAGGTGGACAGGCAGGACAAACCTTCACTGTGTCCATTTCACACTTTTAGTTTTTAGAAGTGTGGATAAAGGCTTACTTGAGTGTTTTTAAATAAACTGATTTTGAATCAGGTAGATGATGATAAGAATGTCTTTCAGAATTTACCAAGCTTATATTTTGCATATTCCATACCGAGGCCGTTTCTTTTCTTGTGACATCGCAAAAAAAAGAAATTAGTTTTTGACTGGGAGGGGATGATGCTGAAGGTGTTCTCAGAATAACGTGATTTAGCTTTTGGGAAATATTAAAGCATGACTACATTGGACCTTTTTATGTTAGACAACAGCAGTTTTTCCATTTCGCACTAAATACTCCTTTCAGATTTCTCATCTTGCATGATATTGCCTATTTCATGCCTCTGACAAAGTGGCTGAAACAAGCTCTTTCCCCAGACTCGTGATATTTCTGCATAAAGGATTATTACCTGTGCTATTTTTTAAGCAATGAATAAATTACAGTAGTTTTTAAGCAATGAATAAATTACAGTATTGTTTAGGCAGATGGAGACAAGGTGTTGGGTTTCCTGTCTGATGCCTCAGCAAAGGTTTGTGTCAGAGTTCAGAGGAGATTCAAGGGAATTCAAGAGCATTTTGGTTGGATGAGTAGGTTTAGGATCTAAAGTTGTCTTGAATATACACTGGAATATTTTCTTATTCTATTTTTCATGTAGTATTTGGATGTGTGACCTGTTCCATTGTCATATGGCAATATTTAAAAATAAGTGATCAAATTCTCTTATTTAGAGAGTGCTAAAATTCATCAGTATGTTGCTGTTGTGTGGATGTGTGTGGTGGCCCTGCCATTGCCCATTCCTGGGTTTTGGCAATAATGCACCTGCCTTTCCTGGAGAAAGGAGAGCACACCAGGGTCATGGGAACACTTCAGTGCTCAAGGGTCACTTGGGAATTGTGCTTCTCTTGGCAGCATTGGAGGAAACTGAGTGAGACTTCACTCTTGGGTTCGATGGTTGGTTCTTTGTTTTCATTTGACACAATAGGAATGGCAAAATGAGAGAGAAAAAGTAAGGTTGATTGCTCTTCAGAGAAGACCTTAGACAACAGATTCTCTCCACTCCAGTGACTCTGGTACATGTCTGACTCGATTATTCCTGTCCTGTTGAAATATGAGGCAGCTGGACAATATCTTGACTGAAATACATTGGAGGAATATGGAAATGCAAAGTACAGCTTTTGTGAAAATCAGAATCTCTATTCCCTTTATTTATATCTACACTTGTTGATTCTTGTGACTGTGATGCAGTTGATTATTTTTAAAAATGATTCTCCCTGAGGTGTGGGGACTGTGCCTTTCCCTAATGGATGAGCAGAACTGTCTCCTCCTCCCAGACTGGAGGCAGATCAAGGTTAGAATTTTTAACTTTTTTTTTTGCTTTCTTTTTTTTTTTTTTTCTTTTTCTGTGACTGTCAGTTCCATTTTATTTTCCAAAATAAAATTCCAGGGCAATGCTGTAGCCTCTTCTGAAGGCATTCAGCTGCTCCATTCCTGAGTGTCCCTCACACCCAGCTTTCTGAGGACGTGAGGTTCAGCCTGTGGTCTGCTCCTCTTCTCCCTGGAGAGACTTTGGCATTTCTAAACCTGTTTGCAGAGCAGAGCAATGTGTCAAAGCCCTTATGTTTTATGAGTTCATAATTACGGGTGTCTGGATATGGGATGGGGATACCTCAGTGAGGAAGGGATGGACAGGGCTCATTTGATGCCATTTCTCTCTCTTGGCAGCAGCAGTGAGACAAACCACAGCATTTGCTCTGTCCTTTGCACGGTGAGGGCATGAGGTGGTGTGGCAGAACAAAAAATGGCCACGGCAAACCAAGTTTCAGTAGTTCTCTTACTTTATGCAATGGATAATATTTTTCTTTTTATGGGGATTCAAATGGAAAAAGTGGCTTAGATGGAAAAAAAAAAATAGAATCTCTACTTAATGTTTCTCTTGATGCTTCCAGCAAATGGGAACATAATAAAATTGCGTTTCTTGAAAAAATTTTGGTTAAATTTAGCTTTGTTTTCTGTTTAAAAAGGGGAGGGGGGGAGTGATAATAAATGTCACTTGAAAATAGAAGTGTCCTTGGTTTCCTGTTTTCAGTAGGCTTAAGATAATTCATTTGTTCTACTTGTAGTTTGTCAATTGATGCCTCCCTTCCAAAACTGTCTGTGGGCCGCCTTAGCCAGAGTTTCCTACAGTTATTTTTGCACTATTGTTAAACAGAACCATGCAGCATGTTGCTTTTTCAATTTACTGCGTGGGATCTGCACATAGTTTTCCATTGTGGCATATTTGTGTGTTTGTCACTTTTATTGTTTATATGCCAGCATATGGCCAGAAAAAAAACAAACTTCTTTCCTCCGTTTTCTTCTTTTGTATTGTTTAGTCCACAGTGCCTTTACAGCAACAATTTGTAAAAATCAAATTCCTGGAATGTAATTAGTTTGCTTGAAAAAAGAAGGAAAACTGGGAGAATACAGCTCAGGGATTAGGGAATGTTTAGGAATGGCTTTATTTTCCTACCCAGGGCTGCACATAGGGCAAAAAAAGCCAATGCCTGTTTTTATTTAAACTTCACTTTGGTTGTTTAGGCTCATATATCTCACCCTGGCACTTGCACAGACATTAGTGCATCAAGATCTTCTCTAGAGCAAGCAGAGCTCTTCACGTCGCCAAAATCTGCCAGCATGGATATCAGTGCCTGACAAGGACCAGATGTTTGCATCTGTGGGCTGTGGGACCCCAGGCTCAGCAGTACCAACACCACATGTTGTCCAACTACTGCTTTATTGATCTAAAATTGACCAAGGATATGTGGGGTTTGCTTGGTTGGTTTTTTCCAAGAGTACTGACAGTGTAGTTATTGTTTTGTTCAATTTTGAGGTTGTAGAAAAGATCTTTTTTTTTTTTTTTTAGTGCTTACATGACACTCTGGTAAAGAATTTCCTTGGTTTATCTATTACTAAAAATCAGTACAAACTAGGCCATACCCATGAAGTGATCAGCTCTGTCGTTCCATAGGTTATTGGCGCCCGGTGGCACAGGATTTGGCTGTAATTTGAGGCAGGAATGTTGTTTGTTAACATGGCTCCTGTAAAACAAGGAGTTAAACTTTAAAGCAAAATAATCGTTCACTTGCAAAACCCCTGCTTTCTTATCAGTGCACTTCCAATGTGACACATATTTTTAGCGGTAACCAAAGAGCAATAGCCACTTTGAAACCCCATACAACAGATGGATCATGATAAATCCACAATGTTGGCTTCTCCTGGATTTTCCATTTGTTGGAAGCTGTCGCACACCACACAACCCACCACGTAAAAGCCTGCTGGAAACAAAACACTAATTTTCTGTAGTTTCTTTGGTTAGTGAAGTATTTTCAAGAATACCAACAGTGATTTGAGGTAAAGAATCCCTGCAGCAATTAGGATTCATTTACTGCTGGAGCATTTTATTAATTACACGTTTGTAACCACATGGATGGTCACAAAACCACTCGCACATGTCTGAATTTAGAGATTTGTAGACAGAAGATTTAACGTAAACATGGAAATGTTAAACTACTCATCTGTAGCCTGCAAAGGAGATAACAAGAAGGATTCTGTTCTCTGTGTGATTTGTGAACAATACTAAGTAAATATTCATCATTAATATATAATAACTGTTGCTTTTGGCAGTCCACTTTTCATTTAATTTGATAATGTGTCCAGTAAATGAAGTGGTACAGGCTGCAGTGTTTTACCATCACAATTGCATATTTTCAATCATTGTTAAATGAAGGCAGCTCAAGGCAAAGCTTTAACCCCCACTAGTTTTGTGTGTGATAAAAAGAGAAGGCGCTATCAATCTTTATTGTCTGTCTCGCTTACTGTAATTGCATTCAATAGTCCACTGATTCTGTTGTCTGTGCTAATGTCAGGAACAGGGAAGAGCCAGATGCTCAGACTTGATCAGATGCATCCAGTGGCCACTTTGATAAGTTGGCAGCGAGGCTCCAGCTTCGATGATAAATTGTGAGTGCTGCAGATTATGAGCAGCTGAACACTCTGTGTGTGTGTGTGTGTGTGTGGAGAAACTTCTTACCTGCGTGGAATCTGGCATCTCAGTGTCAGCCAAAGGCCAGCCCAGGGGTTATTCCAATGCCTCTCATGCTGGGAAGGTGCCAGGGAGTTGTATTCTCATGGACAGCAGCAACACAACAAAAAACCCAGACAGCCTCAGGGTGATTCGAACGTGACATTGAATAGTCCCAACACTGTAAAAGGTGTTTCAAAACAGTCTCCAGTAGTTATGGTTATCTGATTCAACAGGAGAGCTTTCTTATTATGGTATTCCATGC
Source organism: Sylvia atricapilla (assembly GCF_009819655.1). Taxonomy (NCBI): domain Eukaryota; kingdom Metazoa; phylum Chordata; class Aves; order Passeriformes; family Sylviidae; genus Sylvia; species Sylvia atricapilla. Next base: position 110,085,773 of record NC_089142.1, on the reverse strand, counting down.
TTTAATCCAGCTTTAAAGTTGTGTTTTCTTGGCACCTTTTTTCCCTTCTCTAATTTGAAGTAGTACCTGGGATGTTTTGCAGAGTAACAAACAATAATACTTTAGTGCAATATGAACAGTGATCTATCTTTGTGAGGAAAAAGCTCCAACGTGCACAAGGGGTCTGTGAAATGAGTTGCTTTCTACAGGTTCTTTGCACCTTTGATGTTCCTCACAGGTTAATTATTTAAGCTCTTCAGTGAGTGTCATCCCTCAAGACAAGCAGTTCTAAAAGGAGATCTCAAAACACTCAGGAGTCTCACCTTCACCCAGTTTGTATCATTTGTGCAGAAAATGCTCCTATTTTTCCCTCAGGATTGATGTAGAAGGTGTTATCCTGACTGTGGATGGTGCTTACAAGTTTGTCCAGTGTGGTATCACTTGTGGCTGACAATTCCAGACTGTGTGTGCAGCAGGCCTGGGTTTTGTTTGGCACAATTTGATCTTTTTTGGGTCCTCAAGGAGAGGACAAGACAATCCTTTCACCACCACTTCTCTTGGATTCTTTAGGCAACTCTTTTGACTGCTGCAGGTGTGTAGGTGCATCAGCCTCGCCCTGTGCAGTGTGGCCACATGATAAATAACCTCTGCTAAGGCTCTGATGTGGACATAAAAAGATCATTATTTGAGGAAGTTTGGAAAACTAAAATTAGTTCCTTAAATTCAACAGTACCTACTACTTCCCTTTTTTTTTTTATTTTTTTCTTTCCCCCATTGCATTTTGTTCAAATTAATTAAAGTGCACAGATGTTCAATTAATGCCTAAAAAAATCCATGGCCACAGCTGTGAAGCAATGTTATTGAGATTTAACATATCTAATAATGTTTCTCTCTTTGAAGAAATTCTATTAATGACTCTCTGCTAAATAACTTTGCATTGATAAATTAAAGGAAATGTGGAGTAAACTAGAAGGAGATGTCGGCTGTCTGCTCCACTTATTTATGAGAATAACAGAGAAGCCCAAAATAAAAGATCTGCTTTTCATTTTCCTATACTTACATGTGGAGGAACCCTGGTTTCTAGGCAAAATGCATTGATTTAGCTGGAAATTATTGATACTTCTCTTGCAATTCATGGAGAGGTAGCTTGAAAAAGCTGCCTGGAAAAGCCAGCTGCTAACATTAAACATATTGGGACTGTGAATTCCTACGGTGATGCTTTGTTACATGGAATAACAGCAGAGTCTTGCATGTGAGCCGTGGTAACTGTTAATGCCACGGGGGTTTTAATTTGCATTGTTAAATTCTGGTATAAAGCAAAAGAGCTCAAGATAACGCAGGAGATGTGAGGATAACAGCAGAGGTGCTGCTGGATCAGGAGCTGTTTGTGCTGCCCAGAAAAGGGTCTCAGGTACAGAATGGTGAAGTTAAGTTGGATGTGAGGACCCACAAATATCTGTGTGTTCTCTGGGGTGTCCCCAGTTTCTGAGCAGAACTGACTGAGCCACATGAATTCATCTAGTGGGAAGAGTAAAACGCAGGAGAGGACTTCAATGCTTTGAATTGTCACAGTTTCTCTGCTAGACCAGCTGGTGTCCAATGGAGGGCTAGATTTCACCCCCAGTAAAGGCACCAGCAATCCTCCTTTTCCCTTCAGCACGGAGGATTTTGCCCCTGAGTTATTTTGTGGGTAGCATTTCTCTTTCTAAGCATTAATTAATATCCCAGAAGAGACTGAAAGCACGAGCCAAGTCCTGTGCTCAAGGATGTCACATCCTGTGCTTCAAACACCCGGGCAGTTGCTCGTTTTCTATCTTCTGCACACAAATCAAGAGGTTTTCTGACAAAGAAAATTACCAGGAAGATCATGTTCAGTAAAGTGAAATTGGGCTTCGTGCTGATGTTTCCTGTGTTAGGCCAGAGTTCTAGCTCCTAAATTAGAGCAGCTCCACTGGAACTGGAAAAGATCATTTATACGACTGTCACCTCGATTGCTTTGGCTCGAAGCATCTATGGATATTTGGCTCCAAACATGAGAACTGCTTGGTGATACTGCACAGGATTGTTTTTATTCTTACCTACTTGCCATTTAATCAAAACTAAGTAATTTTTACAGGCTAGTTAGTTGTAAAGGAATACCCTTTGTAATTCCCTCAGGAGTTTTCTCCAGGTTTGACAAGTTGTTTTGCACTTAAGGTGGAGCTGTGTCATTTGTAGTGTGTTCATACAAGCACCCATTGCTCGTGCATTCAGGAGAGGGGAGTTTCTTTATTTTCAGCTCTCAGGTAACCTTAGAAGCAGTAATCATACCTGTCTCTTAGAAGTGACGTGGCTTCGCTGGATAATTTTGGAAATAATTTGATTTACAGATGGTCTGCTAGACATGCCTTCAGTGCTCTAGGACTTGCTTTCTGAAAGCTTTACCAGAGCAGTAGATAAGAGATAGGACCTGATTTTTGTCTGGGGCCAAAAAATGGCATTTTGTGCATGAAAAATATTGTCTGCATGTTTTTGCAGCTGCAAATAATTTGGAATAAATGTAATGGCTGGAGCCATTGCTTCATTTGTGTTTGCAGCTGATTGCAGCCCAGTCTCACTACTCTAAACAGATCCCTGATGCTGCTCTCAAGGGAAGTTACTCATTCCCAGTCAAGCAGATCAGGATCTGCACATCCACCTCCTGGATGTGGGGGCTCAACTTGGATACAAAGGGGAAAACTGAGAGCACATGGAAAGGAAAAATCTGTGTCCAGGATCTTCCTTAAAGAGTGGGGGAAGGATCAGGTTTAGAAATATTCTGATGGTCTTCTCCAACGGTGCAACATTCAGAATTGCCACATCTAGAAACTGTTGGCTGTAAAGGAGAAAGTTCTTCCCTTTTACTCAAAAACCTTCATTTCACAATCAAAATCTAAAATTAAAATTTCTTTAAGATAAATTTTCTCAAATTAAGGAACCAAGCCGATTTTATTTTAAAAGATGAAGTCCCTGAACTTAGCAGTAGATGAGTATGTGAGATTAAAGTTTGTAGTTAGGACCAGTTTGAGGAAGCAGAGAAGAATTTCTGAAACATCTCAGAATTCAAATTAAATTAGAGTTTCATTCTGAAAAAGTTTTAGCATTAAATTTCTCTCACTTTGTGGCGTACTATGCAAGGTAAACTGCTCTTAGCTGTGGAACAGGAGCCAGAGTCCACAGCCTTTGGAAGTCACCAGCAGCTTTGCAGTTGAGTCAGGAGATCTGGGATCATATTTAATGAACTTGTAGTATTTTAAAAATAAAAATCTCCTTTTATCTCTTTTGCTTTTAAAGCAAGTTCAGAGCAGTGAGGTCAGATTGAGTTCTGTCGTGGGAACTCGGCGCTCTGATTTCTCACTTTGTGCAGTAATTCCCGCTTGTGTTAAGTTGAACATTGTCACTGGACATTGTGCTCTTGATGAGCTGAAAATCTTCACCTTTGGAAGGAGACAAGTGACTGTGCAAAATGAAAGTTGTTAGAGACAGGCTTTAAACTTTTCCCTTTTTACCTCTCATACGGGTTTTATTAGTAGTGATCTGGACAGATTTGAACAAAACCCTGCTGATGCTTTTTGTGCATTTTCCTGTGTTTGTAGAATTGGTTTGAGTTATGTTACAGAGCCTAGAGTGTAAAGTTCCCTGGCTGTAGTGGTTTCTGTGTTATATTTTAAAGTATCTGCATGCTGAGATATCCAGTAATGTGCTTTTTCAATAGGAGTTTGGGGAGAAAGCTCAGCATTCTGAACACGTGCTGTAAATTCTTAATTTGGCTTGCCCTGGAATTTTCAAGGAGTATTTGTGGTTTCCTGTGAGTGTTGTCAGCACGTTGTTGTGGGGGGGATGCAGTGTATGTGTGGCGGCTGTGAACAGGTCCATGAAAAGCAGCCACAGAAACTTCCAGGAGCAATTGTGTGGTGAAGTCTAACACCATCACTGGCTACCTACACAGGTGTTAAATGGCTGTCACAAAAAAAAAAAAAAATCAGAAACGTTCAGGTGTCGAAAATTATTCAAATTATGTAAATATTCAGATGTTTCATATAAAAATAAGAAGATGCCACCTTGTGGTAAGAAAGATGCTTTAGTATATCCATGAACCCTTTGGGTGAGCAGGGTACACGTCCGAAAGCTGGCAAGGATTTTTAAATTCCTTTTTAAACAATAATTTAACAAATAAAATTAAATTTTGGGTCGGGAAGTACACGGCCAAACTTCCCCTTTCCCATGTGTTTTCCTCCTCCTCGTGTACTCAGGGTCTTCACGGGAGTGCTGAAGCAAAGGCTGAATATTTCCCAGGTTTCTATTCCTGTGTCTTTTCCAAGCTGTTCGCTGTTATCCCAGCAAAGGGGGGCTGGGAGGAGGGACCCCCTTTCTCTGGACACAGCTTTGGGGCTGAGCCTTTTTTTGGTGGTCATCACTTTGGGGTTAATTGTGTGGCCAGGCTGAAGGAACAAAGTCTTGTCTCTCTTTTATGCTCAGCACTTGGAGCAACTGTGATTTTATATGCAGCCAAACTGGAAAAATATGGAAAAATCAAGGTTCTTAAAGATGGATAAGATCTCTAAATTTATCTAACAGGCAGGGGTATATAATACCGGTGGTGTTATAATGGATGTAAGTTATTTAGAATGGATTATATAAAGTTTGTCTTTGCACTTACTCAAACTCCACTAACAATCATGAGGTGACTTGCGTAACCTAACAACATCATCTTTCTCACAAGGATGCTCTTCTTTAAGTGTCTGGATTAAAAAGAAGAAAACCAACACCCCCCAAACCTTATGTTTTCTCTTCAGTTTATTGTTCTGTATTCTACTTGTGTGATTTGAATGATCTGCTTTATGAGGCACACACCTAGTGAGAGCACAGCACAACTGCTGTCATGTGCATGGCAACAAACTGCTGTTGTCTGACTGTTGGGGTCTCTTTATTTTACACATTGATGGGCAGGGAAAAACTACAGGCAAGGGAATAATTGGAAAATGTAACACTCCTAAATTTTGTGATTGTGCACACACAGGCTCCTTAACAGTAGGGGATGTGCAGACACTTCTGTGCATATCAAGACTAAATTTATATAACAATAACAACAACAACAATAATAATAATATTAACAACAATAATAACAATAATAATAATAGGGTTAGCAATTTTTCCCCAATTTGAAGAAGTATTGTGCTCGTAATTAAAACATACTTTCTCTTAACATAATTTATTTCCTTGCATAATGTAATTTGACAGAGCATTATAAATGTATATCTCTATGCTTCATGACCCCATTATGAGGACAATTTTTCCACAGTAATTCATTTGTGTTGTGTTTCTTCTTGCTTTCTGATTACACAATCAGTATTGAATTGTGCAACCAACATCCTGATTAAAATGAGACAAAAACCTATACAGCTCAGTTCCCTGAAAATCTCTTGTTCCCCTAAAGACAATGGCAAAATTCTTATTTGTTGGAGGAGACAAAGTTATTAAAATGGATTGCAAATGGGAAGAGAAGAAGGTGGAGTTCCAGCTCCCCATGGGAGGAAGGCAGGGTAGGAAGTATCAGCCCCAGACACAATTTGGAGAAGTATTGCAGGAAAAAAGGAAAACCATTAAAAAGCCAGGTTTAACAAGAGGGATTTGGGAGAATATTTCTCAGGTTTTTTTTCCAGATTTTAGGATCACACTAAGCTACCTTTTTTTTTTTTTTTTTCTTTTTTTCTTTTTTTTTCTTTTTTTTTTTCTTTTTTCCCACAGCAACAATTTATTTATTTAGAAAATAACTTCAAAATGAAACAGAAGATGATTTTTAGGCAGGAGGGATAATTCTTCCAAATAAACAAATAATTTTATTTTTAATTTTGTTTTTAATTCTAATTCATCACCAGGCCCAGGAATCTGGTGCTGCTGTGGGCTTTCCTTACTCCATTTAGCTGCTGTGTTTCCACCCAAAATGTGCTTAGGAAATGATATGAGCCAACCTGTTCAGCCACCTGAGATGGGTTACAAAATCATTAGTCTGGACTAATTTTTGTGCCTAAAAATTAAACACACATTCTGGCAAATAATAGGATTTTAAAGGCTGAATTGTGCATATTTTTGTCTGGAGTTCAATTTCCTTTGTTTCTTTTATACTCTTTTTTCAACTCCTTGTAAATAATATTTTATTTGACTATTGATTAGCTGGCAGTCAGAAAAGCAAAATTTTGATTAATTTCTTGAGAATGTTAGCAAAATGAATGCCAACTGTATAAGCATATTTTCAGTGCTGTGTTGATCTTGGAAATAATCATGTAAAAAATTAGATCTTAGTCCTTGAGACTTGAACATATTCAGAAAAATGGAGAAAGGGAGTTGCAGCTTTTCCCTGTGAACTCTGGCACCTGTATTTATTGATTCATTTGGTCATTTGAGAATGGCTTCAGATGGAGCATGGGCTGCCCACGAGCAACAACAGCAAATTAGTCACAGTATTTGAAAATGGGGCTACAAATCCTAGCAGTGGGCCAAGTTCAGAAAAATGCTGATTAATATAAATTATTAATTAAAAAAAATCATTCAAGCAGAAGTTTGGCTCATGGTCCATACTTTAATTTGGGAGCTGTGAATTCCCAATTTTAATACCCTATGTTCTTCTCATAGCACACAAAGTTTTATATTATCTCCTCTTGCTTCCTATAGAAACAACACTGTTAACTCCAGTGCTACTACTCGAGGAGTCGTAACTCCAAGCAGTTGTAGTTAGAACTGGCTGAGAAACGGAAAACACCTTAAGGAGCATTTCTGACCAATTCTAATTATTGCCCTTAACGTATCATTGCAAAATTTGAAACAGGGTTTCTTTCGAAGGTGTGACCTGCTCTTTGAAAGTAGGAGAAAATACTTACTTTTAATCACCTTCATCTCAAGAGCTGTAATTGAGGTTATGAAGTTATAGTGGATTAACAGGTTAGTGATTTTTTTTTTCAATATGGAGAAAAAAATTCAGCAAGTTTCTTATAAAAACTTTAGTAAGTGCTCAACCTTTGAACACAAATGCAAAATCAAATGTTTTAAGTTCGGGCCATAAGCTTCACATTAGAAATTAATCATGAGATGTTTTGGTGATAAAATCTCCCTCATTTGAAAATGTAATTTATTAACCAGCACAATATCTATTTCAGGGCATTATTCAAGCTGCAATAAGGATTTTCATAATATTAGAATAATGTGCTGATATTAAGGCCTGTGTGAAAGGCGAGCGCTTTTCTCTTGGCTCACAATCATCCCTTTGGGACGCAAACCCCGAAATGCCAGGGAAGGGAGCTGCTGTTTGCTGGTGGGACAGAGGGGTCCCAGGCACTGTTGGACTGTGAGATCCCAGTCCTTGAGCCTCTCCTCCTGGTGCTGTGGGCCTGCAGGACAGGTGGACACCGCCGGCTGAAATCCTTCCCAAAGCCTCTCCCGCGAGTGCTGCGAGGGCTCTGCTTCCTGTAGGGATCTGCCTGGGCCGAAGGGTCTCAGGGAGGCTTGGAAATCCCACCTCCTGCACTTGCGCCTCATTCCTGCCTCTCCTCCCTCCTGTCCATCTCCGCTCTGCTGTTGGCCCTGCATACGGCAGAATACACAGCGCGCGTTTGATCCGAAGGGACCGGAGCAGATGGAAGTCTTGGGATTGTGCTCTGTTATCTCTTTCTGTGCTTGGTGAAGGAACAGTCAGGAAAAAGAGAGCAAAGTATTAGTTCTGGGCAGAAAAGAAGATCCCTTGCAGTTCCTCTTGCATTTGCATAATTTTCTTTACGTTGTAAAAATAATTTAACGTGACTGCAGCGTCTGGTTGTGGGAAGCCTCGTGGAAAGGCAAGAAGTACCTGACAGCACTTGAACTGCGCTATTTTGCCTGTGCTGTAATTATTTTCATTTATGAAATTCTAAATTCGAAATTCTGTTTTAAATATTGAATATTTCTGGTGAACTGACAGCTTGTGCTAGCTTTAGGATATGCCTGCTTGGTAATTATTCATGAGAAGAACAGCTGAAAACAAACTCGTTATACACCTTGGCAAGTCACTGTGATTTGAATTCTGTGAAATTTCCCTATGGCCATGTGACTTTATTCTAAAGTACTCTAACAGTGCAGATGTCCAGAATGCCGTAGTTGTTACAAATGTTATTCCTGTAGTTAAAGTTTGGAATCATCAGTGTTTCAGGAGAAGTGGAAGGGGGAAAAAAAAAAGAAAAGAAAAGAAAAAAAAAAAAAAGAAAGAAAGAAAAAAGAGAAGAGGAGAAAAGACTGATGATAGAGAGTGTGTTTTGAGTGTTTGTCACATACTTCATTATGTGCAGCTCTCATACATTACCAGATATATATCATAGGGGATATATCTCAGTGCATGTTCAAGGCATAGAATGGAATTTACAATGCCTGCAAGAACACCCCGCTGAAACGCACTAAGTGTTTGAAATATCTTGTTTAAGCCATGATACAATAAGCATCAGCACTGACATTTTTGGAAGTTTAAAAGTAAGATAATTTCTGTGTAACATCGGATGAAGAATGGAAATGCTTCAGATTTAGCTAAAAATAAAACATTTCTCTACTTTCGCCTTATCCTTTTCTTCTCCATATGGCTCCTGAAACATTCCTTCATTTAAATAGGTTTTAGAGCTCATCCCTTATAGTTCTTGAAGCATTCATTGCTTTTGAGAAAAAAAAACCCACAACATTTTAGCATGTGCTATTCTTGTTATTCTAATTAGAAAAAAACAGCTGGTCCTGTGCAGCTCTGACTGGAGTCTTTTTCAACACATTGTTCAGATTTTTTTTTCTCTTTTTTCTGTCAAGCCACAGGCTACCACCTCTCCTCATCCCACATGATCCAGCCCCCAAACACCTGCATGTGCAGCCTGAACCCGCACATCTGCTAGGGAACACAAAGAAAAACACTTTATTGGCCACAGGACATGTACATCAGGTGATACATATCAGGAATATCTGTATTCCCAAGGAACTGGAGGTGACACTGAGCTAATGGCCAATGGCTTCCATTGATTGCCATCCAGAGATATTTTTTAGGTGCCTTTACTTGCATTCCTTCTCGTACATATAAACCAACTGAGCTGCTTTCATTTAAAAAAAAGCAAAAAAAAAAAGGGTAATCAGCCTTCAGTTAGGATTTTGATATCTGTAAATGTGTGTGTCTACAAATAATCATTGGAGCTGATCAAAGTCCCACTTGCTGTTGCTATGGAAATGAATCCCCATTTTGTTTACGGATGGGTATGCGCCACATGACAAGGAATGATGTCAGGTGGAAAGCTGAGATAAATTAAATTTCTGGTCTGAAGTTATTAACATATGTTTTGTGTGAGGGTGTGCATGTGTATTAACTAAGAAAGGGAAGATCCAGAAAATTCTGTTGCCTTTAAAATGACAGGGAAACAGCGCCTTCAACATAAATAATGGTGTAATTTCTTCCAGTGGGATGAAAGAGACAGAGAGGTTGGGGCAAGGAAGTTTCTGTGGTGTGTCCAAATCCATGGAGCTGTTCTTTAGCAGTCCTACTCATTGTTTAATCTCCTTCTCCATTGTTTCCTCCTGTGTGAGTTCCATTTGTTGGTCAGATTGCTCTCACAACTGTCCTGAATTTTGCATCCGTGTGTCTTGCCTGAATGGAAAGCCAGAATTTATTTCTAGCTCTGGATAAAAAAAGCCATTACATTTATTTACAAATAAAAATCAAATAACTTGTCCATCTGAGGAATAAATTGCATTAATCCTTCTGTAGAGTGCATATGGATTAGTTAAGAGACACATCAGAACTGTGAAATAAGAAACACTTGTCTCATGATAACACTGGATGCAGCAGAGAAGAGGAACTACTGACAAACTCAGCCAAAGCTGAAGGGTTCAAGCAACCCAAAACAATGCCAGGTTTTTCCTTTCCAGAGTTTGACTTGTGGAACATAGAATATTAGACCAGAAATGCAGAATGTTAGACAAGTACCAGAGACTGCAGCAGTTCTGTTGCTTCACAAAACATCTCTATTTAAAAAACGCCCTGAAGATGCTCTGATATTTTCGTACATTTATATGTTGTTATTTAATACAGGATCAACACTGAATTTGCTACTTTGAAGGCCACAGAGCATTCTTCTGTTTCTTTAGAAACACAATAATCTCTCTAATTCACCTGCCACGTGGTGCTGTACCACCTAGCAATAGGTGTGTAATTGAGGGCAGAATTTGACCCTTTGATTCTGTAAATCACATATGATCATTACAGAAGGGCTCAGATCTTTAGACGTTGTATGATTGCCAGCTCACCAGCCACCCTTCCTTTGTCACATCATTTTTTTAGAGGCTGACACTCTAATGAAAGCGATACAAAAGGCTGCCAGAGCCCAGCTCAGAATGCCCAATTTGCTTTGACTGCCATTTTCCAGAGCAAAAAGTGTCTTCCATTATTTGTATCGATATTAGGGTGAACTTACAACCGCTGATCTTCTGGACGGGGGCTACACCTTTCCACAGCTGTGCACCTTTGTGGTGTCACGTAAATAACAATTAAACAGCAGGAAAATGAATGCAGTGCCGAAGTTGGACTAATTGACTTCCATTGGCTGTGTGGAGCGGTAGGATTTAAGCATTACTCGGTTTTCAGCCCATACACTTAAGCAATAAGATTTCAGAAGATTTAGTGTGTGTGTCTTTGTGCGCAAAAGCTGAGCAAACCCCATTTTCCATGGCCCAGTCTTCCAGAATAATCCCTGGTCCAGCCATTTGTACTCATTACCTGGTGTCTGCAGCAAGGAAAGAAAGTCTGCTTTTTGGCACTGTTTTGAAAATCTTGAATTCCTTTCCCTTCTGTCCTCCTCTGCCGCAAACTTTTTCTGTCCTCCTCGTCTGAGCTACTTGGGGAGAACGAGCATTAAAGCAAGCTTGTCAAATGTTAACCTGGCAAAGAAAAGGCTTGGAAATGCATTTTGTTCCCTGGAGAGAGGCTGTATTATTCCGAGGTGCCCTCTGCTGTGTCAAGAGCTAAAGATGCTTCACGAACCACACCTTGGCAGAGATGAGTGAGACCCTCCCTTCGAAAGGGTCCGACCTGTTGAGCATCCTTTTCATCATTACAGCATTGGAGCGTCTCGGATTAATCATCTCTTCCCACAAGTAGAATTCTCCTTTTGTTAAGACCTTAGGGAAGCTAAACTTTTCAAAATACACGCTGGACGGGACTGAAGGGGTTTTATTCCTTTCCTTTGGAACCCCATTCACAGGAGCAAACCTCCATGTTCAAACTTAAAAAAAACAGAGGCAGCAAGGGTTTCAATTCAGAGGAAGAAAGATGCGCTGGGCCTGAGATTCTGTGAAGATCCGGCATTCTCCTGAGCTGGAGAAATTTCTGAAACTCATTATCTCCCAGCGTTTTAAAGAAATTTCTGGCTATATCAAATTTAGCCTTGGCACAAATGGGTGTAACTAATATTAGAACCCTAAAAAGGATCCCATTAATCATCATTAAAAAAAACAATGCTTCGATATTATTAGAGGTAGGATTTGGTGGTTTTTTTGTGAAGTCAATTGAGGCTTAATTTTCTGTGTGGGTATTACATGCACAGATCTTGGGCCCTAAGGGATTTCTTCTGAGACATGACAGTGAGAACATATTGCTGCATGTGAAAAATACTTCTGCCAGTGGTGCTCAACAGAAAGAGATTTTTTTTTGCTTCAGAACATGCTAAAAAAAAAAATTTAAAAGAACAATCTCCCTTAAAAATCCACCACGCTATTACTTTTCAGTGTGTTGCAGCAGATTCTGAAATTCAGCATTTGAAAATGAACTCATTTTTAGACAGGCAGGTGTGTTGAGCCTATAAAGAAGTTGGATGCACAGAGTAAATTCAGATACACAGTACAAAGTTAGGCTTCCATGTGATTTACTGGGTTCATTTGCTTCCTTTTCTACGTTTATTCTGGATCTTTCTATTGTTATCCTTCCAAAAGGAATTCAGTGCAGCAGATTCATCAGAGGCCATTATTTACTGATTCTGTGTATTGTTTTCATCATGGTTGAACTCAGCAAATCATGAACTGATTATTGAGTTTTAGCAAGTGGCTAATGAATCATTGATGCTGGCTCAGGGAGAAAGAGATTCCAATTGTTTCTGCAATTCTGCAGGTTTCCAACAGATTTCACAACTACTTCCATTCATTCCATTTATTTCTTCCTTATCTTCTTTTGGAGCGTTACCTTCAAAAAACCCAAAGCCAGTGACCACTTCAAGTTGTGTCAAGTGTTTTGCATTGTACCTTAGTGATGTCTACTGACTAAAAGTGCATTGAAGAAAGAACCAACATTATTTGCAAATTTCATGAGGTCTCAGGCGAATGAGAAACTATCAATAAACTTTCTAGTCACTATAAATCAGCAACAGGATGGCACTAAAATAATATGCAATTTCAAATGAATGATTTTAATAAGTTAGCACAACAGAATTGTTGATTAATACAGCATAACATATTCCATGTGTATTATGGAATTGTAATGAATTATTATCAAATATGCTATTTTATGGCTGTAGTGTAGCAGTGTGAAAACTTTAATAGAGGCCTGCAAAAAAGGCTCTTTTCCTTCTCATTTTTATCTTTCAGCTTTTTGAAATGCCTGTCCCTACAGAATTGCTACAATATAATAGAACTCAAAGATTTATTTCTGATAAAAGGTTTAAATTGCAACAGCAAAATATAATAGCCCAATAACAAAACTGAATAGATATTAAAATAAAGAGGAAAGAAAAAGGCATAGACTTATTGCTTACCTGTCTGTTCATGAAAATGGATCCATCGTGTTGCAACTTGATAGTGGCTCCCTATAACCTGTATGTTGGAATTCAGGAGGGGAATAGGCTCATGGGAATTATTAGAATCATAAAAGGGTTTGGGTTGGAAGGAACCTTAAAAATCATCCTGTCCCACCCCCTGCCATGGGCAGGGACACCTTCCACTGTCCCAGGCTGCTCCAAGCCCTGTCCAACCCGGCCTTGGACACTTCCAGGGATGGAGCAGCCACAGCTTCTCTGGGCACCCTGTGCCAGGGCCTGCCCACCCTCACAGCCTTCCCAATATCCAGTTGGATTCCTTCCCAATATCCCCTCTAACCCTGCCCCTTGTTCTGTCACTGTCTGCCATATAAGAAGCCCCCGTCCCTCCCTTTTCTGAGCCCCCTTCAGGCACTGGAAGTGGCTCCAAGGTCTCTCCAGAGCCTTCCCTTCTCCCAGCTTGGCCCCAGAGCAGAGGGGCTGCAGCTCTTGGAGCATCTTCATGGCCTTCTCTGGACTCACTCCAACAGCTCCACGTCTTCCCTGTGCCTAGGGCTGGATGCAGGTGGGCTCTCAGGAGGGCAGGGAAGAAGGGGACGAGTCACTGTTTGCATTATAATGTGTGTGTTTGAACTCCACAGAAACAGATTTTCCTGGAAGTAATTTCTGTGTGGATTAAGCCTTATTTGTCCCTTTCACCTTTCCCTAGAAGAAAATTACCTTTGTCATAATCTGCCAAATTTAGTTTGTTTTCGTTTCTACTCAAATGATATTGAGAATACTAGAATTTTTTTTTTTCCTTGTGGTGAAGGTGAAGAACATTTGTGAAATAAGAAATTCCTGTTTTATACATTAAAGACCCCTCACAAGTTTTTAGGGCTTGTGTAGAGCGACCTGATGTGAAATCAGAGTCCTGGGGTCCTGTGTGCCACTCCTACACTGGGGGAACCTGGTTTGGATATTTGCTTAGGGCAATATTCCAGTTTTTACCTTGAGAAAAAAAAGGTAGGTTTGGATATTTCTTTTGTCTTTTTTTTTCCCCTGCTTTTCTTGGTGGAGATGGGCAGTTTCAGCATGGGAGATTGAAGTTTTTTGGAGAAAATCTGTAGAAAAGATGAGGAATGGGGCTGGGAGGAGTGAACGAGAACTACCCTTATGTATAAACTGGCAGGCTGGAATATTTATAGTTTTGATAATACTTTATTCCCAGTCTTGCTCATAAAACCACTTCATCATCAAAACCTAGCGAATTGAGTTGAAAAAGTCCATTTTCTGTAGTTTCTATTGAAACTTTCCAAGCAGCTCTTGCAGTTGCTCAGTAAACTCATGAATTTGTGGTTCTTCAGCACCAATCTCCATTTTCAACTTTATGGAAAATGAAGGGGCCAATACGAAGAAAATTTCTGCCTTTTGCAAATCTCTTCTCTGAAAAGAGAGTCCTTGTCCCATTTCAAACCCCAAATGACAACCCTCTGATTTTCTGAAGTCTGGAATAGTCTCACTTTCCTGGTGCAGGGGTAGCAGGTACCCATAGCTGGGGTGACCTGTTTCCTCTCATCTGTTTTTTCTCTTCATGTTTCACAGAAACTTTCTGCCACATATGGAATTGAACTGCAGCTAATAAGGTCTGATTGGAATTTTCATGAGCTGCATCTTTGTCAGATTTGCTGAAAATAACTGAGAAGATACTTCAGATATTTTATATATTCTTTTTCAAAGATTAATGAGAAAACCCTCTTTAAAATTAGGAAGTAAATATTTTTCAGTGTAAAGTCAGTGTCTTTTTCAGTGTGATACATCATTAAAATTAGTTACATTCCTGATGTACACACATTTTCTAGGACAAAGACAGTGAAAATTTTGGGGGACTTTCTTTCAAGAGTTAAAGTAGATGAAATACCTGGATATTTTTTCAGGTGTAATAAATCCTGCTGAAAAGTTAAGTTGAAGTGTTTGATCACTTACATTTAAAAGACTTTTGGGGGTGGTGTTTTTTTTGCTAATTTTATTTCTTTTAGAATAATTAGATTTAAAAAAGACATCTGTAAACTGATATCCCACTTTTTTTTGTCCTCTTTGTTCCAGGCTCATCCAGTCCAAAGCTTTTGTGTGTGTTTGGTTTGATAAACAGGGCAGACAATTTACAGATCTTGTGCTTGTTGGCTTCCCTCTCCTTTTCACAGAGCTGCCTGTGTGAAGCCTTTTGGCTGCAGGAAGTTGGGATAATGCAAATAAACCCCCCAACCTTCCCTGCCAATATTCCCTTCTTCCTGCTCCTCTTGTCCAGCCTGGGCTGTGTACCCAGAGGTGAGCTATTAATATTGCCTTTTTACAGCTAAATTATCTGACTCCAGAATTGTTCACAGATTCTATTAAAGACCCCTATTGAGGATTGCTTCTACAAATAGGCATTTTAATTCATCCGGGTACACTAAGGTGTTACCTTCCTTTCATTAATAAAATGGAAACTCATAAAGAAAACCAGATTATCCTGAATTTATGATCAAGTAATTTTGTTTCTCTTAGCTCTGGTAATAATTGTGGAACATTATTTCCTTGCTTCTTTTCCTTTCTCCTTCACCTACCTAGACAATCTTAATTTCTCATGTTTATTTATCTTTTTTTTTTTCTGTTTTAATTTGACAGGAAAAGCTATCTAGGACCCCAGGAGGCAAACGTGGAGAGTTAGCAATTGGTCCTTCTCATCTCCACTTTAATGAAATAATAAGTAATTGGTTCATATTTACCCACATTTTAGAAATTCTAGGTTATTCTTTGTGTCTTACCTTAAAAATTCTTAAAAGTGTAGTTTCTGGCTTTGGGTTTAATACGTGTTTTGCTTGTGTTTGGTTTTTATTTTTTTCCCTGATTTGTCATCTGCACTGTGAGATGATTCATCTCATTGTGACTCTGAACATTCAACTTCATACCTGCACTTTCCTGTTTCCCCCTTGAAACGAAGCCATCAGCTCCAGGTGAATGAAATTTCCATGCACTTGAGGTCCTCAACAGGGATGAACCAGCACAGTTTTCCTGGCTCCAGCCCCTCTCTGTGCCACTCTCCCTCAATGGCAAGGCTTTCCCTTTCTTGCCACATGCCTTTTTGGAGGAAAACTCCTGGATCCAGTTCTTCTGAAGGGGGATCATGGGATGGATCCCATTGTGCCTGATCCCTTCCCTGCTGCAGAGCCCTGCTGAAAGCACCTCTGCGGACACCACTTCAGTTAAGTGACCACTTCATGAACTTCAAATGAAGTGTGCAGGGCTGAGTTATCCCTGGAGGTGCTTTGGCTCAACTTCCAGTAGCAGGTCGTGGTTCTGGGATGTCTCAGGGAGCAACCACAGGAAACATCCAGTGCATTTAGAGGAACATGAACAAAGGCAATGCCATCACTCCCCAGCTACATTGAAAGATACCACCAAAATTTAAAGCATCTTTGTTTCTTGTACCTTTTCATTGAGAGGTTGTTAATCTCTTCTAAAATAGCGTAAACGAGATTGAAAATTTAGTCTTGAAACTCGCACACACATTCAAGGTGAAATGCATTAGTCAGATTTTAATCATGATCTATTAAAACTGGCAACAAAAGTAGAAGTGACAGATCTTTGTTCCTGTCACAGAAAGAAAATTTTCCTCAAAACACCTTTTTTTACCTAGTCCATGGCAGTTCTGTCATGTGTGACCTAAAGGCCACCTGCTCTAGAGGAAGTGACGGTCAGTGCCTGTTTTGGTACAACAGTGTAAAAAATGTTTTGCTGCTTATCATCCAGTTTTATCTCCATGAGCTGTTACTGCCTTAAAAATTAATTTTCTTTATTTCAAAAATTGTTTTCTTTAATGAGTGGCATTCATTATTTTTGATAATCTAGTAACTGAAAAGTAGTTTATGAAGATGGCCTAATCTCACTTAATGTCTCTGCTGGTGTCATGGACATTGCACTTCTCTTTCTAAATGAAATCCTTCTTGCTTACACATTCTTAACCTGCTCAAGCATTGAAAGCCAATAAACTACCTATTTTCTTAATTTAGAGCTGCTGAAGTTGCTGAACAGGAATATTTTCCATTTGATATTACTTTTGTGATACAGGAAGCAATAGCATGGAACCCCAGACAAAGCATTCCCAAAACATGGACTGAATTGTTGATTTCTTTTTCTCCTCCTTTATTAAAAGTGTCTAAGAGTTAAGGATGATATTCCAACATGTTAAGGCCTGGAGAAAAAGAAAAAATTCGATTTTTGCATTTCATCTCTATTTTCTCAAGAACAGGAATAGAAAACCCTTAATTTCAGACAGCCACTACCTGACTCTTCCAAATAGAGTCAAGGAGAAAGTTCTGACTTGATACAGAATTAGGGCCAAATGGGAATAGGCCAATTGAGGGGAATAGGATCCTCCATCCTCACTTGGTGAGAAGGAAGGTGAATCTCACCCACTTTTCCTTCAGCCTGAAGTAATCCCACTGCAGGTTTTGTTTATCGAGGAAAGCGGGGTAAAAAGATAACACATTTCTCAAAAAGGAAATAAAAATGTAAGGCTCGACTCACGTTTCCCTACCAGGATGGGCTTGGTTTATCCTAGCTCAGTCTTTTGCTGTTAGGAATTTGGGAGCATATGTACAGTGAAATCTACAGAAGTGATCTTAAATAGAGTAAATTTAGCTTGGCATGTTTAATAAAAGCTAAAATATTTCTGGCAGTGGAAAATCACAGGAGTAGAGACGTTAAGATAGTTTTGAATTTTTTTTTTTTTGTCCTTTATTATTGCTTTCAGACTGCATTAAGTTCTGAAATTAGTCTTAAAAAATAATTGTACAAAATGCAAGGTGAATATTCCATTAATTTTCCTAATGTGATCCGAAACAGGGAGCTGCAGGGGAAGCAGCTACCCTGCCTCAGTCTGTGCACTGGGGAAAGTGCAGCTTCCTGCACAATGACTTCACCTGCACGGGGCGTAGAATTTATGCTGTAGGTGTACCATGAACTCCATGGCAGAGAAGCAAAAGTAATTTCCCTAATGACTGGTTGAAAATCCTGAGATGTGCAGAGCATCCCCTTTTCAGCTCTGGCAGAGCATCCGTGATCTCTGGCTGTCTGTTTGTGCCACTGCAGCCTGTGACAAAGGCTCCTGCACCGGGCAGTGCTGAAACAAAAAGCACATGTCAAACTCGGGCAGGGAGCTTTGAAAGGAAGGATTCTCCTGAGGAAGGCTTGTTCGGTTTTGTAACACAGCCTTGCCCTGAAAATGTCTCTTTAAAGTGTGTCCAAAGGACTTATAATACTTTCTGTAGCCCAAGTGCCTTCACGTTTATTCTCAAATGCATTGAAGTGCATGGAAGCTTTGGAAGTGCAGGTATGATGATGTGTAACCAACAAATTCCCACATTTTAAAATATATCCCAACACAGTTTAATTACCACAACTCCCTCACTGTCATGTCTCCCTTTGGGCTGTCCCTGCCCTCCTTTCCCTTCTCCCTTTCCCTTTTTATCTGTGTGTGTGCCCAGTGAGGGGTTTGAGATGCTGGGTGAAGCTGCAAACTTGACAGCTCTGGTTTGGGGCCAGTAATTTCTGTGCTGTGTCATGGGCAGTGCTTGTCCAAGGGGGACAGGAAAAAGGGCTGTTCCTTTGTGCCAGCCCCATTCAGTGACAGGAACCCAGTACAGGTCACTGCAGTGAGGTTTGGGGTACTTTGGGACAGCCTGTGCCAGGTCCTAGCAATGCCAATTGCAAAAGCTGCCTTTAATTTACTTTTGGGAGGATTAGACTGGTAATGAGCAGGTCCCTGCCTGTGTTTAGGAAGTGTGCAGCAGGTAACTGCCTCGAAAGGAGCATCTCTGCTTGTCTGCAACATTCTTTAATGCATCTTTGTAAGAGCAGTGCTTCAGAAGTTTCTTCTTCCTTTGTTGTTAGAAGGCCAGGTTTAAAAGGTGCATCCACAGTGTTACATCTTCTCCATGGGTTGTTTATCCTCCGTTTTCATGCCTGAATCTAAACAAATAGTTGTTATTTCCAGGGCGTGTGCAAGGCAAGAGATAGCTGTGTATGCTCTCATCGTGTTTCTCTGAATCACAAGTTAATTACTTCAAAGTTTAAGTTTATCCTCGAAATTATTGCTCTTCTATTCTCAGAAATACATTATCATAGTTTATCACTAGCGTTGTCATTGACAATCTCCCTGTTCTGACTGTGATATTGATGGTCTTAAACATGTGTCAGATTCTCTGTGTGTGTGGTGGCTGAGAGCAAAGCTGACTTCTACAACATTTTACTGTATTATCCACATTTAACCTCATTAGTTTATAGATTACTGTGGAATACTTTGTGTGTGGAAGGAGCAAAGCAGCACCAATTTAATTCTCTGTGCTGCCTACACAAGTCATCAGTCCCTTTTGGTACTTCTGGAAAGTATCTGTAAATGTTATTTTTCCAGAAACATTAAAGCCGGTTCATTATTAAATCTTTCTATAAATTTCATCCCCTCTAAGATGCTAAAAATCTTTAGAATTCATCAGCATGTCTTAATACTCGTGCTTGGCTAATGTTTTACATTTATAGGAGTTTTAAAAGGCAGGTGCAATGTGACATATCACAAGAAGCAAATTAAACTCTTGTAAAGCACAGCTGGAATGCTAAAAATGTGTATTTGTAATTTAAATATGTGACACCATCACACTGTAAAATCAGTTCATAATTAGAAAACATCTGTTTTTTTCCAATATGGTGTCTAATAGTATATTTAAATAATTTAGAATGCAATAAGGGGGGAAAAAAAAAGTCAAGCTCTAGTAAGTGATTCAGGCCTTTTTTTTTCTCTTTTGTTTAAATGTCCTCTTCCAGGTATTTAAGTAACCCATCATTTTGAAGCTAATTCCTGCTTCACATTGTAATCACCACTGATGAAATACATATGCCAAACATATGTGCTGTTATGACCTTATTGTCAGTCAAGAAACAGGTTTTGGGGGTGCTATTGTTGAGAAGGATTTACACACTGTCATGTTGCTGGTTTTTTTTTTTTCTTTTTTGATTATTGGAGAACTGTGACTCAAATAGAAGTTTATTATTTTAACAGGGAAATTTACATGAATACATATATTTATATATAGTAAACACAATGATGGCTGAAGAGTTTATGATATCTGGAAACATACTTAAAGTAGATTAAATACTGGCTTAAAATGTAGTGGGATCAATTCGAGTTTAACTAATAAAGTTTGAACAAAACCACAACTTCTCAAATGAAGTTAACATGGTAAATTAGCCACACATCTGTCAGCGGTGCTCACGTAGGAGGGTATTTATATGGGTGTGATGAAATTCCTAATGGATGTTTTTATCCTGCCTGAAGTGTGCAGGCAGTGCATTCCCCCACTTTATTGGCAGTAAACTCTGTAACCTTTCTCTTGCCACTGCCTAAGCACCTATTGAGGAGAAATAGAGGCCGTACGCTGCTGAAGAGGTTTTGGGCTCTTTTTTTTCCGGGGCCATCCATGTACAACTGCTTGAAAGTCTTCCCACATCCAGGAAAATGCCCCAAAACCACACTGTGCACCTGCACAGAGGGATTTTTCAGCTCAGAAGCTGGGCACTGGTGTTGGTCAATACCATGAGGTCCATCTATTACCTCCTCCTCTCTGGGGTGTGAGCATTCTGGAGGAGAAAAATGTGTTCAGTTTATGTGCTTCCTGTCTTAAACGAAAATAATTTTTGCCCTGGAAATGAGGAAGAAAATCTAAAAGTAACTTTTGGAGGGCTCAAGTACATAAAGTTAATGTGCTGCAGTTTAGATGCAGCTCTGTCTTGATCGTCTTTTATCAACCTTTGCTGCTGCAGCCCACCACAGGCTTTTCATCAGTTTATGCATTGTGTGCCAGGGCAAATAATGACAGAATATCTAGCTAAAGAAGGGGTACTTAATCAGCAATCAAGATTCAATTTGTTTTAATTTTAGCAGGTGTTTGTGAGGTACATTGATGGGAGAGATAATATGTACTGCTTTCATTAGCTCTCTTGTTTTTGTGCTTGAACATTTAAGAGCCAGATGTTCGGAGGTGAGCTGATCAGAATATTAAGTCTCCAGAGGTTGGTTTCCATAGTGTTTTACATTCCTTTCTTTATCTCCCTCAGTTCACCCTGAGCTATGAGGTGCAAGTGCTCGCAATGACAGACTGCATCTCTGCTTCCTATTCAACTAAAGCTTTAAATTAGTCTAAATCTTTTTTACAAAAACAAAAACAAAAATAAAAAAACCCCTAAACAACACAAAACCTACAAAAATTAAACCACAGAAAACAACTTTATTTTAATAATTTGCAATTAATTCTTGGTCCTTGGGTCAGACTCATCGCTCACTCAGAACTAGTTTAGTTGATAAGGCTCTTACGGAAATTATTTGTTTAGTTAGTGGTGTATTGCCAGGAGTAAAGAACATGGAATTACCTTCGCTCAGTAAGCCACTGATTCTGTCATCACCACCTTAAGTTAAAAATCGAATCTAAATAATTTTGGGGAAAAAAGCAGCAGTTCTGATGTCAGAATGCCCAGCCGTGAGAGGGGGCTCCAAAATGGCCCTTGAGAGTGGCTTGAGATGTTCTTTACCAGAAGAAACAGAGATTACATTTGAAAATCACAGGAGTTTAGTGACATGACGTCACTGAAGAATGAGTTGTAGTGGACAAGAGGATGACCAAAGAAAGGCAGTTTAACCTTTTGGGCTGTGTTTTCAGCCTGAGAGGTAACACCCAGCAGCCCTGGCTCGGTGGCTGCTGCAGTAATAACTCAGTGTTCTCCTCTGTAATAAACTCTCCCAGCGTTGTGATTACGGTTTTCTTTTAGTTAAGAAAAAACTTCCAGAAATGAAGAGTTAACCAGCGCTGCCATTGGCAAATGCTATAATGTTTCCCCTCAGTATTACTTGTTCTCTGTTTACTTTGATGCTCAAAGATTGCCCTGTTTTACAAGCGTATTTTCTTAATTGTGTCACCTTGTACTGTAAGTGTGTCAGAGGGGAAACATTTGCAGTGATTAGATATGGACCTTTGTGTCACCAAATGTATGAGGTACATACCCTTATAGGATATAATTGTGATCTTTTAATATGCGGCCATTGACCCAGACTTGTTATTATCTATTATAGTTTATAATAATGTATCTCTTTATGATTAAATGATGATGCCTGGCAGAACACTATGATTAGCATTTCAGTTATTTATAGATTATGTCAGAGCAGTAATAAACATAAAATGCTGTTAATGTGTGGCTAATGAAATCTGGACATGAACAAGTTTATGAATTGATATAATTCATTTGAGTGTTCTAACTGAGCTGCTGGTTCTCGTCATAATTCAAAAGCTTAGCAGGGTTCACCGATTAGGTGGTAGACTAATTTGCTACAAAAAGTCAATGGGTTTTCGTCGTCTTGGGCTATCATACACAGCATGGCTGATTGCATAAGGACTATACAAAGTAATTCTCATAAATATATTTATTAAGCTTAATATGTTTTGTGAGGTTAGGATGGAATCAGCCAGCGCACAACATATGTGGAACAAAAATCACAGTGTGTTAGATACTAAAAAGATATGTTCGGTAAAATCATTCAAGAGCAGATCGATGAGGGAGTTACTTGAATTTTAAAAAGTGAGCAATTCAATATCAAATATAAATGAGAGCCATAAAGAATGATACATATGATTGACTGAGTTTGCTCGACATTTATTTTACTTTGGCATCATAATTTCATTTCATGCTACAAATATAATTTTAAACTTGGGTTACTTAGTGCTGAACTAGGCGGGTGTACTCACAGAGCTTATGGCAGCGCTGCTTCCCTGTGCCTGGAAAAGCTCAGGCACCTCTCCCAGCAGAGTGTGTGCTCTCCTCTTCAACAATCAGGTCTAGGGAGTGCTGAACATCCTTTCCTGGCACTGCCCTTTGGTTCCTGCATGTGCTGAGTCCTGGTCATCAGGAAAGACGTTCCCAACGATGTTCCCAACCTTTATGGGATGATTTTTTATTTTATATTTTTTTTTTTAGCAATGCCTGAATAGGGTATTGGATGTGATTTCCTCTTTGGGATTTTTATTTTTCCATCTGTCTGTCAGTTTGCTGGTTTATTCCTCCTTTTCCCTGTGACAGCATGCTTTGTTTTCTCCCATTCTTTCCTTCCTTGCACCAGATCCACCATTGGTTTAATCAGGGTTGAATTCCTGATCAGAATCCTTTGTGCTACCCAGAAATTCTAACCTTTGGAAGTACTAGACTTATCTATATATATCCTCTATGTATATCCTCTGTCTAATTCTGGTTTTTTTTTTTCAGTATCTTTGTCTCCTCCAAAATGCATTCTTTTAGAACCTTTTGTTTGAATGTTATGCATAAACTGACTGGGCTCCTTTATGAAGAAAGGAAATCTGCTATGGGCTTATTATCTGCTATACAGAGCCTCAAATACATTACAAAAACACTTAGGTAAGATAAATAGCTGAACCTTTAATTTATTTTAAATACTGACAAAAAGTATTAATAGATTTTAAAATATTACAAAGAAACCAACCCAAAGAATCAGAAATTATTTACTTCTTGTGCTGCTTATTTGAGAAACTAACAGGATTAGTCACGAGATTATGTCCCTGAGACAATCTCATTAATAGTAACATTAATCACAAAACTTTCAAGTTTTTCTCCTCCCATTTAAAAAGCCCCAACTCTGTAATTATTAACAGGAGAGAGGGAAGTGCTGCTGGAGGACATGGCTGTACAGTAGTATAATAATTTCTTATTATAACAAGAGCCCAAACAGAACCCTTTGCTATTCTCCCCTCACATTTGTTTCTTGACCCAACACGTGATTCACATGATCCCTGCACTTTTAATCTCCACTACCAGGTTTTCCTCTGTTCCTTCCCTGTGTCATTCACTACATGCACTCCTCCCTTTGTCAGAATCTTGGTCTTGTCCCTACAAAAAAACAACTGTTATGTCATCATAAACCACACACCCTGCTCCCTCCTCCCCTCTCCCCATGCAGTTGCTTTCAAGTTCATGGAGGGATTTAGAAACAGATTCCTACATTTTTCTAAATATGTTTTAAAAGACAAGATTAAAGATGCAACTTCCCTAAGACTTGGGTGAAGACACAAAAAGCTTCACAGAGGTAGTGAGCTGAAAACCATCAGAAATATTTCTAGGTCAAGAAGTCCTTCTTAGCAAAGCGTCCTTCATGCAAGGTCCGCAAAGGGGACCTCTATCACATCTGTTTGCTATCTGCAATATCATATCTTGTATTCTGTTTATTTTAAATTTCTGCTTCCTTAATTGAAAATGTGGCTGGTACTTTTTCCTGTATCACAAATGTGAACTCCAACATTTCATTTATAAACCGATACTCGGTTCAGCTTCTGCTCTTGATATTTTCAAGAGGCCAGTGATTAAAAATCCTATGTGGAATATGCTCTGTTATTGCCCTCTCTAGGCATTGTCGCATAAAACCTTAAAGGTTCTGGTGCTAAATCCCCACAGCAGCATTCTGATACATGCCAGATGTTCACTCATGGGAGAGATAAATGTTTAATAATTTTTGCTATTGTTACTGTTTTTACAATGTGTTATACTATCGTGGCTTGCTAAGGCTAAAGCTCTGTTTTGCTGAAGGAACAAGCATATAATAAGTCAGATGTTTACATTTCCATCAGCTTGGTTTTGCATAATAACATGGGAGATTTCACCTGGAGCACAAGTAGCCCAACTCTCTCTGAGCTGACAAAAGGGTTTAAGTGCAATCTGAAATCCTGTTCCAGGGAAGAAAGGCTGCTAAAATATCTAGTTGGTTTTCAAAGTCTCAAACTTCATTTGGCTCCAAGTCACACGTTGAAACCTTTTTGCATACAGGCTTGACCTGCTGTGTTTCTTTACCTGAGATGAGAAGCATTAATCCCATTTTCCTGTGGCATCTGCACCCCGAATCTCCAGTGTAACGGAGCAATATTCATCTTCTAAAATTAAACAAGTGCCAAAATGTTTAAAATTGATATTATATACTGGAGCAGAATTGATCACTGTCAAAGCACTGGTAAGGCCACAAAATTTCTCTGGTTTTTGGAGCTAGTGGGAGCTAATAAGAATGGGATTTAATTTTCCTCCAAAATGGCATCACAGTGAGAGGGAACAGACTTGCAGCCAAAATCTGGATTTTCAGGTACCTTCTGTGCACCTGTGAGGGGCTCCATTTGCCAACCTGTGCCAACAGAAGTCTGCTCCTTCTTTGGCACTCCAGGAGCCTGTCACTGAGTGGTACCTGCAACACTGGAGGATGTGCTATGCCTTGTGTGTCCCACACCAGGCAGGAGGAGGGGAAAAATAGGGGAAAATTAGTGAGTCCCAATGCTGAGACGTGAGTGTGGCCTGGTCATACTGTGCATGATCACTTCTCATCCCAAAGAACAGTCGTTGAGAAATGACCTTCCTTCACCAGCCAGGAGCATCCACAAAAGAACAACTTCCTTAAAAAAAAAACCACAAACAAAAAACCTTCTTTGCCTCTCTGCTTGTCCTGAAGGGCAGACAAGGTAACAGAGAACTGAGGAGCTATCTAATTTAAGAAGGATGTTTGCTGAGCTCTTTCTCTCATGCACATGCACTCTTTCACTTATTCACCCTTCCCACTGCATTATCTTAATGAAATGAAGTAGCCCCCCCTGCATCTTTCCTGTTCACCCTGTCTAGAACTTGTAATTGCTTATTGCAGATTCTCTGTGCTCTAGATCTCCGCTGTTTAGGCACTGCAGACCTGATTCTGCTGGCCTGAGTGAGGATAGCAGAGTTGGATCCCCATCAAAATCATAAAAGAGTGAAGGAATATAAATCTATGTCACATTTTTCTCCAACTCAGACTGATAAAAGTCGTCTTACTCTGTGAAAGGTCATTATCTTCAAGGAAATAAAAAAGTTAATCAGGTCAGGCTGCTTTCAGCATTTAAATCTTGCTTTTTAAATGAAGCAAAAGATTGGTAAATTTGGTTTGATCTGTAAATTTGTAAACTTGGCATCCTTGCCATACAGTCCTTATGAATCTGAAAAAATCTGCAGGTTTGAAGATTGAAACAATGGTTTTTGGTAGCAGTGATGCTGCAGTGTAGCTGTGCCCGCTGGAACATGGTGCATCCCAGTCCACACTCAGAGCTCACCAGTTCAGTTTCCATTTTGCGTATGTGATGGTTGAGTCTATCAACCATCATAAAAACTGTGCTGTCGCCTGCAAGCTGGTGAAATTCTGATGAAATGCACACAGAGGTGGTGCATCAGCTCTTCCCTGTCTGCAGAAAATAAAACACCTTAGTTTGGCAGGGATGGCATCAAACATCCAGGGCGAAATTCCTCATTCAGCATCCTCAAAAACTTCACCTTCTGTGTAGAGACGCAGGATGAGGGAAGTTTTAAATTTCAGATAGTTCCATTAATTGAGGCTAGCTGGATAATTTTCTGGCATGCTTTCCTTTACTTTCTTATACCTTCCTCCATGCTGAGTGTTAGCATTGTCCTTGGCATGATGCTTTTTTTTTAATGCCTTGTAGGATTTGGCTGGCTGTTGTTACCAAAATGTTCAGCTTTATTGTAATGTGGCAGGGAAAAAAAACAGTCTTGGACAGTACAGAAGAATTCATACAAACAGAAAGTTTCTGTTCATTTATCTCAGTATAAAATACTACAATATAAAAGCCAGTTAATAGTGATGTAATTTTGAGCTAGATCTAATTTTCTATAGATCCTATTAATTGGATCAGCAATTGGAGGCAGCACATTTATATTATGACATGTTTTATACTGTGCTGCCAGGTCAGCTGAACAAAACAGGTATTTTTCAGAGCATTTCCTCCCATCCCTGACCAAACCCCAACTGCAGGTAAATACACTAACTCTAATGATATTCACTGTATTTTTTAAATTCACTATGTGGAAGCATGGTCAAATTGCTAAACAGGTTTTCAAAGTTACCTTTCTAATTATTGATGCCTGAACAATTTAGAGAATAAAGGTAGCAGTAATGAAAATAGTAGCAACAATGACAAATTATGGCTCTTGTTCTCCTGATATTTAAGTCAGGAAATTTTACCATTACATCTGGCAAGGAATGCAAACAAAATCCAGGGACTCTTAAAGTGAGGACCAGCTGAGAGGTGTACATTGAATATGCTGTGCTTTTCCTTTTTACTTCCATGTGCAGTAGAGACATCATTGTTCTCTGAGTACATCATCCTTCTCTAACCTTAAAATGTTACATACATAAAATTATAGAAAACAATGTCTTAGCCAAACAATGATAATGCTACAAGTTGAAATAATACAGTGAAAGGTAAAACTGAGTTCTTAACTTCTAGCTTTGGCTGGAGGGAGTAGAGCAATGCCATGACCTTGGCAAAATGGAATTGTGAGTTTCTCCCCTGAGGGAGTGCCTGGTCTTGAGGTGGCATCCAGGATCCTCCATGGAGGGGCTTTGGTAGAGAAATAGAGGAGCTGAAGGATGACTGTCAGAGCTAGGGAAAAAGAGGCCAACAACTGTGGAAGCAGCTTGGCTTTGGGTGGTTACCTCCAGAGAGGTTTTAAATGGAACACTGCTGAACTTAGCTCTGCCCTTGCATTTCATATTTCTTTGTTGGCTGAACTCCGAAGCCATTATGGATTCACATGTAAGGATTACAGGGCTATTTAGAACCCCAAACCATGAGCAATGATGGTGAGTTCAAGAACCTGGTGGTTCCATCTCCAGACTGATGATCAGCTCAGAATTATATATACATGTGCTACCTCTCCTTCCCATTTATTCCAGCTCCTAAAATCCTTTTTCTTTGCACTTGCACATTGGTCACGAGGTTGAATCCCTTGCAGTAGCAAAGAATGATGTCATGGACGTCTGAAAGAGAGAGGGAGAGGGATGAGATGTAGTGGGAATTACATGATAGGAAGTAGCAGTAAGGTGAGGCAGGCGGGGCTTGGGTTTTATGACAAAGAATATTGTCGTAGTAGAAGTAGCAGAAAGGATTGGAATAAAAGGTGAGCACAGGCAAGCCAACAATTACTATTCTAATTCAAGATTTCTCCTTCCACTGCAGAGTTTGGATATGGTGGAGTTAGAGAAATGAATTCCAAAGGTTTGGGTCGTAACTGTTGTTAGCCTTTGCACATTTCATGATGAGCTCTAATACAGAACTTGTTTTTGTTATTTTAAATACGTGCTGGACGTATTCTTTTGGAATCCCCTGAAGATGGGAGCCTGTAGGATCTGCTCCCTTTGCTATGCTGCCAAACACCCAGGAGCTGATATAAACCAGGGGCAGGAGATGGCCAGGGGAAATCAGTTCATATTCCTAAAGAATGGTATAATAATTGCTCCTTCTCTAATTCTTTTCTCCTATTTCTTGCAGCTGGGGGAAGACAGAATTTTATAGGTATTAAATATGTTATAGGACAATTACCTCTGTTTCAACCAAGCCTGAATTGGTAATTGTGCTGTAATGTATTAGAGCTTACAGAGTCCTGAACTAGCTTTTCCTTCCTATATTGAGAACTTTATAATGACATTAATTAATAAATAATAACTTTTGATAGAGAGAGAGAATAACAGCAAGGTTGCAGTCAGGAGGTACCATGGGGCTATTTCAGCTGGGAGATGCCTATATTTGGAACACTGAATTCATTTTAAGGTAACGTTTGTTGTGGGTTTTTTATAACTTACATATTTCTTCTGCATGTATCCAAATAAATACGTGTGTATAATAAAAAGCTGTGCACTTACGCATTCCTTGTGCACAGGAGCAGAAGGAAAAGGCAGGAGAGCTACAATAAATTCCTTGTGCCAGACCCATATAAATGGGTTGTGGTCTTAACACAGCTTCTCCTGGCTACTGGTAAAAAACTAATTAGGTTTTGTCATTTATTCACTTGGAGTTTTGTCTCATTGAAACCTTGCTACTCTATTTAACCTACTTCTAGTCTGCAAATATCTGCTGCCATGTTATGTTATGCTTTTTTTTTTTTCTTAAATTAACTCCGGAATAATACAGCGTCGCACATACAGGAGAATGAAAAGTTTTCACATTTTTAATACAAGACTGATTTTATTATATTACTAGAGAAATAAGTTAGATTGCTCTTGCAATCTCAATAAATCACACATGAAGTCTTCTTTTTTCTAAATTAAATTTTTATTTAAATAAAAGTGTTATGTTTGTATTTGAACTGACAGCTAAATCTGATAATTAGAGTGCATGAAGTTGGCTTTGATTGGCATTGTAATTGGATTGTCATTGGGCTGAAAACCTATTATCTTTGGATCATGCCCCATGAAATCTGTTGAAGAAACTTTGCTGCCAGTCATTAAAGCCACCATCTTGGCTTACAAATTAGGTTTGAAAGGCTTTTTACCACTGGGAATGTAATTTAAACCACTGCAATTGCACTCCCATTAATTAAAATTATATTAAAATTATGGTTCATTTTCTAAATATTTTTTTCATATTTTATTAGACATACTTATTACTAAATGCTTAACAAATTACATAGCAGAGCTAGTAAAATTATATTTTAAGATAATCCATCATTTCAGCACATGCTACTCAGCATTAGTGGAATTAGTCAGTGTGTTGATCATTAAAGGATACACTATTTATGTTTTTCATTACTGGTTCTCATTAAAAATAAAATATAATTATAAACCACTTTAAAAAAATAAAGCAAAATTCCACTGAAAATTCTAATTAATGCCGGTAGAAAACTTAGAACCTGCTTTAAAGTGAACTTAGTTCATTGCCCTACTGTTTTCTGTATTTTCTCTATAAGTCACATTGGCTACATTAAGCTATAGAGAGGCATGAATAAACCAGATTTTTTTGTGTGTGTAACACAAAGTGCTGGTTATGCTGTGATCAGAGCTGATAAAGAATAAAGGGTTGGAATCCGTGCAGGTTTGCCACCAGAGTTCTGCAATGATTTTATTTGCAGAGCAACACTTTTAAATATATTCCAGTAAAATGGCAGCAGAGGTAGAGTAAGATGAGAATCTACATTCCAAGAGCAAAGTACCAGAATACCCAATTAGTGCTCGAGGGCTAAATATGTTTTGCTTTAGTATGAAGTGGAACTTCTGGAGTCTATGTTTCCAGAATTTTTCTTTGCAACCACTCTGGTGACTACTCCAATACTTGTCAGGGTTCTTTGAGTAATAAAGGAGCCTTCGCTTATCCCGGCTTTGTGATGCTCTGCTGTTTTCCCCAGGGTGCTGGAGGGACCATGGATCTCCAGCCTAGCTTTGCAGGAATCCTGCACTACTACTTGGAGTTCTCCAGATGGATTTCTTTTTTTTTTTTTTTTTTTTTTTTTTGTTTCTACCTGAGCTGCTTCTTCCAAAGAAGTTCCTCCTCGCTCAGCCAGTCAAGGCCTGGAAATTCCCTTATTTTAAGGTTATGATTCCCCACTTGATAAACCACAGTGGGATTCTGTCTGAAATCCCTGGAGTGCTTTAGACTCCCCATGCTCCCTTTTCAGTCCGTGAAACCACTGAACTCCTTTAAAAGTGCCATTTTCAAATGAAGCTCATATATTTAGACTTGACTCCAGTTGTTCCCATGTGAGAATTTGCTTATTCTGTGCTGCTTAAACATTGTTCTATGTATTAAGAAATTCTACATTTTTCTTCCTAAGAGGATCTTCGTTATTTTGATTTCTGTGGATCTAAAGTGAACTTTTATCTTACAAAATACGCATCAAGGCTCTAAGAAACTTGGAATACGCCAAGTTAAAAAAAAATAAAAATCACAGATTGGGTTTAGAATATTTCTGCCTGGCTTTTACATCCTTAAGGATTAGAATGATGTTCTGCAAAATAAATACTAATTTCTGAGTCACCAAATAGTTGTTCAGCTGACCTCCCTGAGCTTTGACTGCACGCTGTCATTAGGTCTTCCTTCTTCACATGGCCATATGCACACCAATAATGCACCTCTGCATTCAAGTGCTATTAAAAAAACAGGAAATTTTGCTAGTTCAGGGTTTAACACCAAAATATCAGTGTTTTTTTGGACTATGGTGTGCTTCCATTGGTGAGAATCTGAGGAAAATGAAGGAACGTGGTTTCATACAAAGGATGAAACAGTAAAATGTAATTATTTTTTCAGAGCAATTATTTGGGGATAGAAGTCTGTTAAATGCTGGTAGGTTATTCCAGTAGTTAATCAATTAAAAAAGGAGAGTTGGCAGAATCCAAATGATTGGCAGATGTTCCTGGAATGAAGAAGATAAAATGTAAAAATGGCAGGTTTCTGAGCAAAAAGGAAGAAAAGCCTTAGAAAGTGGTTTACCAATGCAGGTTTGAATGACAGCGAGTCTGGCATCTCTTCTGAATTAAAAAAGCTTTTTTTCACTGTTGTTTAAGATGGGCCAAAGTGGTGCTGATTCCGAACAGTGCTGAACCAAATTCTGTTTCCATGAGGAACTGGGAATAAATCAAACCACTGGGAGGGATTTAAACACAGGCAAATCCACTGAAGTCACTGACACTTTCATCTGCCCATCCAGTAGCTGAGCTTGGCCCTTTCAATCTCAAAATATAGGCAAATAAGTATTTTCTTGATTTTTCACCAAGCTCAGCCTATCGCTTCTTACCTCACGACTCATTATCCCACTTTGCAGCAAGATACTGACTTGTTGCTTCTATTTTAAGGTTTTTTCCTTCTGTACCTTGAAGAAATGTGATCTCTCTAATCCACTGCCACAAACTATTAATCTGGAATGAGCTTGGTGGCAGCTGGAAGAAAAATAGAAATGGTTAACTCAGAAAAGATTAAGGTTCAGCTGTTTAGTTCACCTTAAAACGCTCAATCCATGTCCAGCTCCGCTCTTCTCCCCATGTTTTGGTCATAGACTGTAAGTGACTTTCCCAGTGGAGAACTGGCTGAATGTGGCCAGAAAAAGGCACTGGACTGTGGGGTTGGAGGTCACTTCCCAGCTTTGCCAGAGCTTTCTCGGGGGCAGCAGTTAAAAATGGCATAATATTAATGCTTTCATGCCCCAAAAGGGCTCATCCTCCATTTCTCATGAGGGAAGTTATTTAGTGTCCAATACCAGCACTGTTCCTGCTAGGAACTTCCAGATGCAACAGCCTGATAACCAAAACAACAATAACAACCCAACTGAAGCACTGAGTTAAAGGCACATTTTGTTACCTCCTCTCCTGCTTTTTTTTTTTCTTTTTTTTCCCAGTGTTACTTAGATTCTCTACATTAAGCTAATATTTACTCTCCTTGCCACAGTAGAGCAGCAGAGTAAATAGGATTTCGTAGAAGGAAGCTAGTGGAGTTAAACAAACAAGAAAGTGGCTAGATCTAACCTTTCCTGCATGAGCCTTGTCATCCCCCAAAGGCCCAGAGCCCCTTCCCGAGCCCGCTCCGGTGATCCCACCCGTGCTCCTTGCACGGAGCTGGGGCACATCCCCCTCTCTGCAAATGGGCCAGAGCTTCCCCAAGCCCATGGGAGGCAGAGCTATTTAAGCAAGCTGCACATCTACCCCCTGAATTGCTTCAGCATGGCTTTGCTCCCCGAGCAGGGGAACGCACGGAGCCGGAGGAAATCGTGTGGATTTGCAGCACGGCAGCCTGGCTCTTCCAGGACAAAATGGTGGGCTCAAAGCCAGCCTTGTTTCTGCTCTGGAAATGGGAGAATTATGCAACGTGACTTTGACCTAAAAATCAATACCTGCTGCTTAACTACAGAAACAAATGGCAGCTCTGATGGCCAATAACAAACTGATGGTTGTTTCTTTGTTCTGTCTCTCCTTCTGTTAAAGCGACCGCTAAAGGGCAGGAAAACATGACAGACTTGTCAGCCATAAAGAACTTTTTGGTCTCCTTTGTAGGAGCTCATCTTTTCATGGCCCCGTGCCAGAGCGGGTAGGTGCCTTCCACACTAAATACAAAGAAATTGATGTTGGAAAAGAATCCCTACTCCAAGCCAGGAGAATCTAATGAACTTGTGCTAAAAGTCAGGCCAAAAGGGAAGGATGAGTTGCATCATGTGTTTATTGTCCACTTGCAGCCATTTGTAATGAAAGTGTGGGAAATGAGCCCTCCTCAGATGGCTTTTTTCCCTGGGACAGGTAGCCAGTGTCATCTGTGACTAAGTGTGCTCCAGCAGGTCTCAGGCTGGCTGTTGTCACAGCCCTGCTCCAGGGTGTGCTGGCAGTGCTCCCAGAGCAGGGCAGGCTCAGTGCCTCGACAGGCCAGGGGTGGGTTGGGTGCTTTCTGGAGGAGACACAGCACGGAGTGCTTGGGATCATGGAATCATTTCAGCTGGAGAACCCAAAGGTCGTGAGTCCGGTGTTAACCCAGCGCTGCCAAGTCCAGCACTAGCCCATGTCCCTAAGTGCCACATCTACACCTCTTTGAATCCCTCCAGGAATGGTGACTCCACCACTTCCCTCGGCAGCCTGTTCAAATGTTTAACCACCTTTCCTGCTGGATCCCACCAAAACCTGCATTTCCTTGAGCAAGTTCACAGTCTTAAATCAGATGATTATTTGGGAAATACACCCAGAAACTCTTTTCCAGATTTGGACAGAAGTAGCACATCCCACGTGTGTGCCATGTGTTAATTTGTTTACTCGGTGGTCAGGAGGAAAACATGGGACAGAAGAATTTTACAACCCAATTAAAACTTATTGTCAAGGAACAGCAATAAACTTTTGTGGAGCAAATGAGCCCAGGGTTCTGGCTGTACCTCGGCATCCTGAGTTGTTCAGGCTTCCTGCAAGACAGCTGGAAATGTGAAAATCTGCAAGGAGGTTGCACCGTGATTTTCACCTAAGGCACGGAAATGATGACTTTAATAAACAACTGAGCTGCAGGTCATATCTTCCCACTTTTCTCCTCCCAGTCCAATTAAAACAACAGCCTCTAATTCTCATTTAGGTTTCCTCTATCTTTCTGTCTTCCTTTATGTACTACTGCTGCCAATTATGCAGAATAGTAATGAACAGGACTGGCCAAAATATTTTATGTTCTGTTTCTCACGTTGAAAAGTTGTGTATTTTTCAGTGAGAAGTAAAAATCTCTCAAAATTGGCAGAAATATTTTTCCTAATGAGGTTCACAAGAGAACCCCTCAACCCTTTGTCTGTTAAAAGAGGGGGGAAAGGGAAGAGAGTCCTCAGCAATCTCAAGATCTACGGAGTTAAGCACAGGACTGGGAGCCAGAAGATCTTGAATTACATCCCAGTGTCTGCCGCACACAGGATTAGTAATACTTTGCACTTACATTAGCACTTTGCCACTAAATAAAGTTTGGAAGTGACATTACAAATGGGGAAGGAGTGGCTTGGAGAAATGAAGTGACAAATCCAAATTGGCACAGCTAGTTAGTGTCAGAATCAGGATTACAGTAATTCTTGACAAGCCATTTAACCTTCACAAGGTTCAATTTTTACACCTTTAAAATGAAGGAAAAGATTTCCACCGAATGCAAAATATGCAAATGATACCCACTGGCACAATTAGGTAAATATATTGTTCAAAAATTACTAGTCCTCTGCTGCAACTTGGAGGTTAAGCAGAGTACCTGCAGAAACTCGTGTTGCTCCAGGGAAGAACATCTCCTAGGGCTTCTTAGGAAGCAGTGGTGGTGAACCAGCTCCTCCAGGGAGATTACTTGGAATTCCCAGGAAAAGGAGACCATTTTCAGTCACCTCCACTGAACTCTATGACTTGGAAGGGAGAGGGGGTTATAATGAATTAGGAGTTGGGCTGGGCATCATCAGTCCAGAACTGAGCTGGTGGCATATGGCAGGAAGTTTGTCCTGATTATTACAGCACAGGAATCACAGGATGCCTTTGGTCATGGAGTTCTCAGCTTTCAGCAAATCAGGAGTTTTGGCTAGTAGTAACTGGCCAACTCCAGGTTCTTGCTTTTAGTAATCAGCTCCTTGAATAGAGTTACCAATCAAAGTCTCTGATTTGCATGATCTTTTATCCTTGCTTTTTTAAATAACAAATTTACCTTCATAAATTTGAATCCCATCTTTCCACCTCACAACTGAACATCTTTGGAGTGTTAAGTGTGAGAAAGATTATGCTCAAAATAATTTTTTTTTTGTACCATGGAAGTGCTGTACAAAATGCTTCCTTTTATTGAGGCTGATGCTGTCTTTGCTAGTTTCAATCTACTGTGGTACTTTTTCCTCATCACCAGTTGTGCTGTGATCTTGTTTAAGAAGTTAATAGCAAACAACAAGAAGCAGGTAACTGAAAATAAATAGATGCTGTTTGTATTTTTGTAAACATAAAGATGACCTGCAGTCCAGAAAAGCATTTAGACATGCATCTCAACGCAGGCAAACCTGTGTTTATCCTTGTTCATCAAAACACTTTACCACATGCTTAAAAGCAAACATCCTCCCAATACCTAATGCCTTCCGAGGAAATGTGTACCCACAAGAGTGCCTACCTACCCCTTCTTTTATATCAGTGAGGTGTGTGGGTGATCAGGGCTTAGATTGGATCTATATTTTGAAAACGCTGTTCATCACATTTTCCTGGTGGGTTTTTTCCCCCCTTCCAGCTTCCTTGATGCAGTTTGATACAGAATGCTAAAAAAGAGAATTATTGGTATTATTCAGAGAAGTTGCATCTTGATACACATATCCTGAGGTACAGTAAATCTTACTCTTGATTACAAATTCTGAGTGTTTTTGCTAGTGGAGAGTTTTGTATTGTTACAAAACGCATCCAAATGCAGCAGGATATTTGTTGTATTTTTCAGGATGGATTGCTAACTTACAGGGAAAAAAATTAAGATTGTGTCTGTCACGTTTGAGAGAATTACATTTTTGTTTTATTAACCAGGCTTACTTTGAGGGAGTGTGTCTTCTCTTCACTGTATTCTCCCAATTCTAAAATCCACGTTTTGCTGCCTGTGCCCTGGTGGGGCTGTGTTGGTGCTCTGCCCTGAGGAGAGCTCTGTGAGCAGGGTGAAATCCTCGTGTTCTGTGCATGGGAGAGGCTCCAGCTCTGTCTCCCTCTTTATTGGAGCTGGGATCAGCGTGGATGTGTCACAACAAACACCTGGAGCTCAAAGCAGACAAGTGCCCTCCTCTGTTTTCGTGGCAGTCGCTCAGGGTTGAGGTAGTGCCGCACAGATGAGCCCTTCCCTCTGATCAGGAGCTTTGTTTTGTTGGAAGGATTTGGAAAAAAATTAGAAATGCTAATTAAAGGAACGGGGTGATGGCACCGAATTGTCACTTCGTGTAACATTGGCTTTGTACAGATGATCAGCTCAAAGTATGGTTAAAATGCTTCCAGGGTGGTGTTATGTGTGGAAAGCTGTTAAAATGCTACTGAGATTTAGCATAATGGTGAAGAGATTCCGCAGCACCTAAAATGCTTCATCCTTAATTAGATTCCCCAGCACCAGCCTGAGAAGTGTTTTTTGGTTGTTGATGTGACCAGATCGATTTCATCCCAATCACACTGTGGCCAGTGTGGGATAATCAGCACTGGGCTCCTAAAAACACGGGTCAGGAATAACATGGTATGCACTTCCTAAGCTCTGGTTGCAAAGAGAGCACCCAAAGGTGGCCAAGAGCTTTGCTGTCCTCCTGCTGCATGAATCAAACAGAAAGTGCCACCAGTGAACTCCAAATGTGTGTTCCAACAGAAGGGGTTGTGCCTGAAGGGAATTCAATCCCATTTCCCTCATGAGAAGAAACCTCAGGTGTAACTAGAGAGCAAGACCCTCAATCTGCCAGTTTTTATCAGCTCAATGGCATCAACTTGAATTTGTTCATGATTCTGATTTCTAGGCAGAGCTCTGTCATCAGCCTGAATTTTGGAAAATAGGAGAAGATGTGTTTGAAGTTGCCCACTGCAGCTTCCTGGAGGTTTCCCGAACCCAATTCCTGTATTTGTATCCATGCACAATATTTTCAGCTCACATACAGCTCTAGTTATCACCTTGATTTTAATTAGGACACGCAGCAATGAACTGACAACTCTCTATTTTCTTTCCTTGTAACTGTGCTCAGGTGCAACACCCAGGAGCTCAGGGAGACCAAGGAAAGTGCTTTGGCAGAGGGTTTTTTTCACAGAATATCGTGTGGGTTTCGGAATGGGGCACACAGTTGTCTTTTGGCAACATCTGAGCCTTTAGAGGAGCATCAGACCAGTCATGCTCTGTATTTTTTAAAAAATGCCTTTGAAAAAGCCTCAGTGAGCCTGAGACTGCCTCCCTTGCTGCTGCCAGAGCCAGTGGTTACGGGGCACTGCACACAGCACACGGAGCAAAGGTGAACCCCACCACAACATCTGGTCTTACTTTTCCCCCCCCTCCACTTTATGAACTGAATATCTTCTGGGTAACTCTGTTTCTAATACCCTGGGTTAAGATTGATTTACACAGGCCACTGTAACTGAAGTCTATCTTGAAATCTGAGACTGCCCAAGGAGTGCTGGCACAGCAGTTTGTTTATCAGCGCTGAATTTGGGGGAAAAGAGAAATAAAAACCCTGTGTTGCATTTTAACATGGATTGCTGGATCATAAACAATTTTAAACCGACTTATTTTAAAAATAATTTCACCTCCTTTTTATAGCCATAGCGAGAAACTCTAGAAAACAGTTTGCAGGTCTGGTAACAATCCACAAATATATCCTGGTGAAAATTAGTCCAGTGCTGTGGAAGGAAACACTTGAATATTTTAATTCCGTTTGATCATGTATCTTATACTGTATTTTTCAAATAGGATCTAAATATACTGTAGGGCATTTTCTCCATGACTGTGGTATGGAGTTGTGGGGTGCAAAGCAGCTGCTCTAAATCCTTCTTCTGATTTTGGCTCGGTGTGATTTTATGCCCCAAAAGTAGTGATGACTTCAGTCCTATGGATACAACCAGTCCCCTTTGGAACCTCCTGTTGGGAATTAGTGGAATTCTTCCTCTGGAAAAAGCAGCCTTTTATGGAGATGGTCCTGGGGGCCCCTGGATGTTTGCAGGGATGGCACCCCACTCCCAGTGCCGTGATGGAGTGTGGTCACTCCCACTGCCCAGGCTGTCTTGGGAGATTTACAGCCTCATACAGCTGGGAGATGCTGCTAATAAATTTTTGCTGGCCTCATGTAACACAGGGCGTGCACCAGATAAGCATATTTGCTTAAAAAATACAAGTTTTGACTTGAGAAAAAAAGCTATTTAAAAAGGCCAGATGACCCATTTGCTGGGAAACCCTCCAAACCGAGGGGGTATTTCACTTGGAAATTACCATTCCCCTGTACTTGTGGAATAATGCTGTTAGTGACAATTTCAAATCTTTCTCCTGGTGTACATTTTGAACATCACGGTATCCTCTTGTTTCCCATTTTTTACTGTTCAGACCCTCTGTAGAATATTATTGTCGCTGCAGACCTTTTATCCAAGGACTGTTGATCACAGCAAAAGAACTGTCATCCTATTTGCATTCTGTGGATGCATCATTATTCACAACATTTGATGTCCATAAAACACATTAAAACTATTTCCTTGAGCAAAAATAATCAGCTCTCTGCTGTACATATCATTTGTATACTCAAATTGTAAAATGTAAATTGATATATAAGAAAATGGCCCATTAACTTTTTCATTAATGACAATAATACATTTTGTGCATCAGCAGTAGGAGGACCCTACATTCATTCTAAGGAACCTGAAGGATAAATGGAGACTTCTTTGTATTTCATAAAAATGAAGGCTGTCATCAAGCCCATTTTAGAGGCTGGGGGGGCAGAGAGGGATTATTTTCTATGGCCCTATTTGTTTTTTAAACTATTCTCATACTTGGAAGCATTCTTAAAGTTAAAACACTCTGATGAACCTGATCCTTCTGCCTTTGAGGCAGAATTTGCCCTGAAAGCCACCTGGCATTTTGCCTAAACAAGGGCGAGGGGTTACCTGGGTATACATTAAATATTCTTTGTTAAAAGCTCTATATGTGCACCGAATGTATAAATTGGGCACAGCTCCCACCCAGCTGGTAATGAATTGCCTCAAAACATTCATGGCATTTTTTTTTTCAATCCTATCCCAGTTTTCATTCCCACAGTTTCATTTTTAAGGCGGGTGGTTTCTGTGGGTGCTGTGATGGGTGCTGTGCTCCCCGTTGCTGGATAACTTACGGAAGCTTAGATCTATAGATGCAAAAAAATAAAATAAAGTGTAAATGGCAAATACGGCTGAGTTTTGTGAAATGTAATAGACAGCTGGATTACTGTTTCTTTAGGATTTATGCTGAGTTACCTGGAACTTACTGTGTTTTTTATGTATGTAATTTAATCATCTTGTGTCTTTTAAGATAATAGCAAGCGATTTTACTGTAATTCACATGAATTAAGACATCCTAATATGTATACTGGCTGTCAAATCACTGTATATTTACCATTTGATTAAACCATAGATTAATAATTTTTCTATAACTGATACATCATGCAGTAACAGTTAAAGAGCATCTGAGATTAAGTAAGTGAGAAATAAAATCTGCTTTCAGTAAATTGCTTAGAAAAATTACACAGTACATTTAAATTACCATTTGCTTAGCAACATGCCCTTGTAGACATTCCAGTGGGGCTATAAAATGATCGATTTACTTTAATTTTCTACTGAATCCTGAAAAAATGGCTATCAGTAACCTATCCCTTCATCATGGCATGCTGATTCACTCTGTGTATTAAATTTACTGGCAAGGAGCAAGACGTTAACAAAAAGTAACAGATAATGTGAACATTTCATGCATAATCTGTAATATGAGATATGTATTAATAGGGAAATTATGATGCATTCAATTATTCTGAAATGCCTTCCAGAGATGTTTTGATTTGGCTGCGCTCTGATAGTAGCAGCACAGCAGGGAGCATCTCAAGTGATGAATAACCTAATCTCCTAATCTCAAAATGGGCACTGTTCACAGCTAGCCCGGGAGAGACTGGTGGGAGCCACCACACTGCACAGACACTGCTCCTCACACAACAAAAACAGCCGCAAAAAAACCCCCTGCTTCTCACGAAACTCCTCTCCCCGGTGCAGAATTTTTGGGGGGCACAGTGGTTCTGCAAGTTCAGGCGCTGAGATGGCAAAGAAACCTTTGCTCCCCTCTCAGATAAACTTGGGAGACAAAAGGCTGTAAAAATAATCGCGTGTGCAGTTGTTCTGTTAGCATTGAAGGTTGCTTTGTGACATTATACAAAGGAGCTCTTTCTGACTTTACCCAGTTTAATATATACCTGAAATGATCTTTACTATGTATACAATTTTTTTTTTTCCTCATGAAAAAAAATCCCCAGCAGAACAAGAAACTCCTTATTTTGTCTCATGAGCCCAATGGGCCCGAGTGCTTGCTTGTGTGTAATTAAGCAGCCGTGTTTACTACTTCTCCTGGTGCACAATAGTCTGGTTTCCTGAGGAGGTCAAGCAGGATTTATTTGATTGTGTACACACTCGGAGCAGGCAAGGTGGCTGTCATTCCTCAGCCCGGCTTGGGCACTTTTTCTCTGCTCCACATCCACTGCTTTACTCCCATTTCCTCACCCTGGCGTTTCTGCAACTGCACCAAAACAAAAAAAGCCCAGGAATTTGAGCAACGGCAGCGCAGCAAACAATCCTGGGCACATAGGCTATGCAAATCCACCGAATTTTTTTTACACTTAATTACTTGATTGCAGTGGGCTCACTTTTTGATTAATGCAATTTGGCAAAAGGTAATATTACACCAGTGTATTAGAATTTTTAGCAATTATTCGATGTTAATATGACACGGTTCTTGAAGAAAAAATGAGAAGGAAACCGTATCTCTGTTTTGTCTTCAATTCACAGCTCTGCTCAAATGGAGAGGAGGAAAGAGGCACAAATACTTGTGTAAATAAATGTGGTTTATCTTTGGGAGAAATCTTACTAAAAATTCCTGATTGGTCTTCTCTCAACTTCCTGTTCTTAATGCCACACTTTTAAAATTATTGGCATTACAAGGGTGCAGAAATGATTTTACACTCTTTTTTAATGCTGCAGTTTATTTGATTTACAAAGTGATTTGTCTAACAAGTACCTTTGCCGTTTAATCATAATGCCACATTGTGTGTGCTGTTTTCCAAGACCTGAGCTGTTCCTCCTAATGCCTTTGGCAGCCCAGTTTCCTGAGTTTTCTGTCAAACAGAAAGCAGAGGAGTGTGAGGCTACTTGGATTTCCTTTGCTTAAGCGATGTGGTTTCCTCCACGTTGTGCTCTGTGTGAGCACCGTGTTAACGCAGAGCAGGACGTGGGGCTTTTACCTCGCCTGCTGTTCCCCATCCTTTACTCCAGGTTGTAGCCACTAAGCAGGGTCAGCAACCAGGGAAGGAGCAGGGCCCCGTTTTATGAAACTTTCAGATGAGGGATGTTGGGTTTATTTCAGTCTTTAGTACCCGAGAATGTACAATTGCTCTGAAGATAAATAAAAGATTCAGCTGGATGCCACTGGAGAGCAGAGCAGCATGTCTTTGGCATTGCTGGAGTCTTATCTGATTTGGATTTGTATACCTCATGGGGAATGGCAAAATATTGGAACAGACGGCTTGATATTTCCGAAGAATATAGTGGGCTTTATTAGCACCAGTTTCACTCCCTGACTGACGGCTTTTTCAAATTTTTTATCTTATTAATCTGTGCTACTGTATGTAAATGTTATTCCTCTCTGCATAAGGGAGGCAACCAGCGATTTGTAATAAATGCTTATGAGTGCCTGAGGCTGCACTTAAACTTTAAAACATCTATTATTAAGTTGCAAAAAACCACTGTAATGGCCAATAGTGACCTCATAGGAATTTTAAACTGTGGTCTGCTCTTCTGCATTAAAAACAAAAAAATTGCCTGAAGTTAGAATTATGAGCAATGCTATTTTAACAGCTGCATTTTGATTATTAAAGTGTGTTTTACAACTGAATTACAATGCTTTTATGGACTCTAGGTATAAGATTTAAAAAGGTCATTAAACATAGTCGGTTTTGTCACAGTAGGTGTCATTGTATACAATGGACACTATACAGTCTATTTTATGTCGTAGTACTTAGGATTTAAAATAACACAGGGAAGCATTTTAGTTTGCTTAAGCATGTAGATTACTGTAGAGCTTTTCAGGTATTTTGACAGTTTGCAGTCCAAAATGACTACTTTCATTATTATTTTATTAATTTGACAAGAAGCCCTACAGATTTTCTGTGTATGAACGTTCCATTTGTCTCAGAAGTAATTAAAAATGCCAGCCTAGAGCAACAAGACAACAGAAACACTTCTGGCAAATCAATGCTGAGAAATGCATCGTTTGTACCGGAGCCAAGTGTTTAGTCCTGAGCCGTTTTTACATTTTCTCAGCCTGATAGGACGTGGGCTCATTGACAGCCGGTATTGACCTGCAGCGTGGGCTGGGCAAACCCAGCACCTATAAATTGATTTATCCAGGGTGTCGTGTGCTGGGTGCCGGATGCAAGGTTTACACCTTGCACAGCACAAATGCAGCAGGCGGGAGGAAACCCCCGTGCAAAGGCAAACTTAAATTCAGCTGCCCTTCAGACAGCTCCGTCAGACTTGGAAATACTTAAATCTTTAATTTGCCTTTCATTAATTTGTCATGGCGTTATCCTGGTGAAGAACCCAAGTACAAACAACCCAGGTTCAGGGTGGCTGCGTGTTAATGAGTGCAAAGGGAGCCACGCTAAGTGCAGAAAGCTCCAAATATTTGACAAAATGTCACAAAGGATTGTATTTGCATGTAGTAGCATGGGTAGGACATAATGATTAGTGTGTAGTGCCGTGCTGGCAGTACCTACTCCAGCTTATCCTGATAACATGTCGGCTGCACAGCTTTGAATATTGTATATGTTCTTTGAACATATCTAGGACTAGCAGAGCTGTCACTCCACTGAAAAATGTGCCTGCACGAATGACAATACTGCTTTAATTTTAGGGTTTTTTTTTTTTTTTTTAAAGAGGATGACTTCTAAATAATTATTATCATGCTAATAACATTTGTATTCTTTTGTGTATAATTAAGATCTGCCTGTCTAAGCATGAAATAGGGTTGAAATCTTGAATAAGTATGCTATCCTTAACCTATTTAGTAAATCAATTTTAATTTAGTATTCTTTAGGTTAAGTCATAACAATAGAATTGCTGTATACAGAAAAATCCACAATTTACGGCTGTAAACCTTCTCGGAAATGTTTAATAATGAGCAAAGCTTCTGTGAAATTAAAAAATCTACCCCTCTAAATGTAAGTGCTGAATTAAAAAAAAAAAAAAGATTCAGTGATTACTAAAGTCATGTGTTTTTTTTAATTACCATTAACTCTTTATTACTTAACATGAAATTGTACATGTGATTTTATCTACAAGCCCCTGTAGGATTGTAATGCTTTTTCCAAAGACTTGTCTTTGAGCCCTACCCATTTTTTTGA
This sequence comes from Sylvia atricapilla, assembly GCF_009819655.1. Taxonomy (NCBI): domain Eukaryota; kingdom Metazoa; phylum Chordata; class Aves; order Passeriformes; family Sylviidae; genus Sylvia; species Sylvia atricapilla. Next base: position 110,042,499 of record NC_089142.1, on the reverse strand, counting down.
AACATAAGGAACACAATTACTGGAGTAAGATTGAATTCCTAGTCTGCAGTTATATTATCATATTTGTATTTCTTATTTAAATTGAGAGCAAAGCAGTTGGAAGGTTTTTTGGGGGAAAGAAAGTGTCTTTTCAAAGATTTTCAGTCCTGAGGGAAGTCAGAAATGCCTGCCTTTTTTTTTTTTTTTTTTTTTTTTTTTTTTTTTTTTTTTTTTTCCTTTCTTTTTTTTGCCAGAATTTCAGTCAGAAATGCCTAACGAGGGACCAGATCCTGCTTGGAAAGGGGAAAGTGGGAGAGGCAGGAGAGGAAAAATACCCTTAGCTGCTATATGGAACTGTTTGATGTCTTTGTTATTCTAAGTTTGCATCCCAGGGCTGTGCAGATTCCTGAAATCCTGCTTCCCAGCATTGCTGTGGGATCTGTATGGGCTGTGCTGTGTGTGGGATCTTCCCTGGCTGAAGGAGAGGTAATGGCGATTTCCCCAGGTCTGTGTGTGGTGGTTCCAGATGTGATTTGTTCAGATCGTAGTCCTGGTCCTCCAGCAGAGTTTGGAATGCAGTGACAAGTAAACGGCCCCTGAATTCCCAGCTTCCTAGTGCCACGTACAGAATCCATGGACCTGAGCACTAAATTAGGTTCTGGAGCTTTTTCCAAGTACCAGAGTTTTACTGGGTATTATTTATGGGGTGTTTTTCTACTTCAGCTGGCCTTTAAAATATTTCCTTCCTGTGACATCTCTGTGTAACAGTTAGAGGAAAACAACCCAGCTCTCATTAAGGACTCATTGACTGATCCTCACCCATTTTAAATTGGGAGCTGCAGTGATTTACAGTGTTTGAGGATTGGGTTCGTGATGACTAGAGAAAACACGGGAGGAGCACAGATTGTAAGTGTGGTTTTATTAGGGGGAATATTCATTGGGGACAGTGTGGCATTGCTGCTCTCTTATTGCTGCCATCACCAGCCATTTCTGTGGTGCTAAAATCTACTTTACAATATTTGGGAGTTTTGGACAGATGACCTCACTGCAAGTGAGGAATGGAATTTGACCACCTCACTTTGTTATGCTCCTTTATGAATCTTAGACAGAGCTATTATCTCATAATGGCACATTTTCTTTTAAAAGGCCCCTAACGAATGTACAAAATGGCTATTTTCTAACCTGCATGGTTTGCCCACCGTTGTTTTTGTCAAAGGACATCTTAGAAAGAGGATGTGTTAATGTGGGCATGGGATGGCTTTGCTGGAATGGACTGTCTGCCTCATTGGATCCCAGCCAGGGTGCTGCAATCTGAGGGAATTACAGGGGGAATGCTGCATGCTTGTAACTCACTGAAAATTAGATACAGACTGTGCTTCCCAACGCATTTCTGAACTCAAGAAAAATGGGAAATCAGGGCAAATCTTTCTTTAAGGTGAAGTGGTGAATTCTTCATATGCCAAACATGGGACCCGACTCGTGTTCCCACTGGGAAGGAATTGTCAGAGAACATGGCTGTGAATGAGGGAGCAAGGGAGAATGACACCTTTTAAGGAAAACAGCATCTGGGGGAAACATTACAATCTGTAATTCAGCAAACAATTCCTCCATGGGACTTTCAAAGATTAGGTCACTTCAGCAAAGATGAATTCAGCCCATGACTCAGAAGGCCCAAGAGGCTCTGGCCCCGGTAATTTTGTATTTTCTTCTCTCTATATTTTATGAAGTGAATGATTGTTCCTAAAGTTTGCAACGCTGTTGGTAAAAAAATCTGAGCTGTTTTTACATGTGATCAGAGACAAAACCACCAGGAGTGTATCCTAATAAGAGAAAAAATTGTGGGCTCCCGTGCAATTTGCTTTATTCATCTGTTCATATAATACCAAAATACTTTCAGGACGGTGCCCTGACTTCAAGAGTGTTTGTGGTGCCCATCCCTGCCTTTGCCCTCTGTAACACACTGCTGTTTATTTTGATTTATTCAACATTTAAAAGCAGGCTCACATTTTCTGAGCACCTGTGTATAACAATAAAAGAAACAAGTATGCAACAAGCAAGTACCAGCAAATGAATAATACTCTTTCAAAGTAATCATAGCAGTAATAACCCAGGCTCCTTGGCCTTCAGCTGCCCACTTTTTGAATTGCTTAATTAAAACATAGTCCTGGGCATACCCTCCGGAGGTTAATAAAGTGGGTCATTGAATCAGAAAGGATAAGATTCCAAAATTGAGGATTGTCTGTGCGGAATACACAACTAAACCAATTCCTCTTGTTTATATGAAAGGGATTCCAAGTGTAGCAGTTTTGCTGATCTTCGTTGATGTGACAATAAGAAGAGAGGAGATTTCCAAAGCAACCAGGTCCTAAGCCACTTAGGAGCTAATCATGTCCCCTGATTTGCAGGGAGAAATAGCTGGTGGGATCATCTCAGAAGCATTATCCAGCTGGACTGGTAGTGAAGAATTCTGATCTGTAAAAAATAATAATGAGAAGTTTCAAATTTTGAGCCTTTTCTCTTTCTACAGAAAAAATAATTTCAATCACTCCTTGCATTTCCTTTTGGAAAAAAACCCCAAAAAACCACCACAACAATTTGGATTTATTTACCTTATTTCAAACAAAATTACAAATACTTTTTAGATAGGTAAAGTTTCCTTTTGGGTGATTATTCTCAGGTGCAGCTGGTGAATGTGTTTGGCCCCAGGAGCCAGGCAGACACTGGGAAGCAGCTGATGAGGCTGTGATGGTACAAACAGCCCAAATGCACTTCGGTGTCAGCCACCTCCTCAAACTGCCCTGCTGTTACCAAAGTCAGTGGAGCCCCACTGATTTATACCCAAGTGTCCTGGGTTGTAGTTTAGGATGTGTTCTATCACCATCCTCAGTCAATGGCCCATCAATGTGCATGACTCACAGATCACTCCCTCCGAGAGTTCTCTCTCTTTAATGGGCCATCAAGGACCCACTGTGTGACTCATCATCCCATTGGGAGATGCTCCACCCATGGGGAGGAGCCAAGCATTCTCACCTGGATATAAACTGGGATTTGGGACAGCAGAAGCAGCCCTCACCCACTGGATTCCCAGAGGACAGGAGCTACCAGACCTTTCTGTGGGATCACTGCTTCAGGAAGACCACCTCACCTGGACTGCTTCTATCACCCTGATCAGGGTGTGTTCTGACTCTGTCAGTGGTTTTCTTTCTTTTTGTATTGCTGCTTTTATTTTATTTTATTTTCCTTTTTTTCTCATCAAGTTGTATTTCTGACTTAGAGCCTCTCACTTGGTTTGTTTTCAAACCACAACACCAAGGCACTGCACATCCCTGACAGACATCCTGACTGCTTGTCCACAGTCAGTCTTTATTATTTTATTTCTTTCTGGGCACTTGCAGCCCCTTTGCCATTGCTGTCCTTTAAAGCTGATCTCACACAGGAAAATTTGAGGCTGCTCCCTCAATTTGAGGTTTGGTAAATGTAGCACTGATTTTTAAACTGTTTGGAAATATTTCATTCGAAATAACTCCTAGGAGGAAGCACGATATCGTGCATCTTGGAAAGATTCTATGGAATCTGGAACGTAATTCTTCTGCACTAGTGAGGTAGTTTCAGGTTGGTGCACGGTGAGTTTTTCATTCCTGTGTCCTAAGCAATTTTTGTTCTTTGGAAATCTTAGCTTCCATAGGGAGACCGCAATTTCCTGTTTAACTTAACAGTTGTGTGTTTTTGTGCATTGTACAAAGTATTTTAACTAAAGGAGCTGATGCTGATCTCCCAGCTTTGGCAGGGCAGACCTGTGGCCTTGCTTTTCCTGGTAATCTAAAGGCACATCCAAATTCCCTTCTTATCAAACTGGTTGGCAGCTTAAGGCAGCTGGGACAGAGACACCAGCAGTGACTGTATCAGTCAGGATTACCCAGAGAAGCCAGAAACACAGTGGCATCCCCTGTCCCCTGACACCTGCAGCTTTTACCCACCTTCTCAATCAACAGCGGGTGAGTGCATCCTCCGGCTGAGATGTTCAGGAGCTGACTAATCAGAGGTGAAAAGGCAGGGCGAGGCTGGGAAGGCTGATCAGCATCTTTCCTTTCCCTTTGGCCTCAGACTTGCCAGCAGCTGCTTCCTGCAGAGACACCGACACTGGAATTCCTGATGGACCTTGCCATGGGCAGACTCGGGGGCACACCAGGGCCAGTCCTCGTGTGTTTTGAGAAAGGAACCAAAGCAGGAGTGGCAGAAGCTTCTTGCAGCTCTTGGGAGGCAAGGAGGAGTTTTGGTATAAAAGGGAAGGACAAAATGGCTCATAGCAAAATAAACACTGGGCCCCAAAAGCTGGAAGATGAGAGTGTTAAGCTTTGGTTGCCTCATTGGGAAACCGATCCTTGAAATTTTCCACCAAAAGGCCTTCATAGGGGTATAATCTACACCTGTATTTAAAATTCTTTGTCCTGTAAAACAAGGGCACAGATAAGAGGAGGAACATTTTTTTGTTGCTCAACAATCAAGATTACTTAACAGAAGAATGATCCAATGAGCTTTGTCTTTGTAGAAAGCCACCAGCAGTATCAGGACCTCAAAAAGAACCCTAGTGAATGCTGAGTCTGCTCAATTTTAAGTATCAAGTTCAGATACCCAAATTACAAATACAGCTTATTCATTAGTAAATATTCAGTGGATAGAGAGAGAGGTTCCTCCAGAAGACAGTTCAGATTTACCTACATTAAACACCCACTCAGAATTGCCAGGGGGAAGTCAGATGTCTAAAATTGGAAATCACTGTCCTAGTGATGGACAAGACTCAAAACTGTATATGAGGTGGACAGCCAAATGGAAAGGGAAAATGTGAAGGGTGCTTTTGTCCTTGAATATGAATCTGAATTCTTAAGCTACATATTTAACTGAAGGGAGCAGGTCTGGGGTGCAGGGAGTCAGTGTGTTGATTTCCACAGCTCTGCATTCAGTCCTTTCATTTACAGGAACCTTGGCTTCTGGAACATTTAGACATTTGGCCACCTCTGTCCTATTGTAAATTACCACGTGGGAATGGCATCTAACCTGACCCAGGAATTGCTGGGAGAACAGCAACTGATTCTACCGGTGGCTTAAGTGCAGGCAGAATTGTCTCAGTGCCCAGGAGCACTCTTGGCACTAGTGAATTTACCAGCACAGCCGGAGGCAGAGCAGGAACACTCCTGGCTCCAGAGCAGAGTGGTCAGCATTGCTCCCTGCAGCACAGGCACTGTGTGAGGCACTGGGAGGGCTCTGCTCCCACCTTTCCAATCCTCCTGGCACAGTTCTGATCTCCTCAGCAGTGGAGTGAGTTCCCAGCAGGTGCCTTCTCCAGCGCACAATGAAACAGCTGATCCGTGCATCCTGCGCTGCCTGTCACTTCCTAGAAACCACTGGCAAGGAAACGTGCACTGGAGACATTTCCTTGTTGCTGGTGAGCATGGTCTCATCTGGTGCTGTTCTCCAGCTGAATCTTCAACATGTCAAACTAGTCAAATACAGTTCTTTAAATGAGAGAAAAATGTTTCATGCCCAGAAATGAATGCAAACAGTAAATCCATGTGCCTGTGCTCCTCTCTCCCCAATTCCTAGCTGCTGAATGTATTCATGAAGCTCGGAGCACAGCTTTGTCTACTGAGTGACTGTGTGCTGCTGTTGAAACGTGGCTGTTGTACAATATTTTAACCTGCACACAGAGGTGCAAAGTGCAGCGCCTGGAATGGCTTTGGAATAAAGGCAAGGCTGGGGAAAAGCTGCTGGGAGTAACAACCCTCCCAGAGAAATCAGTTTGTCTTACAAAGTGCTGTGGAGGTGCGAGGCTGAAGTCTGTGTCCTCTTCCCTCCATCTTCATGGGGGACTGGATTCTGGAACATTTTTTTTTTTTTTCACTCCTTTTGGGGTTCATTTTTGGACAAGGTGTTTGTAAGAATGGGTGCGGTTAATGGGCTATTAAAATTTAAACACTTTCTGTTCCCTTGGTAGTGTTTTGAGGGGCTCATCCCAAGTACTTCTCCCAACAAGCCCAAAAGGGACTCTGGGAAAACTGGCACATCATTCAGGAGATGCATCTGTCAGTGTGTACAGATGATCAGGTGCAGCTTGGTGGGTAGAATTAATCCCAGAGTGACAAGGTGAGGTCAGAGCCACGAGCAAACCTCCAGGTTTGGAGGAGCCATCCTTCAAGGACAAAAACTGAGGAATAAAACTGAAGGTTTCATTGAAACCCAAATGATAAGAGATTAATAAAAGCATAACCAAGTAACAAAAGGAAAAAGCCGAAGAGAAGCAGCTAATGCTTGACACGCTTTTCCTTGCCGCCTTCCTCACCCTTGCAAACCTCTGGCTGTTCTCTCTTACCCAGCAAATGGCACTGCTCAGTCTCTCCTTCTCTCTGGAACAGTGTGCCCATTCTTCAGGAGACTCTGATTGTACCAGCACAACGGGACTGTGCTTGCAGTTGCCAAACTGGACAAAGAGAACCTGGAGGGTTTCGTGCCAGCTGTTTCCACCACAGCAAGACCGACAAATTCTGTTCTCCGTTCACATCATTAGGGGTGATGACAAAGTGACTAGATGTCCTCCTTCCAAAATTAAAGCTCATTTAACTAGGATAAAAGCGACTGGGAGAAAAGACAGATCTCTAAGAAGTAAATATAGGGAATACAAATTTTGCGTGCCAGATCTGTAGCTGTGTTCAATGTGGAAACCTTGTTAAGCCCTAATTTCTGTATATTTCTGTGGCAAGCCTGTGTTGTGGCTTATCTCTCAAGACAGCTGATCTCCCCTTTTCTCCTCTGACAGCTTTTAACTATATGATATTCTTTAGATCTGCAATATCTCACCCTGTGTCTTCACTGGAGACTGAATACAGGATCCTTGAAGTCAAGAGCTTCTCTGCTGTGTTTCAAGTGTGTCCTGGGACACTGTGTATGACTTTCCAGCACATGCCACTATCCTCATAATAATGGGAGGATAATAGGAGTTATACTGCATGTCTGAATAACTAGGTTAGATATCTATTTTCTTTGATTGTTGCCTGGCATCTCTCTGTCTGTCACATCTACATTTTCCCTTTGTTGTGGGAGGCGATTTCCCCTTCGATAGGTTTGACTTGTGCATTAACATTTCTTAGTAGAGAACTGCAGCTTTCAGCACACTTATTCTCTCATTGTCTGCACCTGTTTGTTTCCAGTGTAAAAATTTCAGACAACCTCCCACTCTCTCTGTCATCCTCCTTTCAAATCAGAATGCCATGAATGATCTGAAGGGCACCAGGAAAAAAAAGAGCCTTTTGTTACTTAATCATTTCTTTTTAAGTCTCTTTCCTTCTTTTTAACTTTGATATTTGTGTAAAGATATTTTGAGGTCTCATATCCTATTTTTGTTCTTTGAATATGATATTATCTTTTGCCTTTGATAATCATTGTCATTCTGATTTTCTTTAATTGTCTCCAGACAAAGTATCTGGAGAAAGGCAAGCGTTGTGGTAGGGAACTTAGTGCTTTCAGCAGAACATCGTGGTGAGGAAGTTAGGAGAGTGGGAAGCTGTAAGGATGAATGTTAATAATGCCTTTAATTATTTTTTTTAATAAAACTATTCACTGGATTTGCAAAATGTATTTGAGAGGAAACACTCTTGCTAAGAGGACTTGAAACCTAAATAAGTAAGACAAGCAGAAGGCAGGCATCATCCAAGCAAAAATACAAAGACTGTATGTCATGCTTTTAAAAGAATCCCCGAACTGTTTCCCTTCCCTATGGCCAAGAGAGCATATTGCAAACAATATGCTGCGGTATTACTTCCCATCTTTGCTTATGTGCAGTCAGATGAAGGAGGGAGAAGGGAGTTCTTTTCCCGTTGTCTCACTGCCCGCCCTCGGACCCGGGAGGGAGAAGATGCGATGTGTCCGGACCGGCGCCGGGGACAGCTCCATCCATCTGAACACAGCCATGAGATTTGGGAAAAGGGCAATCGCTGGGAAAACAGCCTTTCCGAGCCAAGGTCTGACACTGGGATTCATGGGGAGGGGAATTCACAGTGATGTCCGCGGGACGGAGGTTCGGCCCAGTAAGAACGAGTCCAGGGGGAATTTAGATTTCCTAACCGAGCAGGGAGCTGCAGCATCTCCGTAGGCACTGAAAATCTCTTTGTTGTCTGAAGAAGAAAGTAAAATGCCAAGCTGCAGTAGCGCTGGCCAGTGTATTTAAATACACCGAAAGGCATTGATATCTCCGAGGAGTCTCTAAGGTGTATTTGATCTATTTCTTTGCATGCGCTATGAAATAATAAATAACCCAACAGATACCACGCCGCATGACAAATTTGAAAGTATTTTCACTTAATCTCTGCCTTGATGAGACACTAATCTGTCTTTTAAAACATTTTCAAAGGTGTCCTCGCAGACCTATCAGAATTAATGGTGTATTCCATTGCACTCTGGATTGTTGAAGACACAATAGCGCATTATCACCTCGTGCTAGAGATAGGATCACCTCGTACTAGGGACACTTAGCAGGTAAACACAGCGGGCAGCAGGCTGCGAGTTAAATACATCCCTCGCTGCACAGAAATCATGCCTCAGAAGTCAGTGGAACGAGACAAGTGTACTTGACTCCACACTGCAGTAGTACGTCCCTTGGAAAAGTGAAGCACAGCTGCGTGCTCCACAACGAGGTGTAAATAACACCCAGGAAGGCGACGTCTGTGTGGTGTCCTGAAAATGTAAAATCACCGCTTGTTCACCTCTCCAAGGTGGGGTTTGTTGCCTCAGCCATTAGCAATATTATTTTTCTTAGGGAAGAACTGTTCTAATCAGATTTTGAAGGTGCAAAATGCAAAGGCGTCGTGTAAAACTGCTCAAATTCTGTGGCCGGTTCTTCTGTTCGCTCTCACCCCTTTGTGACTCCCCAACGAGTGTTGTTTCTGAAAATTAGGATTTGAATGCCATTCTCAAAATATATTTTGGTTAAAATTTTCTACAATAACTGGTCATTTCAGAGTTGTTGGGTGCTTCTTGGCTCTTGGATTAATTCTGCATCAAGGCCTACATTTAGGAGGGATTTATTTACATCCCTCCTAAAATTTATCCATTTGATCGTATCTCCATTTGATTCTCAGCATTTAGACAGCTGGTTTCCATTGCTAATATAAATTGGGAGGTATCAAACACAAATGAAATATTCGTGTTGATTCAGCTTTAACCAAATTCCCGTTGTTCTCCAAGCATGGATCTCTTCCAAATGTTCTCTTCTGGTCAGGCTCTTCAAGCAAATTTCCAAATGTAAAGTCTCACAAGCATCTTGGGTGGGGGGAGTTTCAGCTGACAGTCTGCTTACATAAGCAAAAGCCAAAATTTTGCAAATCATCTTTGAATGTATCCTACTTATGCTTTACTTTTTCAATGGCCGGAAAAAAGGGAAGTTTCTATAAATGTTCCCAGTGACGCTGCCCAAAGTGTACCTTATGTACTGTACAGCAGCTCTCCACAGAAGCTGCAATTTGAATTTGAAAAGAATTTGAAAATTATGTTGACAATTTGCATTCCCCAAAAGCACTTTCAGCTGTCTTTCTACATTTTCTTGGCTTTCTAGGGGTTCTAGAAGGAAATTTCCTTCTTCCACCTCAAATCTTTCCACTGAGTGCTTAAACATATTTAGGTTTTTAGTCCTCCCAACCCAATCCAATTTATGGACTGCGCAATGCCTCCTTTCATCATTTACCAGAAAAAGTAATGACACAGGGCGGAGGTTAGAGCTGCAACACGAATGAGAGAAAAAGGGGCACAAGGTATTATTCTCTTCCACTAAGTAGCTCTGTGGATTCTATTACAAGGATTTAGGATACTGGGGAGCTTTAAGTTTTAAGTTCTGCTGCATAATCAGTTGGGGCTGGTTTAGCGACTGAATCTCTTTGAAATATTACAATAACAATTTTCACTTTTCAGCTTTTTCCCCTCGGATCTTTTTGGAACCGGTGCCTTAAGAGCAAATAAGGGCTATGTCTAAAGATGGGAAAACCAAGCCCATTCCCAAATCTGGCCCCAATTTAGTTTGAGTTTTCCCCCATTCCAGATACCAGCCCTCATCCAGTTTGGGTTTTCTCCCATTCTGGATTCCAGCTCTGATCCAGTCTCGGTTCCCCTCCCATTCCCGATTCTGGCCCAAATCCAGTCAGGGTTTGTGTCCATTCTGGATCGCAAGCCTAATCCAATTTGGGTTTTGCCCCTTCCAGATCGTGGTTGTGACCCAGTCTGGGGATTTTCCCCCATTCCAGATCTCAGATTCTAATCCAGTCCAAGTTGTCCCCCATTCTGAATCCTGGCCCAGACCAAATCCGGGTTTCTGTCATTCGGTATCCCAGCCCAGATCCCAGACCCTTTGGACCCAGTACCTTAAGGGCTGTGCCTAAAGACAGGAGCCAGGCTACTGCTGTGTTTTCCCTTAGAAACCTTTGGTTGGTGTTTCCCTGGGGGCAGCTCCTTCTATCCCTGTGTTTGAGCCACCAGCTGAAAGAACTTCACTTTCTCCAGCTGATGACACGGAGATGTGTTCAGTCCTGGAGCGGGAAGCGCTGAGCTGCAGGTGGGACAGTACCACCGCTCGGGTTGTCGCTGATGTGGAGCAGGTGGTGATTACACCTCTGGCAGGTGACATTTCGGCTCCTGGGCTCCGCATGAGCGCAGAGCGTTCTTTTGCCTCCCTCCTCTCCTTTTTAGAGTGTGGAAATGTGGAAGACACGCAGCCCGTAGGATAAGGGGAAGGTGGCTCTGTGTTTCGCAGCGCGGGGAAAGCTCTTCAGCATCATCACGGGAGGGTTTGTGCTCAGGTACAGCTGCCACAAAAGTCCAGCTCTTTCCAGCCTATTGCGTGCCCATTCTTCCTTCCGAGGGGCTGAGAAGAGTCATTACTACGTCCCTTAGGTTTTTTGTTCCTACCTTGAGCCGAAGCCAACTTCCCCCAGGCTTAATTCACCATTTAGTAGTGTTGGGAACACCAAAGAGAGGAAGAGAGACGGGAGGGGGGCGGTGGGTGGGAAACGGAGCTGCTTTTTGTGCCTGAAGTGATGCAGATCCTTCTGTGTAAGAAGAGGTGCTACCTGCTTTCTCTAGTTCTGTTTTTATGTTGCACAGCTGATAATAACAAGAAAAGAAGATGATGTGAGCCTGAAAATGATAGGACTTTTTTTTTTTTTTTGCTGGTGATTCTTGCTTTTGACAGTATTCCTTTACATCTTACATTTCCTGTTAGAAGTATGAAATGAGCCCAATTTGGGGTTTCTTTTTTTAAAAAAAATTTTAAACGAGAATTGTAAATGCAAGGTATTTCTGCAGTCCTTAGAATACATCCCTCTTTTTCTTCAGTTAGTGCCAAAATGTAAGAGTAGTATTTTATAAAAGCTGTCCCCGACTTATCCTGTCTCTTCTGTTCTTTACTAAATGAGGGAAGAAAAAGACAATTTATTTAAACAAAAGATAAGATGGATGTATAATAATAAGGAAACATGAAAAAAAACCCCTAAAGTTGGTAGAGTTCTTTGTTTTCACAGGCAATCGTTTGATTTAAAGTAATTTTAGCCAAATATTTTTATTCTTGTTCATTGTTGTTTTTGTAAGCTGTAATTCAAGTGTTATGAAATCTAATTATACAAGAAAGATTTGTCGAAATTCAAAGCAAAATCCCAAACATAATAATAAAATTGCTATACATCCCCAGCTCAGCTCCTGCGCATATTAGTTCTCTGTTCAAAGGCTCTCCATAGGATTCAATTTTGACCTAGAAGAAGGTGGCAAAATGTATCATCTCACAGTGATAAAACAATATGAGTACAAATGGACTCAATCCAGTTCTGATGCAAGTTGTAAACAATTAAAAGTACATGAGCTACAATGCTCAGAGCTGATAGCTGAGGACATTACTGCACACTTGGGGTAACGCTGGGAACCAGGAAAACAATTGTTTCACAATAGGACATAAAAGCAACAGAAAATATTTGTCTCGGCAGAGCAGTGCAGCCCCTTGCAGGGCCGTGGTCTGGGGAGGATTTTTCAGCAGGCTGGCACGAGCCTGAGTGATGCATAATGGCAGCAGGGAATGGATTTCTGCATAGGTGAGTAGGTGACGTCATGAAAAAAAAGAACTATTTATCACCGTAATTTAACACGAGATGCGAACACAATGCCGTGATGGATGCGTTTTATGGTTTTCAGCCAATCATAATAATGGATCTATTGACTAAAGTTTAAGATGCCCTTTATATACCCTCCGTGGATTGAAAAAGAGCAGTGAAAACAGAGAATGAAGAGGCTGAGAATAAGTAAGAAAATATTTACCAGGAATGTTTTCCGAATTCAGGCCTCCTGTGTAACAGCCTTTTGACCTAAAGCTTCCCCAATTATGCTTTTAAATCCTTAAAAGCTAATGAGGCTCAACCAAAAACATTTCAATTGAATATTGGAGTAATAGTAACTCAGGAAGCAAATCTGAAAAGTTTTGGCTTTGCCTTGGCAGTTCTGACTGAGATTCTCCTCGCTGAGGTGGAACTTTGGCACATGGGTGTTGTCCTCAGTCTGGGCACTGAGGTAGGTGCAGGGACGGAGCGAAATTTTCCTTTCTGCCTTTAATGTGGAACTGTGGATACACAAGAACAAAAAGCCCAAGGAGCTGCCCTGGCTTCTCCCGGGAATGTCCCCTTTAGAACTGCCTCCTTGTAACTTTTCTGCGGGGTCCTTGGTTCCTTTGCTGTCCCCCGTTTGCCGAATAGAAGGGAAGTCGAGTTGTCCCTTCTCAGCCTGATGGTTCCAGCAGTTCCCGGGAGCTGAAAGATTAAATTCATTTAGGATGAGGAGGCCTTAGCCGGTTCCCAAAGGGAGTGGGAAATCTAACTAGCAGAGGATGTCTCCTTAGGGAGGTGCTTTGATTTGGGAGAGAAGAAAAGGAACTAAACCGAGGATGCTTCTTGGACCAGAAGCTTCATTTCTTGATGCTGGCAAACCTCCTGGATTTTACCTCTCACCACGGGCATCTTTGTCTCCCTTGCTGGCAAAACACATTTTTTTAATCTGATCACATTTTGATCTAATGGCTGAAGTTGAGTGTTTTGCCCAGCAAGGATAGGGAGTGTGGGCAGAGCTTTCCAGGAAAGATAGGAACAGCTTTTGGGATTTCACGTAAAGTTTCTGGATAACTCTGGGAATTGATTTAAGATGTTGAGTGCCAGCCCATCTCTGAAGTATATCCACCTGATTCTCATCCCCAGATGCTGTGCTTCCACAAAGGGATGATCAAAGAAACAAGGAAGCAACAGCTCCGTAGCTGCTTCCAAGCTGGACATATGGAAGGGGTTTTCTGAATATTGCTGTGGTTTTTACTGGGTTCTCTGACTGAACTGTGGAAATTTGTCTTGTTTCTTGCGTGTTGAATCTTTCCTTCTTGTTATTTTTTTGTGATTGGACTCCATGGAAAGACCTAAAACACCTGAAACTGTGAGTTCTATGTTAACGATTTATGTTTTCTTGCTTTTTTCTACATCAGGAATAAAACTTTTCAACCCGCTGCATTTTGGAGGCACACACAGACAGAGTCATAAAGAGAAGTGTGTGCTTGTGAATTAGAAAGTGAAAGTTCAGTCAGCATGAGCAGGTTCTTCTCTTCTGGAGTGGGTCCATATCCAGGAGAACCCAGGAGCTTTGGTCTCTCTGTTTGGAGAACCTAGAAAACAGGCTGAGAAGAAGAAATGCCCACAGGGAGAAATGTAGGGTTTTCCAGATGACAGAACAGCACAAACCACTTGTTCAGCTGAACCTTAGAAATCTCTCCACTAAGCTGATGGAACAGTGGAGGACTGAACTTCCTAGTTAATTTTATATAAACTAGCCTAAAAAATGACTTCAAGCTGATAGGATTTAATTTTCAGTGCTAACCTTCAATTAATTTGTAACTTTCTTGGCACCCAGTTTGCTGGAAACGGCTGTAATTATGTTGTTTTCCGAGTGGTGCATTCATTCAGTCCATATTCTATAAGACTATTTATACAGCTGGGGAAAAAAAATAATGGTATTTAGGGGGATGGGAGAAATGCTAATAGAAAACTTCTTGGAAAAAAAAAAATCTGAATTATCGATTTTGGAAAAAGTATCTTACTAACTTGTGCTTGGTATTTTAAACAGAATGTTTAGTTCTTAAGAGAATCTAGGATAATTTTGTTGTCTTTAACAAGAAATGCATGGTCAGCTTCCCCATGGCTGCCTTTTTGTGCATGTTTGAGGCTGGCACAATTATATACTGCAAAATCCCATGTTGCTGTGCAGTGTGAGGTTTTAAAATGACAGTGTTGTTTGCTAATTGATCTGCATAGCAGGGTCCAATTGCTGTTAGAGGGGAATTATTCCGAAATCTGAGAGGATGAAAACATACACAGCAAAGTTGTTACCTTCTTTTTCAGAAAAAAACCCCACAAAGACGTCCCTTTTAGAAGACTTTTTTTAATGCACAATAAATTGTGTTGGCCTATGTTGTGAAAGGCTGCATGTTTTCAGATAAACAGATTCACTCTGGGTTTTTCCTCCTCAATTTCTGTAAATTTAGAAGCTGCTGAGGTTTTTGAGCATTTCTTTTACTGTGTTTGGCATTAAAGGTGTTTGTGTGTGAGTATCTCCTCTTGTCTTTAAACCAGAGGATGCTCCCTGCTTGAATTTCTCTCTCTTCAGTCTTTCCTAGTTGAGGGTGCAAGTTATGGCAATTTAGTTGGATTCTCAATCAGATATTTGACATAGGTTCAAGGACAGGAATATTTGTATGTAGGCTTAACAACCACAGGACTAATAAGAAAGCAAAATCATCATTAGGTTTTGAATTTTTAACTAAATTTTTAAAAAAGAGCTTTTCTTTTATTAGCTGTGTGCCAATCCTGACATGCCAGGTGATGGACAGGAATGAATCCAGGTGGATATTGGTACTGGTTGTTTCTTATTTCATATTTGGTTCACTGTAGCATCACTCAATCAATCCCAAGTTATTAACGTGTCTGTGAGTCAGTTGATGTCCTAAAGAGCATGTCTGCCTCTTCTTAATCCTTTAAATATTTTATTTTGACTTTCCCAAGTAGCTACTTAAGTGGTGGAAAGGGAAAAGAAAATCTGCCACAGGAAGAGTAATCAGATTCTCCTTTTTTTTTTTTTTGAGAGAGATTCTTACCTGTAGATTTATGGCAGAAGAATTGCATCCCTTGAACATAAAGTCTTTTACTCTCAGTCTGGAGTTTTGTGGGTTTCCATATTTTTGTGGAAGGACAGAACTGGAATACAGTGGGCTTGCCACATACTGATGTTCACACTGCTCCTTAAAATTACTCTTTGACTTATTCATGCCATTTGTCCTCAGAAAGGCGTTTCATTGTTTCTAAAACTGCAGCAGTTGGAATGAAAAAGCCTGAAGGATTGTATGGGTCTGACATGCACCTTTATATGTGGGGGACATAATTACCTCTGGAAGGAACAGAAACATTTCAGGATGGCTCCTGCTCCACCAGTGCAAAAATACAGAGGTTTTAAATTTACTATCTGTTTTCATGGTCAAGGAAAGTTGGTTTTGAGCAGAAACTGCAGCCCTTGAATAAGTATTTGTCACCCAGGAGAGTGTGGGTGGCAAACAATGCTTTTTGTGCTGTGGATCACACAGATTCCCACTTTTCCTTTCCCTGTGTGCAGCAGACTCTTTGCTGCATTACATGGGTGGCAGGGAGAGGCCATGGGCCACTGAGCACTGATTCACTTGGTCCCACAATTACAAAGACACCTGTGCTAAATAACATCCTGCTGTTCTTCTTGGAAAATTACAGGGCTGGGCCCACTCTAAGACGGCCAGGTGTCCATACCTGAGCTCCCTCCCAGCTTCTCCCCCTTCCTAAGAGATGCTGCAGCCCTCTCAGCTCCACATCCATGAAATTCCTGCCTTGGTGTCACACCAGTTCCTTTAAATACTTCCCTTCTTCATGGCAAGAGTGTTTTTTGACTGACAAATTCTCCCCTTTTTCTGCTCAGGTCTCAGGTTTGACCACTTGCCTTAGCAGTTTGCTTTAGCACTGCTCCGTTCTCTGCCTGTTGTTTCAGGCTGCTACTCAAATTACACTTATTCCGGTTATTATTTCCATCATTTAGTATGAATTTTACAGTGATGTTGTTTTTATGCTTCCTTACCCTGCCACATGTGTTAACTATACAGAAACTGTTATTGTGGAAGAAATTATATACCAAAACTACCCAGTAAAAAGCTTGTTTTATGGTACTTATAAAATTAATGCCAAAAATGTATGGTAAAACTTGATTTTTTGACATTAATGGGTGGTTATTTAACATGTTGTGCTCTTGTAGTGCCTGGAAAACAGCACTTAGATGTTCAGGTGTGATGTCAAATTCCCACCCAAGGATTCAAAAGTTTAAGAGGTTGTTAAGTGAAGAGTCAGGGTACAAAGCACACAGTTAAATAGCACCCGAAATGAACGAGAAGTGGAATAAATAGTCAGAATTTTAATTTTTTATTGTTTTCTAATGGGCCAATCCACTCTGTAACGTGCTGTTAGGTGATCCTTGTGCATAGCTGGGATATATTGCATTTTGTTATGTTAATGAGCATTTTCTTTGCATTTTCCTCCTTCCCTGTGGGTGTGCAAAAATACAGAGGTCACATGCTGATAATCTTGATTCATACTAGCAAGTGAAATGCCTTTAGATGGAAGAGATAGTCTGAGAGAAATCAAGGACTAGAAATCCAGAGGCCTTACAGATATAAATTAACTGGGTTGTGAAAACAAAAAATGTTCAAAATAAATGCGTTTTAATAAAAAGTATTTTGGAAGCCTCCAAGAAAAGGTGAAAATCAAATAAATAGAACTTGCTATTTTATAAATTGGTAGCTCCGGGAACACATCATCATCTCGTGCAATTTGTGATATGGTATTTAACATGGATTCTGGTTAGGAAAACCTCAGCTCCCTGTAATTGTGACTATTGCTGTCCCTCAGGTGCAGGGCTCTGTGGTTGTTCTGAGAGCCTTGTGAGTGTAAAGTCTGGAAAATCACAGCCTCTGGAAGAAATGCAGTGATTTGTTAAAAATATCCCGCTTAAGCAGGTACCATTTTGAGGGTGTTATCAATATGTTTATCATATTGCTGACCCTTTAACTCCTCAGTCCAAAGGCACTGGCTCACCTCGGAGAGAGAGAGAGATGCAGAACTTATAATGAATGTATTAGAAAAGTTTCTGGGAGGCTTTGACATAGTGTTTAGGGATATATATGAGAGTGTCTCCCTGGAAATAGAGGAAAAGGATTTTTATGGAGGTCAGAAACTCTATGCCTGGCTTTGCTGGGTGATACAGTATTCATTTTTTCTTCTGTCATTGTTCCAGGACTAAATATTTCTTGTCTTAAACCTCACACCAGCTAATTATGGAATAAAAAAAGCAAGGAACTGTTTGAAGCAGTTAGTTTGTGTGAAGCTGGGAAAAAACCCAGGTGAACCAGATTAGAGGACAAATGCAGGTGTATCAAAGTAGCTCCAAGAATTCAGTTTAATTTGGGAAGCCCATCCCTACGTAGCAAGTGTGCATTGTCCACGTGTACACAAGCAGAGGGTTTGTCCTGTGGGTACAGCACATCAATCCTCTGGGTTCAGCCAGGAGCAAGGTGTTATAAATGAGAAGAAGTCAATTAAAAATAACAGAATTTATTTAACAAATTAAAAAGACAATTAAAAAAAAACAATTAAAAAGCCACAATAAAATTGGACAACACTGATCGAATGCTGGGTGGGCAGAGTGACAGTAACAACGGTACCGTCCAACCTCAGCCACACACCCTGTGTCCTGGTGTAAGGGTTTTTATATGGTTTATTTGTCCTGAGGCTAAGCCCATTGAAAGTCCAAATATTGATGTATCTCTTTATTTCCAAGCGAGGTCTTGTCAGAGGTTCCCGTAAGGGTGAGAAGACGTTGATAGTCTTCCCAGATCTTGTTTTTGGGGTGCTGATTTGATCATCCTCTGGATCCCCCACCCACATAGACATCAGATGTCAGCAGCTGTGAAGTGGAGGCCCATCCCTGATGAATGGGCCATCTCCAGTCCGGCCATGTCATTTCTGTTGCAAATGTTGTGGTTTCACAGCTTGCACCACAGGTCTTGGAATCTTGGAGATGCCCTGGAGTAGATTTTTATTAGACCAAATCATTGATACACGAATCTATCCATTACATTTACCACAAAGGACTGCTCTGCACTTGCCACCCCGAGTGCTGCTGCGCCTTCACGGCCACCTAACTCCTGACCCTGGGTGGCTCCCAGCATGGCTGAGCCAGTGTTCCAGGGGAAAACACTGTGGGGTTATGTGCTCCAAGCCACTGAAGCAGCACTTTTATAGCCTGACCCCCAGGACAGCTCTGATATGTTTTGGGGAATAAAATGAGGCCACGTGGGGCGATGCTGTGAAGCTGCCTGAGATGGCTTCCCAAGGCCAAGCAAGTCTTGGAGCACCTACCATATGGGATGGCAGTGTCCTGCTCTGAACTCTAACCCAAACCCGCCAGGTTTTGACTGAGGGGAGCACTCTTAAAAAAGAACCCAGGTAGAAAACCCTGGGAGTGACACTCAGTCATGGAATTCATGTATTTAAGTCTTGAAAAGTCTTTTCAGGAAAATACCTCTGCCGTGTGTGGCCCTTTCCATGCAGAAAATGTTTTAACCCTTCTGGTATTTTGTGATTTTATTTTTTGGTGCTCATCCTGGATTTCTCTCATTCCCAGAGAATCAATGGAAGTGTCTTTTTCTTTTCTCTGCAATGGCATGTTTTAAACAAAAGAAAACAGAAATACAGGCGAGACTGCCATCAGTTTAAAGTATTGCATAAGTGGTTAAATTTAATCACAAAGAGACAACCAGCTAATGGTTTTAGTGGAATTCATAAAATCCCATAAAACACAAAAGTTAAATTTTGTCATATAATGTGAATCAGTTATAGGAACCAGCACAGCTTCCTTTTTCCCCCTGAATAAATTCTAAACAGTGCCTAGAAAATGAATTACCAGTTTGCAAATCAGGATGACATATTTTTCAGCTATAAAACTAAAACTTAGTTTCAGAACACTTAGCTTCCAAAAAAAAAAAAAAAAAAAAAAGATGAAAACAAAAAGGTGGCAACTTTGTTGTAGCTGTGTTGCTGTCAATAGCCTTGGTGCTTGGCTGTGGCTCCGTTTTAGCAGCTTGACCTTGTTTAGCTCAGCCCGAGCCCAATCGAAAGCCCTCCCTTCCAATTTCCTCACCCCATCCCAGAAAGCCCCTACCCTGCGCCAGCGTCTCCAGCTGGAGATGTGCCAATAGAAGTAATTACGTGATGAAACTATTTAACTTTGACTAAAATACTCTCCCCAGGTTCTTTCCAACCGTGTGTCTTATATCTTGTTGAGGCAATTTTATATCGTGCCTTTAAAGTACAGTAATGGCCACTTGCATTGACAGAATCCTCGTAAAAGAAGAAGCCTGAGACCTTGCTCATGAAGTGCTATTGATTTTCCGAGTCCCTGCTCGAGTTGCCAAAGATACAACGCTGTTGTTAGGGAGAGAAGACACTTTGGCCTTCAATATCACAGGAGGGTTCCTGTGTAAGCACAGGCGTCAATGGGTTTCAGTGATAAATAATGCATTTGGGTGATAACTGCCCATATTATTTTGTCAGTTTTATATGACTCAGCACTTGCTCTTGCCAGGAATTTCTTTAATGTCCCCTCTGGCTGCTGGAGTTTGAGCCCGTTCTAAGCGCTGTTTACATTTTAAAGGTTCGTTTGCGTTGTGGTGAAAAGCTGAAGTTTCTGTTTGTCATGGGCAATGGTGGGTTTCCAGCAGAGGGAAAACCTCGGACACCCCACAACTCTCACTGTGGCGTTTCCAAAGGTAGGGCACTGGGAATGAGAGTTAAATTCCCTACTCTGAGTTATTCCCATGTTCCTTGATGGAGGAATCTCTGCCCATAATCCCTGGTCTCAGTTTTGTCTTTAGCAATACATCAGAACTACCAGCACTCTGCTCACCCCAAGATGCCTTTGCAGAGCTTGGTCCCAACACTGCAAGTCCCACTGGATCCTCTAAAAGGAGAAACTTTTCCTTGTAGGAATTACAATTCAATCTCGCCAGATTGTGCTTTTGTGACTATCACATTATTGTAGCCAATAGATAATTATTATTTATCAGTGGGGAAAAAAAAAAAAGGGGCTGGTAGGAAAATTATAGCTATGATAATTAGTTTTTGATGACATTAACCAATTAATATAATTTTATGTTTTCCATTTTGAGGTTTAGGCAAGGTTGCCTTTATTTTTATTTCTGTTCCAGCGTCTGAGTCAGTTCAGTCCTTTGGAGAGGGTTGATATTGGGTGCCCTGGAGGGTGTCACCACCACGAGGCAGCTGGGGAGACGATGCTGAAGAGAAACTTCACATCATTTCCCTTTCCCAAACATGTCCTTGTTCTGAATGACATGCTCCTGTTTCATTTGCTATCTCCTGGATCCTTCTAAAAAGCAAGGAAGCTGCAGTTTCCTTCGTGCTTTGATGCTGCCTCCATGCCACTCATAGTTTTACAAACCTCCACTACGTCTCATGGCAATCAGCCTGTTCCCAGCACCACAGCCCATGGAAATCTGCTGGATTCATCTTCTTAATTGTAAGTTTAATGTTGCTTTCCCTTGTCTCCAAAGATTTCTTGTTCTTGTTTTCCAAGTTTAAGGAGCATAAGGCAGCAGTGCTCTTTATTGGCATGTTCCTTTGCCATTTGCCAACCATCTTTAGAGCAAAACTGTAACCAGATTTACTTTTGACAGCAAGGAATATTTTGGCCCATTTTACTGCCTGCAGAGTGCCTGGAAAGTTTTAAATTAATGGCAACAAGTGAAGGGAAAAGGAAATCAAAGAGCCATTTATTCCCTCAGAAAGAGACCTATTTCCCCTCACATTTCTGTATTTTCTACTCGCTTTGGCTGAGAAAACATTTTAAAATGTTATAAGCACCAAGAATTTCCTTTTGCAGTGTGCATGGGAATACAATTAACTGGACATTTCTGTGTATGCTAAAACTTTGAGTTTCAGTAATTAAACTTGCAGTACAATCTTGGGTCATATTATGCTGTATTATCCTTTTAACTTTATTGTGATTGATTTGTGTCAGCTTTAACTATACTCACTAGGAAGTCAATAAATAAGGATCAATGTTTTTTTTATTTCTCCTGGTTCTTTATTAGAAAGAATAGATTGCTTAAATAAGAGAAGTAATAGTGATGACATGGTTTCCCTTTTCTACTCTGAAACAGGTGAAATAGTTCTCAAATTTTCATTAGAACAACCATACTTGTGTCTTCTTGTTATTTGCTTTTTCTCTGTCGTTGATGTTTTGATGAACTCCCCAAAGTTACAGAAACACAAAATACAGATGTTCTCCCTGGGCAAAATTTCTCACTGGTTTGCACTGCAGCTTGTGTCTCTAGTACCAAGTCCATTTATCTACTTATCTCTTATCTTATTTTATCTACTTATCTCTTATCTCCTTATTTCCCATATGGGATATCTGTTGGTTCAGTTGTTTGGGAATTTGTGCCTCTGGATAACAGGGATACACCCTAACAAGCAGGCACGCTTCTGAACTCCTGATCTTCTCCTGCTGCCTGGGTGAACAGAACAAAATGATCCTCTGAACTGACACCCCGTGAAACGCCGGTGTTGGTTTGATTGCCTCTCGAGTGACCACAGAAATGGGGGATTGTGCCTCAGTGGGTTTGCCTTGTTAGAGCTTCTTCAGTAGGAAAACATATACAAGGAATAATGCCAAAAGCAACATCTGGAGCTGCCCAGAAGCTGAGCACCTTGTGGACAATTTGGGACCCCAGCCCTCATGCTGTGGGCAGGTCTGGCTGGCTCTATGCTAACACTGCTGACAGCAGTGGGAAATCCCTGCATCTCAGCAGAAAAGCACAGTGAGCCTTAGATCCATCCTCCAGTTTTTCCTCTGAGAGAGGAAAAGCTTCTGCCCTTAGAGGATGCACAGTAACATCCTAATGCAGCGTTCACTAGGAAGTAGGTCGGAGTGTCAGACCAGTTATTATCAGCAACCTGTTTCTCATAAAAACATAGGGAAGAAAAAACCATCTTCTTCCCGAGATTTATAGCAACTTGGCTCCGTGTGACAAGTGATGGAAAGCTTCCCTGCCATGCATATTACACTTTGGGTGCTGACCCCTCAGATATATCTCCCTTTAAGTCCTTCAGCACTGTGCTAAAGGGAAGCAGAGTGGCCAGATGCTATAAGCTTCTTTTTTTATGAAAATCTTTCATCTGAACATTTAGCTCAAAGTGTATTCATAAGATTACTTGAGAGCCTGTCCTTGGACAGGAATCTAAGCACTGGGAAGGATCAAAAATCAAGTCTTTGCTAAGAACAGCCAGTACATTCCCAAGACACGGAATTAGGTGTCCTGAGGAGCGGGGTCAGTTCATTCAAAATTCTAAGTTCTGACATCTAAACTAAGGAGCTTTTAGAAATAACCTGTATCCGTTTGCCAATGGCTTTATGATCCATGTTTATATAGGTTATAAATCCTTTCCAGGATTTACGTAGAGGGGCCTTGCTTTGCTTCCCTGAGCAGTTTGGTTCAGCTGTTACTTTCCTTGCTGGTTTTTGTGTCCAGAATCTGCCGTGTCCCCAGAACAGGTTCACCTGCTCAGGTGTGTGTGTGCTCCACAGCCCAGAGCTCGGAGCTGACACACATCTGGCCATGGCTTTACAGCCCAGGGACATCTGTGTGGCTCTGAGGGCACACTCCAGTTTGTGAGGGGCACAAAGCAAGTTTTCCTGGTGGGAATTGCCGTGGCAGAGGCGCTGCTGTCAGTGCGGAGCAGCTCCTGCCCATGGGGTTGGCTTGGGCTCCTCTCATGGCTCAGGCTGATCCTTCCCCTCCTGGCTCCGGCTCCCAGAGCTGCTTCCTCCTCACCTACCATCCATCACTCACTCCCAGTACACCTTCCTCTCTGTTTCTGATGCAAAGGTAACCCTAGCCTAAATCAGGTCTGTGATTTTCCTCTGCTCTCTTAATATGCATAATCTTTCCCTTCTTCTTTTCCCCCACTCGAAGCCTCCTTGGAGGTTTCTCCCGGGTCTGCTACATTAAAATTTCGATTCTGCACGAGTCAAACTTCTGGGCTTGATGTTGGCACCACGGAGACTCTTGATGTGAGCATCTCTGAGTTTGAAAAGAGGTTGTCCTGTGCCTGCCTAGCACACAGGGAGCCCTCTCCAGCATATGCCAGCTCAGCCTCAGGTGCTGGCAGAGTTTGATTCCTCATCTCCACTTTGTGGGCTCGTGGTTAATCTAGAATATTTGTAAAAATTTTCTGAGGCTTATTAAAAAGCCCTTGAATTAATTCAGTCTTTGTGTGGTCAGCCTGTGAGGCTGGGGCGCACCTGAACCAAGGAGCAAATTAAGGAAACTCTTAATCGAGGCATAAAAATGCAAGAGCCAAATCTTAGAGCAACAAAATTACTGCTTTTAAAACCTTAATCTATTTTACTTCTATTATTGAAGCAAAACTGTAAAGACACAATATAGATTAATTCCATGATTTTTATAGCCACAGTTTTATTATAAGTTTTTATATTTTAATAGATAAGGAAGCTATTTAAATTCTGTGGGCTTGCTCTTGTAGCCTTCATTCAGGTAGGTCTCCTTTTGCCAGTCTCTCTGTTCAGTAAAAACTACAGAACTGAGCTTTTTTACTTTTTGTTGCGACAAATACATATTCTTCATTTTTACTTCTGCTCAGATATCATTTAGAAGATAAAAAATACAGCCACGCAGCCAAATGATTTGAGCAAGAAGATTACAACAGTGTTTTGGGTAATATATTAAACTAATTTCAGTTTGGACAGTCTTCCCTTGGAAAGGTTTGGGCATAGAATGGTTCTGGGTAAGTCTCTAGCCTGCAATATGTACATTTTATCCTGTTTTCAATATGTGAGTTTCTTGCATTCCTGTTATTCTTTGCTCTAATTGTGGCCACTGAGCTGATCATCAGTTCCACTTCGTTACCTGAGAGCTCAGTCTGATGAGATTCTTGGGAGTCACACATGTCCTGCCTGGTAGTTTATGAGCAGTTATTTTAATTTTAAATACTTTGTACCTGATGCTTGGAAAAGGTGGGATAAAGAAAAAAAAAAAAAAAAATAAAAAAAAATTGCAAGATTCCTAAGGGGAGCAAAGTTTTTTCATTTTTGGGCTATGTACACTTCCTTTATTTCTCTAGTGGTGCCCATTTCTTACCCAAAACTCACACTATCTGTCTCCTGACATGAACTCCTTATCTCATTTGTTCAGCTAGTTAACACTTTTAGGAAAATTGAAATGCATATTCAAATATATTAAGCAAGTTGGTTAATTGGCCTTGAGGCTTTATTTTTGTTTTCCCCTTTTGGAACAGAAGTTTGATGCCACTATTTGCCATTTCAGGTGAAGGCTTTGGCCAAAATCCTCATTTCTTGTCCTGACAAAGGACCAAATTTCCTATTTATTTATAATTTGGAACCTGTCATTTATTTTCATGATCCATCACATACATCAGCAGCAGGAAAAGTTTTAAAATGGTAAAAGCATCATTGCCTGTGGCAGATTCTTAACTAATTTTAACTTTGTTATAACTTAGTGAACTCTTTTGATTATAGTATCATAAATGAAAAGTCTCCGAAGTTTCCTGAGCATATTTTACTCCCTGTATTTTCAGTATCTTCACTGCTACATGGGTACAGGACTCTAAGTTCTGAATTTCATGTGTTTTGTAATGTGTGTTAAGAACAATGGAAATCATTTTCTGTTCTATTCTTGCTTGTTATTAAATTTTTTGGTACACTTGTGGATTGTCAAGAGAAGGGTTTTCTTTGTGTTCCTTTGCCCCAAGTTTTGCATATTTCTTCCTTAAGATTATTTCAGTATTTGTCTTTTTCTATTCTGTTCAAAGACTAGGTAGTGAGGTTTTTTTTTTTTTTCCAAAGCAGGAGAGAATTACTGGATTTATATCTTTCCCAGAGTCAATGAAAAATTTCCTGTAAGAAAAAAACGAGTTGTCTAGAGGAAAAAAATTCTTGCTAAGCAAAATCCTGCCCCTCTCTTTCCTCCACTAGGTATGCCGTATTAAACTGCACGTGGAATGCTTTTTCAACTAATTTCTGTTATTTTTCATCCTATAGAGAGACTTATATCTTCCAGCATTCACCCCGAGTTTATAGGAATGCTGAGTTGTCATGCAGGAGTTTTACCTCACACTGGGGAGATATTAGTTGATAACATCTACCTTGTTTAGATTTATTGCTTTAGCATATTTCATGCTAAAAATATATTTTTTTTTTTTTTTTTACCATCTGCTAAGATTAGCACTGGAGTGGTAATAAATTTCCTTGCCCTGTTACTGTGGTGTAGTTTGGAGCCATCTTACACCGTGCTTGGCCTAATTGAAAATGGGATAAGATAAATGATGCACTTTGAGTCCCTCTCTCAGATGTACCATTGTTCATTACTTCAACAAGGGATGAGCACATCTGATTGTAATTTCAATTGTTAACGAAAACAAAAGTTTCCATGGTGAAAATATGGTACCAACAGCTGTAATTGTCTCAGGG
Organism: Sylvia atricapilla; assembly: GCF_009819655.1. Taxonomy (NCBI): domain Eukaryota; kingdom Metazoa; phylum Chordata; class Aves; order Passeriformes; family Sylviidae; genus Sylvia; species Sylvia atricapilla. The sequence continues at coordinate 110,016,816 of NC_089142.1, read as the reverse complement.
TTACTTGTGAAAATCTCAATATTGTTTGAGTCATAAATGCAGGATTGTTTTGCATTTTAACACTTGTTTATCCTCCAACCCTAATGGGAAAGGGGTGAAGTCAAAAAACATGCTCAGGAATGCAGGCATTGCATGGAATACCAGAGCTGAGCTTAAAATGTCCGTGCTTAAAGAAACATCTGCGTATTAAAATAAGGAATATTTCAATAGTGATTACTATTGCATAAAAATGCACCCACTCATACAGTTTAAGCCACCACTTTATTAATTGTGGTTGGATTAGGTGGTGTTTAGAATACAGTAGTATAGTTTAGTCTTGTTTCCAGACTCCCACGGGATATGTCCAGCACTGATGTTTCTGACATTTACCTTGCAAATTCTTCAAATAGCAGCATCAGTAAAAAAAAACAGTAAAAGTGTGTTTCCCCCCTCTATTTTTTCCTATTAATATAAAATCTAAATAGTAAAGTACTAAAGAAAACTACATGAGCTGTCAGTCCTGACTGCTGAGCCCAGGCAAGTAGGGTGGGAAGAAACAAGAGTAGGTCCAAGCCATTTTATCTGCCTGCTCTTTCTGCCAATTTAATTTGTGGTCTCATAATTTGATTTTTTAAAAGTTTATAAATATTTCTACTTTCAGTTCCATGGGCAGTTCATATACCGTCCTTTACAGTATCTGAAAATGTGGTCTGTAAGTTGTATTCTTTGCTTCAGAATTTGCTGTAAGTTTGGGGGAAATAAGTATTATTAGAACATAAAATATTTATAATAGGAAATAACTGGTGATGCAAGGGCAATTAGTGAAACATGAGGGAAATTATATGATGCTGGGTCTTTTTATTTAGACAAAAGTGTGATTTTTATGTTGGCAACTTAAGGCCCCATCTTATTTTATTCATTCATTAAACTAGTTCCATTGACTTGCTTGAATAAATAAGGCCAGGAAATCTCTATCCATAAGTAATCCACAAACGTGGCTTTTTCTTTCAGAGCCTTAGACTAACTTTGGGGCTGCTCAGCAGTGGGAATGCCTCTGGGAATATCCTCATTGGGCACATGGCTACAGGACCAGTGGCAATGGTTTCAAACTGAGAGTAGGTTTAGATGGACAGTGGGAGGAAATTCTTCCCTGTGAGGATGGTGAGATGCACAGGGTGCCCAGAGAAGCAGTGGCTGCCCCATCCCTGGAGGCATCCAAGGCCGGGTTGGATGGGCCTTGGAGCAACCCAGGACAGTGGAAAGTGTCCTGTGGCAAAGGGTGTGACAAGATGGGCTTTGAGGTCCCTGCCACGCAAAGCATTCCATGATTCTACTCCAAAGGCGTTTTTCATCCTTTGGGTGAAACCTCTAACAAATACATAGTTCTAGTATTTTCATCTCTTAGTTGATAATAGATTCTTTGATGCCCGAGTTCTGATTGTTCTTATTGTTCTGATTCCTTACTCAGGGAAAGCCCCCTGGGCTTCAGCCAGCATTTCAGCTGTGTCCAGCCTCTCAGCCCTGGCTGGTGTTTCCTCAGCTGAGTTTTAAAGCCCAGAAACACGGGGTTTGTGGTGGAAACACCAACAAGAGGAATGCGAGTGGCTGTGCTCTAACACCACTGTATCCCACGGCCTGTTCCCAGTGTCTGTTACTGAAATTGGTATTGTATCTAAAACAATTGCTGTTATTAACAGGTTAAGCTGCTGGGATGTTAAAATAAAGGCTGCCCAGCTTTAGTGCATTTTGTTGTAATCATCTCCCAGATGCCTTGTCGGAAATCAATTCAAGTTCAAAACTGGCTGGAATTGGGAGGTCAAGGCTTCTGCAGACTAAATATTTTATCTTCTGCTCATGTCTGGAGCTTTTAAAGCTGTGTGTTGGGGGCTCTTTTCTCGTATCCCATCTGGACAAAGATGATTGGCTTTGCCATTTTGCCCAGGTTAGGACAAGGTTAAAATCAATTATAATCAATTATTAAGAGTCTTCTGTGGCTGCAAAGCTTAAAAGGAGATTTAAAAAGTTGCTCAGTTCTGAAAAAAGGAATATCTTAGTTGCCAGGATAGATGTCATTATTCTGGGATGTCAGATGTAAATCTTATCTGCACCAGTAATACATACACAGAATTCCTTCATCTTCTCTTGTCCTGCATGCTTTGGAACGAGCAGCAATACCTAAAAATGAAGCTAGAGGTGTAGGGAGGATCCAGCTGTCACTTCCATATAGCTAAATGAGAGGGAGCTTTTTATAATTGAGTGAACCAGGTGGTTATTCTCTCCGGAAATATATTCAGCTTACTCGGGTCTTCAGAACTCAAATGCTAATTTTCTCCTATGTTTTGGGAACTCCGTGCTTTTATCTTAAAATACAATAGTGTTTATGTATAATAATTCACTCTGCCTGATGTGCTTGAATATACAAGATCGTTGCCTCTCCCTGGGAATGAATCAGTCGTTTTGTTTGGAGTAACTTTTGATGTTGGTACCATTCTTCCCATGCAAATCACATCCCGCATTCTCCTCGCAGCTTTTGAGTGAGTGAGTGAACAAGTCTCTTTGTCCCTCGGCGCCATTGTTTTGGTGCTTTTGAACATAATATTTATACTTTCAATTTACATTTAAGAAAATTAAGAATTAAGAATTGGAGCTTAAATTTCAGAGGAAGACAGGGCCTCTTGAAAAATCGAGGAGAGAGGAAGGATGTGTTGTGAATGTAAGACCTACATGCAGGAAATGTGGGTTTACCTGTTTAATTATTAATTAATTGATTAGGTATCCTTAAGAAAACTGTGAGAGTGATGCTGTTCAGCTCACTATCCTCAGCTGCTTATGTTTAATCTGAGGATAATTTTGCTCCTTTTTGTTTTGGGGAGTGAAATATTTATGGGAGTGTTTGTTTTGTTGTAGGGACAGAAATATAGGACTGTGCATATCGTCCACCATCCTATACTGTAATGTACAGGACAGCCTGAAACTCAGTTATCTGGGTGGAAGGCACAGAGTTAGAGGTGTCATCTCATCCTGGATTTGGCCTTGCTTGTCATGTCCCACTCCATAGGGAAAGGGAACATCTGAGCCGAGTGTGGAAGACTTTGGCTCTGAGCTTGTCACTGGCCCAGCAGAACTGACTGTGATCTTCAAAACATGAATCTTTGAAACTTTCCAGAGCTTCAGACATCTTCTCTGTTCCTTTGCTCTCCCCTCAGAGACAAATTATGGTTTGGAGGTGGACTGGCTGAAAAATTTCAGCAAAGGTTGTCCTTGCACAGCCCCTGTCGTGAGGTCTCCAGAGGGCTCCGGTTCCTACGGAATTTCCAGATTGCTGCCAGAAGCACAGTTGACCTGATTCTCCTCTCTGTGTGATTTGAAAAATGTCATATATTTCAGTTGTCATTGGTGCACGTGTTCCTGAATCTGGAATATTTTAAAGGGAAATCAGAATCTGGCATAAAGATCAGCTCCGACAATGAGATTAGATTGGCCCCTTGGTGCCATGGAATGCAATACTTCAGATTTTCAACATGGCCTTGAGATTCTTAATGTGGGCAAAAATACCAAATAACAGTAGGATTATAAAAATGCTCAGATGTTCAAAAGTTCATAAATGTTTTTCATGACCAGTAAGAAATATTTCTGTCAAATGCTCATTTTTCATGGTGATACTGTAGTTGCCCCTCAGCTTCCCAAGGATTTTAGAGTGAGTGGGAGCTTTGGAAAACATGTGTAGGGACACTGTCCTGAAAACCAGATACCTAATGAAAACCAAGGAAAGCAGAATAAATTACCATTGATTTGCTTTCTTTATACCTCATCTCCACATGAAATCACCGAGTATTTCACAGGTTTTAAGAAAGTTGTAACTTTCTGTGTATGTAACATTCAGAATCTCTTGTCACCCAGGAATATCTTGTCACCCCCATCCAAGCATTGATATGTTTATTATCAAAACAGATAAGCTTGCTCCTGAGCTATCATAAGAAGTTATTAAGTTTTAATATTTCTATGCACACTTATGGCCAGATTTTTTTAAAATTTTTTTTTTTAATATTACTGTTTTATTTATTTCACTGGAAGGTGTCTTGGGAAGAAGGCGTTGTCACTGCCTGGTGGGAGATCACTGTAGTAAAAAGACTGGAACAGTGGGCTTTTGCTCCAAGCACTTTACTCCTTGTGATTCTATCACTGATGGAAAAAAAATGTGTTAACAAAGCATCCAAGACCAGCTGAACTCACCATTCTTCTGGGGCAGCTCATATTTATGTTTTTAAATGGGTACATCAAAGACTTGGAATTCAAGGTTTATCTTAATACTTTTACACTGAGATTCATAAGACTACAAAAAGCACTATAATAGGAGTTTACCCACTAATGATATTTGCAAAAGCCACTTATTAATAGCTTATGAAGGGAATCAGGCTCCTTTTTTTTATCCCAATAATTTATTTCATATCCAGGATTATATCCCTCTTCAATTTCATTTTCATTAGATAAAACAAGAAGTATAAAATACAATTTTCAGTGAGTCTGTGCCTGGCTGCACAACTGTGGGCTAGATGCATCAAAAGGCCCTTCCTTCTCAGGGAACACCCCTAAACTGTGTCCTGGGCTGTAGTTTAGGATGTGTTCTATCACCATCCTCAGTCAATGGCCCATCAATGTGCATGACTCACAGATCACTCCCTCCGGGTGTTCTCTCTCTTTAATGGGCCATCAAGGACCCACTGTGTGACTCATCAGCCCATTGGGAGATGCTCTGCCCATGGGGAGGAGCCAAGCATTCTCACCTGGATATAAACTGGGATTTGGGACAGCAGAAGCAGCCCTCACCCACTGGATTCCCAGATGACAGGAGCTACCAGACCTTTCTATGGAATCGCTGCTTCAGGAAGAGCACCTCACCTGGACTGCTTCCATCACCCTGATCAGGGTGTGTTCTGACTCTGTCAGTGGTTTTTTTCTTTTTGTATTGTTGCATTTATTTTATTCTACTTTATTTTATTTTCCTTCTCATTAAATTGTATTTCTGACTTAGAGCCTCTCACTTGGTTTGTTTTCAAACCACAACAAGCTGACACTTCAGTGGCCTTCTGGACTGATGGTGCTTAGGACAGGAGAGGCACAAAATGAATGTTCTTGGCCAGTCTTTGAAAGTCCAATGTTTTTATTGGAGGCAGGAACCCCCTTTCCCTTTCCTTGGGAGGTTCAGGGGAACCTCTTGTTTGGCTAATGAAACACACGGCATCAAATGCCTGAATGGTTTGGGGAGAGATGAAAAGTTCCTATTTATCCTGGACAAGAAAAACACGGATCTGGAGACCCACATGTGTTTCTCATTTCCAAGCGCTTTTATTCCAGTTATTTAGATGGATGGAGGCATCAAGCCAGAGTTTCCCCAACAACAACAAAGGTCTTACACTGTCCAAACACTCGGCATTCCTGAGCCCACTGGTCATGCCACCAAAAGAAGGTTGAAGGATTCAGCATGGTCTGTTTAAACAAAATAGCTGTGTTATTCCTTTCAGCCCTGCACACAGGCACCAGTGTTTATGTGGCTGGGGTTAAGTTGTGAGTGAGCAGAAAATGTTGGTAGAGACACCTCAGGCCCTGCACGTCCTCAGAAAATGAAGGATGTTTGCCATGGGACAGCGAAAGTGAACCCAAAATTCCTTATCAGACAGAGCATTTTAGTTGCCGTGGATGAGAAATCAACATTTTCTCTTGCAGTTCTGCCTTCTCTTTTTTCCTCTTGCTCTTCATTGATCAGTGCTGGTTTTGGTTGTTCCACACTCATTACCAAGCCCAGCCAAGCCTGACCCAAACCAGAACATCAGGAGAAGTTCATGAACTCTCCAAGCAGGGAGCCCGTTTTGGGAAGCCTGGAACCAAAGCACCGTTTGTGCCGTGTGTTGCCAGAATCGTGGTAGTTTTTAGCAGAGAACAACTGGATGAAATGCCAATATTTGTGATCCGTGTGGATTGTGCAAACCGCTCCGAAGGAGCTGCTGCAAAGCCTCTGAATCACAGGTAACATTCCTTGGCCTTTCATTCTGATGCTCGGAGATTTACTCCTGATTCAGCCCTGCCTCAGCATCCATGGTCACAGGAGCTCTTGCAGGTGGGAGTTTCCCTTCGTGTTCTGAGGGGAAGGGCTTGAACAGGGCAGTGGACAATGGAAGGTGTCAGAGGGAAGCTGCCTGGCTGCAAACTCCATTATAAACTTTGTAGCTCTCTTCTTGGGCAAATCGAGTGCCTTTTTTTTAGTTTTCAACAAAAAATTCTTAGAAGCTTAACCGTAAAATCTGTTTTCTTTCCTTTCCGCTCCCTCTCATGTGGGCTTACTGGTTGTTTATTACTGGGTTTCTCATCTGTGCTGGCCTGTTGGCATTGAATATTTACTAGAGACAAAAAGGAGCTAGGTCTTGTTTCTTTGAGAAAACAACTCTGGCTTTATAGACATTTGCACAGATTTTGTAAATACATGTTATATTGAGAGCATATTATCATCATCCCAGTTGCTTAGATTTTGAGCCTGTGAACCTTAGCACAAAAAAACTTCATGAACAATTCTATTTTTTGTAGAAGTGCTATTAAGGAATGTTGGGACCCACATCATGTTCCCAGCTTTCCCTATCTGCAGTTCTGCTCTTGCTTCCCTCCCCAAAAATACTTCTGTGACACATAAGTGGTTAAATTAAGAGCAAGATCAAAGAAATTGTTTTGAAGGTATTTTGGTATCTGCAAATGCAGATAGTTGCATGTTAGGTATTAAAAACAAAAATGAGCACCTAATTACTGTTGATTTCAGAGTTTTGAAACCACAGGAGGCTCCTTTCTCCTAAGCCCCAGAGCAGAGCATTTCTGATTGTTTGGGTGTCTCTCAAGACAAAGCCAATCAGACAGGAAAAGCAGCAGAAGGCCTGAGAGGAGCCCAGGCTACCTGAATCTGGCTAATTCAGATCTGGCATGTAAATCTGCTCCCAAGTGACTTCTCTAGGTTCAGTCACACTTTGATCTTTAACTCTCATCTTCTTTGTGCTCTAGCTATTTCAATTCCATTAATTAGACCAATAGTAATTCCTCCTCCTGAAGTAAAATAAATAAGCAAAAATAAGCCATCACACCTTCTGCTGGATTCACACCTGGCTGTTTAAAATGCTGAAAAAATCACACAAGGTAGAAAGTAATTGCATTACTGATATCCACAGTCTTTCAACAGATTTCTTTGTTTCCATGTAATACAGTTTTTATAAATGTATTGAAACTCCTTTCCCTCTACTCAAAGCTTTCTCCCAACTATTAATTCTATGTGAACACATCCCTTCATCATATCTGTTATATTTTATATCAACAACCTTCTATTAAAGTTTTCTTTACCTGTAAGTGCCTTGAGACAAACCAAGCTTCAGGTTTCTGGAACAAGCTCACAGTGGAAGTTTTGCTGTATTTTGTGTTTCTGTATTTCATACATTTGAAAGCATGAAAGGTCTAAGCAAAGGAAGTGGTTTCACTTGAATTTACAGTCTTGTTCTTATTGAAACTATAGGCTGTGTTTTCAGCTGCATCAACGTGGAAGCCTAAAACAACATCATCTTTAATTGCAAGTTCATAAACTGCGTTGACATTCTGTTTCTGTGTCTCCAAAGCTTCACATGAGGGAGGACAAATTGTCTGGCATGAGAAGAAACAGAGGGATTTGGAATAATGATGTGCTGAGCAGAGAGGGAGCAGCAGTGAAAGAGCCACACAACCCCAGTGGGCAGCAGTGAGAGTGGGGCATCTCAGGTGAGAGGCAGATTCCACAGAAGGATTGGCAGCTCTCTGTGGGGTCACTGGGGCTGCCAGAAGAGATTTTGGGAAAAACAGAGCCAGTGTTCCTCTAAAATCATAACCACCCATGAGGGTGTGGGGCGAATTTCATCGCGGTGTAAATGAGGACAGAAGTGCTGAGTTCTTGTCCAAGCTCACTCATTCCTGACCAAACACATTATCTTTTATGGGTGTGTGGGGTCTAGGCAATGGATCTGCCCATGGCTGCAGCAGCTGCTGGGCCCAATCTCTCTTTCATATCCTATAGATTGATAAAGCTGGTGCTAAGTGACATTGGCTTGAGTGATGTGAGCCGCAAGCATCTGGGAGCACATCTGAGACAGCTGGGCTAGGCCAGAGCTGTGAACATCCCTTCAGCTGTGCCCTCTGTGCTCGTGTTCATCACTGGACTGAGCAATCTGAGCTGCTGCAGCTTCCTCCCACCATCTACTGGGCCTCCTGTGTGAGAAACACATCCCTCCCTCTGTCCTAAATATTCCCCAACAGTGCCTTCAGCCAGTGCCTCCTGAGGACTCAGGAGTCAGGCTCTGTAACTCACTCTCTGTGCCTCGAAGAAATTACTTTCTTCATCATTTCCCTTCCCAGGCCTTTTCTCCACATGCAGGAACTGGAGTCCTCCTGTAGCTGGGCTTGGTTTGAACCAACAACAGCAGGACAATGTTGGGTTGTTCCGTGGCATTTTATGTTTTCTAGGCACAACATCTCCTCTGAAACTGCAGATTTATTAGAAGCAAAACGGAATAATGTAACTGCAATTAATATTTCCTCACTGTACTTCTTTAAATAAAGCCATAGGAAGTGTGAGTGAATCTAAGGACATTGCATCTGTTCCTTTCAAAAAATCTAGTGCTGACATGGCTACTAAATAAGGACTTCTTTTTTATATTTACATGTTATTATTAATAGACGTGTTACAGACATAAGACATAATAGACAATAGTGTTTCCCTGACAAATCCCCATAAATGTATCTTTTTATTGCTTTTATGTTTGGGGTTTTTTTACTGGCACATTCTTAGTGGCATTTTTCCATCTCAGGAAGAGCAACAAATATACCATTGTGGTTTTTTTTAATAATCTTCAATAACAGGACTGTGGGGTTGGTGACAGGAGGGTAGCTTACTTTGAATTTCTAGTGATGATGGCAGTAATAGCAGGCAGGTGTTTCAGTATCGGTGTCTTTGTACCGATCCTTGGAATCATCCTTAAAATCTGTGACATTTTTATAGCTGTGCTGACTTTCCTTGCCACCTCTTAGTGGTCGGTTTGGTACACCTTCACCCAGGACAAACATTCAATGTCACCCTTCTCTGCCTGTCAGCGCTGTCCCAGCCTGCCCTGATCACATTTACATTGATTAATATGTTGTGCTGAGTAATGAACCCTCCCCAAACTTTATATAGCAGCATTTGCTCTGCAAATGACAACAGCTTGCTTCGACTTCAGACCCAGCTCTTTCAGAGATGCATCAAGGTCTCCCTCCCTCTACGCTCAGAAGAGTCAACTGATCTGAAAACCTGCAGATCAGTGGTTTGAAGGTCACTGATCTGCAACCAGCAGCTTGTGAAGCACAGCCCAGATTTTGGCTTTGAATCAACGTTTGTATTGGAAAGAAGTTTAAAATGGGGGACAAACTGCCTGAGGGAAGTTAGTGCAGCCAAGGCCCAGGTTGCTGGAGTTGCTTTCTTTTCTGTGGTCAGAATCCCTGTCCTCTGCTGGACATGAGGAGGGTCATGTCCCTCTCCCTTTTGTGTCAGCAGTTAGCAGCAAAGAACCATCTTTCCAAGAGTTATGGTTCTTCATCTTGGTCTTCAAACTGTATTTTAGTGAGGAGATACTTATGGAAAACAAAGACATTTTTCATATTCCAACACTTACTCCACATGCACCAAAAGGGAATTACATCCCATTTGCCAAGCTCTGTTCCTAGATGCATATTCTGATAAAAATCCTTTCTCATCACACTTTCCCCACATTTTCAAAGCGCTTCAGAAGTGTTGTGGGATCTGCTGGAAGGAGGTGTTGTTATTAAAGGTGTGCAGGTGAAACTATCCATCTTGATTTTTCCCTTATTCACTGGGGTAGACAAATCAAATCTTTTGTCTCTTTGGGGGGTGGAGAGAAGTAATTTTTACTAAATTTCACAACAGTAGGCTGAGGAAATTAGCTTTCTATTTCTGCTGTGTCTGGCATTCTGCTTTAGTTGGTCTCAGGTAAAGATTTCAGCTCTGCATTCCTGCACTGCCTTCCTTCCCCAGAAAAAAATGAGTTCTTTGCAGAAACTTGTGTGCTGTTCAAATTTTTGCATGTTTATATGTTTTGTGTGAAGCTGTAGCAATGCCTTAGCCACATAAATTTGAAGAAAACTTGAAAATTTGAAAAAAACCACATAAAAGCCACATAAATTTGAAAAAAAAACCCAAATCCCCAAACCCAGCCTTAGTACCTGTGCAGGGGATCTGGTGCAATGGAGCAGCTGCACCCCCTTTGTCTGAGTCTGCTGGGAACAGGAATTGAGGGCATTACAAATCTTGGGGTGAAATCCATCCTTTCTTGCCAGCTGATGTGGTTTTTTTTCAGCATCAAATGATTTGAACTGTTGCAAACTTTTCCACACAGAGGCTATCACATTTTTGACCATTTCTCATGGTGCATGACAAAGAATTTGTGCTGGTAAAGCAAACCCCCAGATTCTGGCAGAGAATTCCAGGAGGTCTGACCAAGCAGCAGTGCCCTGATGGCTCTAATGCTGCTGGGTGGTGGTGCTGTCCCTCTGCATTCCAGCATGGACATGAAACCTGGAGCAATTAGCATTTCCTCCTACCGCAGCTTTTAAAGTATTTTTACGTCGCTGCTGTCTAGTTCATTAAAAAGGGTTTTCAAGCTCCCAGTAACAGAATTACTATTGACAATTTCATTAGAACCATAATTCTAGCACTTCGCAGAAGATCCAGTGTGGTCCACGGTCACAGCCTGTCCATCTCCAGTATATCTCCTCAGATTCACCCCCTTCGAATTCTGAACCCACCAAATTATCGTCAACTGGATTTTAGCCCTGAGTTTCACCAGCCTCAGAAGTTCTTGGAGAATTACAGAGCTGTCAGCTGCTGTCTGACTGTTCCCGTGGCTGGAAAGATGCTTCATATGCAGGTGTGTGAAATTTATAATTGCGATTTATAGTGCAGGGCCCAGCCTGGCGGGGAAACAGCCACGAGCAGCACAGCTTTTGGGTGGGAGCTGCAAACACACAAGGAACAGTTTGGGAGGGATCAGCAGCTGTTTGGGGTCCAGCTCCTTGGAACAGAAACTGTCTGGGCTCTCCTGTCTCAGCTGCCTCTGCCCAGACAGGCACTGCAGTGTTGGGATGAAGTCCTGCCCTCTGACACCCTGTTCATGTCCTCCTCTATGACCGTGACTCAGGTATCCTCAATAGTACACTCAAATACAATTCAGGTAAGGTATTCAGTTTCTAAGGTATTCTATTTCTATTCTAATAACTATTTCTAAGTTATCAGTGGTACTATTGTTGGGTTTACAGGCTGTTTGCATTTAGTCTAGGACAAGAGTAACAGTGGAAAACCAGAAAAGGAAAAAGTTCTCCCCCCTCTGATCTCAAAGTCGTCCCTGAGTGGCAACTTCTTGTTCGGGGAGACTTTCAAACTTGGATTTAACACAGCAATTAGGAGAGTTATGCTTTTCCTTAAAGGCAGTTTGTATGTGAGCTTCTGAAAGCTTGGATCTCTGCAAAAAAGTTTTCTGAGTCATTTAGTGGCACTATTTTGGGTTGGTTTAGGTGGGAAACATTTCAAGAGTATTATGTAAAGCAGGAACAATCCAGCAAAGCATATGAGAAACAGAGGTGAAACCCTGGCCCCTGTGATAGGGAGAGCACAGTCTGGAATCAAATCAGGTCCCTTCAGACCCAAAAGTGTATTTATTTGATGTTTGGAGATAACATCAGTGAGCTGTTTGGACTGGCAGGATAAAATTGGCATAGGAAGGAAGATCTTTCAGAAAGAAGTTGACAGCTCATGCAATATTTCTATTTAACACAGGGTAAAGGAGATCAGAATTAATTTGGTGTGCTGTCAACTTCCACAAACACTCCCTGGCTGAAGTATGGTGTGTTTTCATTTAGGGTGGGTTTGCACTGGAGTTAAACAGGACGTTGGGTTCCACCAGAGAGAGTTTGGGAGAGAAGCACTTATTTCCAATTGTGTTTTTCAGGGTTTTGAACAGAATGGTTTCCAGCTCCAGCTCTCACATTAAGACCGATTTTGGTTGATACTCTAGAAAAAGTTCCAGGGAAACACTTTTGAAAAATTGTTATATTTGGCCAAGAAGGAGGGGGAAAAAACCCCACCCCACAAACCCAACCAATTAACTCCCCACCTGAAAATCCTTTACAATTTGGGTGTAATTTGATTCAGGTGCTTTCCACAGGTGCCTCTTGTTAGAGCAGAACCAATCCTGGGCTCTGGAAGCCAAGAAAAGCCCTGGGCAGGGTTGGGTAGGCCAGTGCAATCCTCATTTTCAGCCTTTCTGCATTAGCCTAATTATCTAATTGGGCAGCTAAACTTAGTTGATAAGTTTGCAATTCATTAGGTTTTATTTAAAAAAATCAGTCTGTAGAGTTTTGTTCCTCAGTTTTCTGGAAATGAAGTTACAGAAAGCTGGGTTTGACTTTTAGACTTTGTCCAGCTGGAGTGAGCTGGTCTTGTTCTCAAAGTCCTTTGTCTGCCACCAGTGGATCCGTGGGGAACAGAGAAGCTCTTCTCCAAATGTAAGTTTGTGTCTTCTGTGGAAGTTTTTCAGGACTGTTTGTTGGTTACACTGTGTGGTGCATATTATTGGAAGATTTATGCTGGATTTATAGCTGGCTTTGCTTTGGAAACAAAGTGCACTTCAGTAAAAGCCGTGGAGTTAAATATGTTTGGTTATAATGAGAGACAAAGGTATTGATAAAACATTAGAAAACTACTTAATGCTGAGGAGAAAAGGAGGTCTCATTGCAAGCCAGCTAAGGGTATTATTTTGGTTTTCGAAAGTTGTGTGTTTGAGAAGTGGTGTGTTTGTGTTTTAGCATTGGAATTGGGAAGTGCCCAAGAAAACAGTTCCTTATATAAGCTCATCTCTTGTTGTTTTTTTGTTTTTTTTGGTTTTTTTTAATGTAAATTGTTAAATGGTGCTTTGAAATGCTGCAGTGCTCTGTGTTGTAGAGATCCCAAAGGGCTGGGCAGAGAAATCTGGTGTTTCTGCTGATAGAATCCAGGGAGAAGAGAAAATGGTCATAACATCAGTGTGGAGAGGGAGAAGTGGGGGGCTGATACCAAGTCCTTGCTTGGTCCCAGTTTTGTAGCTGCAAGCTGGGGGCAAATTGATGCTTTCTTTTCAGCCTCTGCAGACTGAGGTGGAATTCGTGGACGTTTTAAGCTGGAATATGTTGGAAGTCGAAAATGTCTTGGTCAAAATAATTGTGGGTATTTAGTTTAGAAGGAATTAGTTTGTGAGAGGCACTTGAATAGTCTTAAAGAATAAAAGGTTATGAGGCAATAGTTTTTCTCCATATTTGCCAAGTGTTGAACAAGAAATAATTGGCTAGATTATTAGTAAGGTTGGGGTTTTTTTTTTTTTTTTTTGGTAATTATTTTTAGTGCAGATGTAAACTCCCTAACCACGGGGATGAGCAGCTGAGAGCAATTGTATAACCTTGCAATTAAAGGTGTTAAATAACAAGGTGGAAAAACATCTGTTTAAAAATCAGGCAGATACACCTGAACCTGGTTCAGGGCCTGAGGATGGACTCTCCAATCTCTCAGGATCCTCTGGAGCGTGATGTTCCTATGGTTTTGCAAACAGCCTTCAATTTTGTGGTAAAGAAGTTAAAATGCTGACTGTTTTCAGCATTTGTTTCATTTGTTCACGTAGTCCTTAATCTCTAGATTTATTGAAAGAAAACCCAAACCTAGCAGGGATTTTTAAGGAAGGATGGTACTTTTGTTTGGGTTAACCTGTGCCAGACTTTTTGGGCTGACTGAATTCAGGCAGAGAGAGAAACTGCTGTTCTCAGAATCACTGAATGATAACACCTTGTGGGTGGCTGCTGGTGGAAGTAAAGACCCACAATCCCAGGCACCTTTTTTTTTCTTTTTTTTGGACCCAGTTCTTGAAAACAAAAATGGGAGAGTCTGATGCATTTGATTCTAGGAACTGCTTGCACATCCCTGCTTTTTCCCTCCTGTTTGAGGTAGTGTTTGCTGTTCTTTACTTAATGAAAGTCTGAATCCCTCTGTTCCCAGCTGGATGCCCCACTCACAGGTTTTGGAATCCTGATGGGAAGTTGACTTTGACTTGTCTCATGTTGTCCCTTACTGAGCCACCACAAAGCAAAAATATGGTTGAAAATGAGGAAAATCAAGGCTGCTAGTTGCGGTTTATTTGTGGTTTTTTTTCAGGTGTTGTCTTTTCCAAAAAAACCTCCTTTTTGCCCAAAACCCCCTTTTTGCCCATACCTGGAAGCTTTGCTCACTGCTTAAAACAGTGGCATAGAATATTTCTAAAACAATGGAGTGGTGAATGCATTGGAGTTGTGTCCCAGTCTGATTCAAAAATCACTTTATGGAGACTATTTCTGCCTCCTGGTTGGTTTTATTTATTTTTCCTATCTGTAAAAATAGTTCAGGCATCAGGCCAAATGAATTGAGAAGCTATGTATCATGTTTTGATCACTGTTATTTGTAAATCAGCTCAATTTTAAGATTCAGAAGGTAATTCATGTTAAATGTTGGGCATGAGAGGGTTGGTTCTGCAAGCTTGTGTATGTGTCTAAGCATTAGAAGTATTTATTATTAGAAAAGGAGGGTCAAGGGTTAAGACTGCACAAACTTTTGTTTTACTACTTTATTTTTATCCCAATGATAAATCAGTAATGGTTGATTAATTGTGCTTGATATAGAAAAAAAAACCAGCCTTAAAGACTTCATGTGTCTTCCAGCTTTATTGGCTTTTTATGCCATGACTGGAATCTTCCTCTAATTGCAATTTGTCAACTTTTTAATGATGGTGGGGGGGGGCAAACACCCCACAAAACTTTTAGTGTATAAATAGAAACCAAACATTTTGATTGGAACAGATGAACTTTGTTTATGTTTTTCTCATTGGAAAATTTGTCTGAGGTTTTCCGTTCCTGCAAAAATTAATTGTAAGGTACAAATTCTGTAACAAAGCTGGGAAAAGTTTCATCCTTTGTCCTCTGACCATTACTAATGAAAAAAGCCACAGTCTATGTTTGCTGTTGTTTGTAGAGAAATTCTGCTATATTTTGACCTCATTCCCATCTTTCAGCCAAAGCTCTTGGCAAAAGGAACCCACTGCTTTTGGAACTGCATTGTGAAGTGGGATCCACATCTCCATAGGCAGTTCTCCATCAGTACAAGATGAATATAATTTTTAATAGTCAGTTTTATCGCTGGTTTTATTTGCAGCCCCACTGTGCCACAATTAGGATGATCTGTGCTGCAGTAATTTAGGCTCCCAATTTTACCTCATCCTTGGCCCAGCGTTATTCTTCCTTGCTTGTCCTGTGTGTGCTGGAAAGCTCTGGAGAGGAAAATCAGGAAAGAAAAGAAGCTATCCAAGGAGTTCACAGTCAGACGTGGATTTCATGTGTGATGCTTACACAGTTGCTTCATCTAAGTGGGTTTTTCCTCCCTTACACTCCCCAAGCTGACTCTTCCCAAGCTTTCCCCATCCCACAGCACCTCAGGGCCTGGCTGCAGGTGTTCTCTGGTCCCTGCTGGGCTCAGGTGGGATGGATGAGCCCTGCAGCATCTCCCCTCCATTTCCCTGTTCTCAAATCTGTTCCCACACCTCTATCAGCTGATCTTTGATCCAGCAGACACAATCCTGTTTCGGTAGTTTGCTGCCTGTGTTGGGCCCTGATAGCAGCACTCTTACATCTGTACATGTTAATCTGCCCGTGCTGAGCCATGCCCCTGGGTGGCCTTGTCATCCACAATCAGTGTCAGCCTTCCCTGTGCTTAGTTTGGGCTTCAATAATCATATTTTACTTCTTGGAGCCATTGCTTTGCAGCAGACCATGGAATGTCAAGTGGACGTTATTATTTGTTTGGCCCTGCTCCTGCAGCACCTTAAAAGTTTGGCTGTTTATTGAAAAATACACTTCCTTTGGGTGAGGAGGTAAATTAGATTTTTTTTTATATATATATACACTATCAGAAAGTGTGACAAGGCTTCTTGCATATTGCAGTGACTGAAAAAATAAAGCACTTTGCTGGCTCATGTTTATAATATATCAGTTTAAGTTGAAGACAAATTACTCATAATTCTTTGCTTTGGAGGTGACTGAAAATCTCAGTGCCACATTTCAGGGAGGAGGGCTATAAAAGGGAACAGTTGCTCCCATGTTTGGTTATATCCATGTGTTTTGTGTTGAAAGATGAAAAAGATAAAAGGGAAGGCACTATTTATGGGATGTAGACTTTCTATATACTGAGAGTTATGAATTTGGCTTAAGCAACAGGTGAGGGTTCAGTGATTCTCATTTTATTGACATGGTTTACACATATTAATGTTTTCTTGAACAGAAATGTTCTAGGTGTGCAATTTCTGTTGTTGTTTCTAGAGCCTGAAATTGCTCCCAGCAATTCGTAGTCCCTTGATTTTAGTAGGAGAGTCTTATTTGATTTGTAGAGCAAAAGAATTTAAAGAAAAAAAGAGCTTTTATTTGAAGATCTGTGGTTTTCCTTAGTTAAGTTTGTTGCAGGCTCATTACTGACCTATAGGTAGTTGTTTGTCCTAGAAACCATCATGGTTACTAAATATATGGAATTAAAAAAAACCAAATCAAGGTTGTGCTGAAATGAATGTAGTTAAAATTCAGAAAGAGAGATTCCTTAATTAACTTAATAAAATTACTAATGGAAGCATTTTAACTGCTAAATTTAATTTACTTGTCAAGATATCAGGCTACAAAGAGGAGGGAAGAGTGGAAACTCTGCTTTCCATTATGATGTGCTCTATTATAGAATAAATTTGCTTAAAATGAAATATATCACAAAAAGCCATCAATGACATCTTAATTTGGAGCAGCCAGTTGAAAAGTAATTAGACTGTGAAGCAATCAGTTCTAGTAAATCAGTGTTTCCCTTTACATAAACATACGTTTTTGCTATTTATAAATAGGAGAGACTTCCAGAGTCTCAAGTAGCAAGGACATTGATTGCGTTTCTACTGTATGTGTGTTCTATTTTACATCACAAAGCTGTCAAAACAAAAGGAATTGGGGCCTGATTGGGAATTGATCCAGGGAAATGCTGGAGCAGAGGTTTCATTTTCACTGTTCCCTTTAAGAACGTGGCCCTCTGAGGCCTCCTGTTCCCACTGACAGAGGTTCATCTCTCATGGCACTTTTTCTTTTGAAATTAGCCTAAACCCACTTCTAGGAAAGTCAAAAATTATAAACACTGGGGGAGGATTCCACCTTAACAATTCAAGTTGCCCATTCCTGCATTTATCCTTCTAAGACCCTTGGTTTGGATGGCCAGGAGTGAATCCCATACACCAGGGACAGGATGTTCTCCTATGGCATTCCTTGTGCCTGGAGTTTAAAGTTGCTGTTGTGGGGTCTGATCAGTGCCAGGAACTTCACTCTCAAATGGAGCTCTGTGAGTGGAAACTATAAATTTTACTTTTCTGAAGGAGGGTGCTTGTGGCAAGGGAGGGAGAAGGAATTCTGCTTCAGAATCGTAGAAACTTTGGAGATAAAGTGTGAAACTTCTACGCTTTAATTTTTACCAAGAAGTTATTAACCTTTTAAACCATATGAGAACAACAGAGCATTAAGTGAATCTGAAATTGAACAGAAGGAATTACTTCTTACATGATGTGGGACTCCTGGTACAGCTCAGATCCTCATTGGTTGGAATTATTTTGATGTTTTCCTTATAGTAAAGTCTTGGAGCTCTGCAGATGTGCTGCAGCTCTGGTCTGGGTGCCAGCACTGAGGTGGGCAAACAGCTGCTTCCATTTGGATTACTGCTTGGGACAGAGGTGTGTAAATGTTAGAGGTCCTTGTGAGTGCTCTGGGAAGCAAGTTGGACCAGCATTAAATGATGAATGATATTAGTGAATGTGCTGAGAGGGAATACTCGAGGAAGTAAAGCAAGAAAGTGACATCTGTAGTGAAAATTGAATTCCTCAAAGCCTTTTCAGCTGGGCATTTCTCTCTCTCTGCCAGGCAGCACATGAGTTGAAAGTTTTTTGTTGTTTTTTGTTGTTGTTGTTGTTGTTTTTTTGTTTTTTTTCCATACTTTAAGAGCAGTTTACCTGAGAAATCCTAACTGCCACACTTGTCAGAGGCAGATTTTGGCTTTCCCAATCAGGCAAAACACAGCTCTGTTTGTCTTTGAAGCTGGATTTGACTGGATGTGGTCCCCTCTGTTGTCCCTGTCCCTCACCAAGACAGCAGCTTGGAAGAAATGCCAGTGGCAAAACTTAGAGCAATGCTCAGAAGGCAGAGCCTGGGATTAGAGCAGCTTCGTGTGCTGTGCCTGCACACAGCCTGGGTGCAAAAAGTGTGCAAGCTCTTTAAGCCCAAACATTATTCAGAGTGTACAATTGTAAAGGAAAGTGTTATAGTTCAACACAGGGCTCTTGGGAGTGTGCTTTGAGTAAATAGGCTGTTTATAAATCAGGTTTTTTGCAAGCAGCAAGTTTATTATTAATTCTAATTTCATCTCTTTGGTTTAAAATGCATGTATTTTTACTGGTGATTTCAGAAGTTAAGCTGGAAGCCTTGGTGAAAATGCAGCATGTTCTGTTAATTGTTGAGAGCATTCTTCTGAAAACTTTTAGCATTGAAAGCACTTTGTCTCTTATGTCACTGGGAAATAAATTCTTTGATGTGCATCTCTCTCTATTTCACAGTGGTGGTCTGAAACCAGTGGTAGTTGCATAGATTTTTTTTTTTGCCTTTAACCTGTTTTGATCACAAACCCATTAGTTTGGGATGGCAAAAATCAAAAAAGTTGTTCCTTTAGATGAGGAAAGCTTCATTGGCTTCCTGAAGTCAGCAGCTGAGCTAAATCTGCAGCAAGTTTCACCTTTTTGGGGGCAATAACGATAAGTTGCTCCAAGTCCTGGAGCAGGAGAGGCTTTACTGAGCAGAGAGGATGTGCAGGCAGGGATGCCACCCCTGATTACAGCCTGCTCCAGCCCTGTGCTCTCCTGAGTCTCTGGCACGTGTTAAAACTCCGGCTTTAAAGATGAATTGGTGACTGTTAAGTACAGAATCTGCTGCTTCTGGTTTGTGCTCTTTGGGGAGTTCTTACCTCCTTTTTTCCTTAATAAACGTGCAGGTTATGGTGATTTTTGTTGTCTTCATGGTGCAGGTGTGGGGGCAAAAGGCAGTTGGGAATGCTGTTGTTGCCACAACCATGTGTCTCGCTTCTCTTCTCCTGGTGCCTTTCATTCTTCAGAGTAATAGGAGAAGAATAAACAGAAGAAAATCCGGTTATATTCTGATGTGAGCACAGTGTACATCATGACCATGACTTGTGTATCAGAGAGCTTCTGTTTCCTGTTGACTTGGTGGCACGATATTTAACATTCCCTTTTATTAGTTGTTTACAGCTATTTTGTATTTCTGCTTAGCCTAATGATTACAGCAGAGTCCACCCTGGAGAGTTCAGCCTCCAGCCTTTGAAAGCCTCATTTGAACATCTTTGCAACTGTAAGGAATGGCTTGAGGCTGTGCTATTTAACACAAAAGAGAAGAGGAAAAACCCAGTATAAAAAAAAAAAAAAACCAAAAAAACAAAAAAAACAAAAACAAAACAAAAAACCCACAAAACAAAAAAACCCCCTCTTCTTATTTTTTGTTTGTCCTTATTCTGGATTGTTAACAGCTCTCAAAATATAGGTCAAAGATATGTGGATATGTAGCAAATAAAGGCTAGGGCTGGTGCAGCTGTTACTGGAGGGCATGAGGCACTTTGTCTGAAGGCAGCGAGTGTTAAACACAACCTCATCCCTTCCTGCCATTCCTGCTCCTGCTTGTTCTTTGCTCTGTTGGCTCATACCACACCAGCCATTCTTCCTCTCCAGCTTTTTTATGATCCACTTCCGAGGGCCACAGAGAATGTGCCATGCAAACACATTTTGCACTTACCTCAGATATTTTCCCTCAGTAATTTGCTTTCCATTATGTGCTTTGTCTTCCTGGATTCTTCATTCCCATTGGGTAGTTGGATACTTGGAAGGAAAATTCCAGGGATGGGCAGGGAACCTTGAATTCAGCTTGTGGGGTCCAGCCCAGTTTGTGTGTGTCCCCCTGATGTCACCCCCTGTGCTGGGTGTTGAATGACCTGTCCCCACCTGCAGTGCAAGGTCATGTTATATTTGCAAGGGTTGTTTTCACAAACTGTGATTTGTATCCTGGTACCTGCTTATTTATTTGTTTGCACTTCTGTCTGTGCTTGGCATCAGTGAGGGTTTAACAGAGATGATCCCAATTGAAGCCCTCCGTATTTGTGTGCTGCCACAGTGATCCCTTGCTGAGGCACTCATTTGAGAAGTCAAAAATACGAAAAAGTCTTTTGCTTTTAATACACAATATCACAGGTGGATTAAGTGATTGTTCAGACACCTTGCAGCAGTTCAGAAATATTGTCATTTAGTTTTGACTTGGTTGTTTTCATTTGTTCCTTCCAACTCACCCCCTCATTCCTTCATTTTCCTTAGCACAGGTTATGGACTTTATGAATTTGGATATAATGGAAGAACAGGCCAAGGGGAAGCAGCTGCAAGGCAACTTTTAAATGTAAATTATAGCACGGTACATGAACTTGATGGTATAAATCTCATAGCACTTAATAGGTTTGGGACACTAAAATATTGTGCAGGACACAATCCGTGTAGGGAAGTCTCATTTCCCATTGATCTGGATGTAAATATCTTCCTGCTTGGAGCTGATTCCCCAGAACCTCAGGTTAATGAGGAAAAAAGTTTCTAGAGAGCCACAGTTCTTGGTGCTGCTGTCATAGTTTTTCAGAGCCTGCTGAGTTGGTAGGGTACAAGGTCCCAACTGGATATGTGTCTGTCCCAGGGATAAATCTAAAGGATTTTTTTAGGAATCTCTGCCTTTTGGAAGGAGATAAACCTTCATTGTCGTTCTCTACAAGTACTGAATCATGTCCTTACCTTTTAGATGTAATTTTGGCTTTTTTTTCCCTCCCAATAAGTATGAATACTTAAAATAGCTTTTAATATATCCACAGAAGGAATTGCATATATAGACCTCTGCAATATAATTTATGTTGGAATTTTCAAACTAAATATATTTATTATCTCATGTGGTTCCAGCACCTTCCTAACCAGCTCATTACATCATTGGCTGATGACCTTAACTCTGCTGTCGAGAAAGGGAAAATGAAATTAAAAAGGAAATGAGGTTCCACAAGGAAACAAAGCTGGGGAAAAACAGACTTCTTAAACTGCACATTGGCAGCATTTCAGTTTCAGGCAGGTCCTGCAGTGTTGGGTTCCACTGCCATTCCAGAATGGTCCCATGGACAACCAGGTGGAGCAGCTTCTTGGGGGACAAGGCAGAGTGAGACCATGACAAGCAAGTGATATCAACCACTATTTATATATTTTAAAGCACTTGTTCCTGAGAAAATCAGAGATTTGATGCTTTTTCTACTGTTTTGCTTGTTGTTGCTAACGTATTAAGTAGCTCTTGGAGCAGCTGCCTTTGTGTGTCTGTGGTCCCCAGGACAGCGCTGATGAGCATGGCAATAATACTTATCACTTAAATGACATTTTACAAATTCCAAGTGTTGGGCAACAAACATTAATTAGTTCTCACAAGAGCCTGGCTGTGAAGTAGGTAAGTGCTGTTATTCCCTGGTGGCACACAGGGAATCAAAAGCAGAGAGGTAAATCCTTCAGGGAGGCATCAGCACTTGGACAGGAACTGAGGCTGGTGACTTTCTGCTTCCCAGAAAGCCAGAGGATGCACTGCCTGCATCACAGCTTTAAAATGTGCTCCTGAACTCACAGAAAATAACCTGGCACGTTGGTTCTGCTGTGCTTGAATCTTCAGGTGGAGCTTACAGGGCTGTGGCAGAGATTCTCAGGGAAACTGCTCCTGTGCCCCAATCACAAACGCAAATTTTGCTCTTAAACCATTCTTTAAAACTCTTCTTTGGGCATGCCCAGAGGTGTGGCAGGCAGAAGAATGCAGAGAGGGAGATGAGGTGTCAGTGTGGTGAAATTATCCACACACAGTCCAAAATGGACTCTTTTTTTTAATGCAGAGATGCTACGCCAGGTGTTCAGAGTGATGTACCAGCAATGTCTGCTGATGGTGCTGGGAAGGGCAAAATCATCAGTCAAAACCAAAGCAGAATGGTTTGGATGGCAAGAGACTTTAAAGCCCATCTGGTTCCAATTCCTTTGGTGTGGGCACCTTCCAGCTTCCCAGGGTGCTTCAAGCCCAACCTGGCCTTGCACGCTTCCAGACACGGCTTCTCTGAGAAACCTGTGCCAGGGCCTCAGCAACCCCACAGGGAAGACCTTTTTCTTAATATCCAATCTAAACCTGTCCTCTGTCTGAATTCATTCCCCCTTGTCCAGTCGCTCCATCCCTTGGAAGCAGTGCCCCTCCCTCTATCTTATGGACTCCCTTCAGGTCCTGGAAGGCCACAATTAGGTCACCCCTAAGCCTTCACTTTTCCAGGCTGAACAAAATGCAGGGATCTTTCCCACCTGCCCTGGATTCTCACAGAGACACTTCTAAAGCTGTTCTGATCACCATGTGCCCCTGATTGCTGTACTTGGATCGAGTGAATTACTGGAATACACCATTCACAAGTCTCTTTTCTTCCCAAATTCCTGGCTTGTAAGCTTCTCTCAAAAGTCACTATCATTTATTTTCTAAGGAAGTTGTCACACCTGGACAGCGATGGTGATCTGTGCCCCTGTGGCAGCCATTCCTGTATCCTGCTAACAGCCAGACAGAGCCAGGGCTCCAGTGTTTGGTAGGCTCAGGGTCCATTTATATAACGAGTTCCTCCCTATGGAAATTTTGCAGTCTGTAATAAAATCTTGTTTAATAAACTGTTTCTAACTGTCTTTCACCACTGTTGTATCTTAAAATAGTTTTTATTGATCAGCAGATGCAATATCTCTGAATATTTTTGGGTGCAGCAAATGTCCCTTCTGTCTTTTGGTGACCCTGTAGATCACCAAAAATTCTGCATTTTCTGTTGGGAAATATATTTGTAAGCAGGAGACTTTGCATGTCTGAAATCCAGAACTTGAATGTCCACCCAGAAGTGGGAGGTGTCCCTGCCTGTGGCAGAGAGTTGGAGCTGGATGAGTTTTAAGGTCCTTCCCAAACAAAACCATTCCATGATTGATCAGAAATCACCTTTCTAGGACTCTGCCCATACCTGCATTTAAGATATCATGGGTCAGATCAGTGGAGCCACGCTGACACTGCTTTGAACACCTCTGGCTCTCCTGGGTTTTGTACAAGTGTTTCTTCATTTTTGTGCTGTGGGTATTGGCAGCTACTTTGACTGAAAGCTGAAAATGGCAGCTACTCAAAGGTATTTTAAAGTTTGGTATCTTGAAAATATATAGTAAATTAATTATCTTTGAGTTGCATGCTTTTTAATTTTCCATCCATTCCGAGTTAACTGCTTGTGCAAAGCCAGAAGAGGAAACTCAGAACCTTAGGCAGCTTCCTGGTTATTTGAAACAATTTTAGGGACAAGGCGATGGATTAAAGCCCTATGTGAATGCTGCTCACAATAAAGGCAGTTGTGGAGATATTTCTGTTTTTTATGAATAAGCAAAGGATCATCAGTAAACATAATTAAATTCAAAAAGCTGTGAAGAAGATGCACTCGTGTGTGTGTGTGTGAAGTCAATAATTGCAACAAACCCATATTGTCTTGCAATTACAAAGGTGCCTGTGCAGTTCATGTTGGTATTTGATTAAGGAGAGAGGAAAAAGCTCAGTGCAAGCCAAATACCTTCAAAAAAACTCAGTGGAATCTGTGTTCTGAATGTACTTGAGTGAATCTAAATACTGAAACACACATGACAAATAGAAATCATGTAGTGCTTGGAGACCTCTACAACCTCAAATCATTACTCATAATTTATTTGCTTTTCTCTCTGTAAATCAAAACTTTATTGTTTAAAGATATTTATGGCATTCAATTTCCTCTTTTTTTTAGTGGGGCTATAGGAAAAAAGTGAATAATTTCAGTGCTTTGCCTTTGCCTTTTTCCTCATTTTACTGCGTGCTGTAGCACATGGAAATGTGTGCAGGTGTGTAAAGAAAATAATGTCATGTAGTTCTAAATCTTTCATCCACCCGAATTTTGCCTTTTCCTTTTTTAGTTATGTTCTCATCTTCATCCTCTTTGCCCATCTTCTTGTCTGTATTTATGTTATTTTTCTGTATTTGACTTTTTGCTTCTTGGGTTTTCCCCCCTTACTCTTTCACAGTTCTGTGTTCCTGGAGGTGAAACTCTGACACACTAAACCAATGTGCCATTTAATTCCCTGATTTTTATGAATCTCTTAATTTTGTGCTCTGAGTGCAGGTGCTGTTTTCTGATGAGGTGAAGAATTGGTAGGGGAAAATACAGTTAGCAGTGATTAATACCCAGTGAAAAATAAAATGTGAGAGGGAGGTGAAAAATGCCAATAATGAGCAGGATCACAAAACCAGGGAATGAAGTGGTCCATTGATTTTAGTGTGTCGCCCTTTTGTTTCCAGAAATGCAGGTTATAACTCCCAGTGCATGTTGCTGGTAAAAAACCTCATCCTAGTGCCAGGGTTAGTCCCTGTTTTATGGTTGTGACACAGTCGGGTGTGGATGACACTTCTTGTTCAGGGAACAGAAGCATGGGACAGCTCAGAGATGGGATGTGGAGGTGCAATTCTGCAGGAGTTGGACTTAGGACTTGTGCAGACCCTGCATTTACAGTTTAAATAAAATCAGTTGCATTCTGCTCTTGTATTAAACAGAATTCTGGAGACGCAAGCTCAAGGATTCACAGCAATAAGAATTCCTGAGAAGCCAAGTGTAAATCTATGTTAAAGGTAAGACAGTCACCATTTCACACCATATTAATCGTTGCTTTGTACACAATCTCAAACACAAATCAGCTCAGTCCAGCTCCTAAATTTCTTGTCATTTCAAAATAGGACCAAATCAGTAGAAAGTAAATAAAGCAGAGTAATAGCATCACCTCATAACTCTCTGATATGTGTCATCTCAATTAGAATTTAAGCTGAGTTTTGGAGAATGTAAGGCCAACAACACTCCCTGTGAAGGAACAGCTGTATTTCCAAACATTCAAAAGCTGCAGATGAGCTGCATGGCTTGTGTTTGTTGCTTTGAAGTTTTGAAAAATCCCCTTTCCTTGGCTCTGCGGTGTTACACTTGAAAATATTCAGGTTGGGTTTGTTGTTCATTACATCAAAAAATTAATGATCTCCAAAAGTATTATCACGTTTGTTTAAAAGAAACTATTTTCTATGCTTTAATTAAAAGTTATAATTCACCATCTTTTGACCAAGTTATCTTAAATCTTAATCTTATTGGTAACGGGTACTGGGTCAGATTCAGAGAGAAATACAATCCTTACTTAATGCAAACAGTAAAAATATCAGCATTTCTAGAGATATGGTTGAGTTCAATTCATGTGCTGTACTAACTCTCCCTGTTAATTAGAAATATTCTCCTACTTATGCAAGAATACTGGGGGAAAAGGGCATTCTCTTCCTCATTAGATATTCCATGGGAATCACAAATGGACAAAACCAGGCATAATATGATGACTGTTTTGTTATTAAAGCACTTTAATAAGGTTAATGCATCCCTATGAATGGTTTTCAAAATAAGTTTCTGTAGCTTTGAAGGTGTGCTCTGGTCTAGTGCAGTAATAAAGAGTTTCCATGTGGGGGAATAGCCAACCTTTTAATTTTGGTATGCAGGGTTCTCCTTTATTTTCCATTTATAAAAAGCCAATGGAATGTACAGTTTGAGATGCCTATGGAAGTAATTCTCCTTATTCTCCTTGCATTCTGGTTAAAAGCTGTCTTATTGTGCTGTATCGGAGGAAAAAGTGAGAAAATACTGACTTTATATTCAAAACAAGGAGTGAAAAGTAAAAAATAAAATATGGACCGTAAAGGACAATTTATGCCTTGCTAAAATGTGGAGTTGAGTGCTTTTTTTTCTGCTCTGACTTTTCATAAAGGAGAGCTGAAGCTGCAGTGCAAGTCGAAAGGTTTCTAAAAGAAAAGGGAAAATCTTTCTGCGTTGAAAACTGCAGCAAGTGGGACCTTATCTATATGCATTACTTTGATTTCAAATTATTTTTAGCATGGCTTTTATTGTACTCATTGTTACGTACATAAATCTTTAAAGTAATACGTTTTGTAAGAAATGGTCATAAAAATTTACAGCCAGTAACTTTTCCCCTGTCCCTTACAATGATATTCTACTAAAACCATTAAATGGTTCTCATTAATGCCCTTTAAATGATTGTGTAATGACCCACAATCGCTTGTAAGTGAACAACCATTAAAGAATTACCAGTTCTTAGCATGCTTTTAAGTACAGTTTAAATACATGGGAGGTAACGTATAATATATTAGAAAAAGTATTAAATTTGAAATTGTAAAAACAGGATCGCCACAAAAGGAAGGAGTGGGTGGAAAACCTCTTCCATGCTGACCACAGCCCTTGGAGAACAGTCCAGCAGCATTCCTTGTTGCACATTTCCAGCAATGCATCCATATTTATTTGTTCTCTGCAATCACTTGGGTTTATGAGCCTGATATTGAAGTGATTTATAAGGAGTAAAATGACACCACAAGGGTGATTTCCATACAAATATGCTGAAATCCAAATCCTATCCGTACCTAATGGCCGTTATTGGGGAGTGTGACCCACCTGGTGTTGGCAAAGGGCAGCTCTGCCCTGAGCCCAAAGACAGAAGGAGAAATTGTCACGTCAGGGGGTTGCAATATGAGAGAGGGACATCCCCCGTGCACAGATGACCTTGAGAAATCCTGGGAATGTTCAGATCTGGATGCGAAAGAACGCAAGCGATCAAAAAGGCATTTTTAATAAAGACCATTAATTTAATGGGAAGTCAGAGGCCACTTTGCAGCACCTTGCCACTGCAATTCCAGCCCAACTTATTGCTGTGATCCCGTCTTGCACGAGGGACCTGCAGTGGCAGCTCTGTGGGTTGAAGGGGACGCTTTGCAAATGGGCCCTTCCCTGTAATCGCAGCAGCTGCCAAAAGCTAAATGCCTTTCACAGCTTGGGAATGGCCCTCGAGGTTTGGGGACTGCGGGGACAGCCCACACCCAATGGATTCTCTCACTTCCAAGCTGCTGGCTGGAGAAAAAACAATATTTGGCAGCTGCCCCACGCAGCAAAGTTGCTTTCTGAACTCCAGCCCTTGTGCTGCAGAGGTGGGATGCATAGAAATCCTCCTCATGATCAGAATACATTTTCTCTTGCTAATTTGATTCTCTTATTCCTACGATAACAAGACTCTCTGTTCAGCCTCTTGACCTTAAAATGATATCTGAGGAAAAGGGATTTCTGTTTCTCCGAAGATTATTAGGAAGTGGAACCTGCATTAGCTGATGTTTTGGTAGTTTTTAGCTCTGTTACTCTGTACTAACTTCTGTAATCCAAGGGCTTTGCTTTGGGCAAGGGAACAGGTTTTACTTGAATTCTTAATGCTTCAGGGTTGCAACGGACATAGTCAAACAACATGGAAAAATAGGTATGTGTTTGGATTTATTTCTTTCTCTTTTTTTATCTGAGAGTTATATCTCTAGACTTTCTATGTTAGCAGCCTGGCTGGCCTGTTGTTGGCTTGAAGTGCAATTGATTTAGTTACAGATCACTTGGTCCGACAGGGATTTGAGTCTAGAGCTCCAACATCCCTGTGTCCAAACCACCAGGATGTGAGGTGGTGATTTTTAAGGAATGCTCGCTCTCTCTCTTTTGGTCCTTGACAGAAATTCACTGGAGTCAGTGTGTGAAATATTTCAGTTCCATGAAATTTCGTCTAATCAAAATGTTCTAGCTGGTTATGCCCACTGCTGAGAGTATCTGACCAGTAGTTTCCAAGGCAGCAGGCAGCCTAAGATCACATTAGACTTCACAGAAAGCTTAGATACACAAATTTCAGTAGCAGCAACAAATGTTTTCTGTCATGTTGTGTTTCCTAAGAACTGGATTCCATCTCCTTACCACTGTAATCTGCATATTTGTCATCTCCTTGAGTGCAGAATGGGACCAGATAGAGTTGCCAGAACAGAAAGAGAGAAAATGAAAATGAAGCATTTTTAACATATGAGACCAGTAGAGTTTCATAACATGGGGTGTATAGATACTTTTTTTGGTGCATTTTTCTTTAAACTTCCCAAACTGAACTGCACTCGCTGGTCCTTATCTGCATCCTCATGCTAACAGATTGTGATCCAGGTATAGTGCAGCCGTATATTTAACCCATCTGTCAGTACAGCTGAGTTGGATATTTTTAGAATATCAATCACCATGGTAGCTGGGTCTAATATCTTATCTGTGCATCCTGCATCAGAGCAGCTACTTTAGGTACTGCCAAATAGGTCCTGGCTAAGAGACTGAGATCAAGAGATTTCCAGAAGTTTTCAGAGAAAGAATTTTGTGCTACAAACTTTGTCAGAGCCTAGGCTGGACTATAGAAGGGTCTGAGTGAGGAACAGGCTTTCAAACCTGTAAATTCATGTGCTTGTATGGGCAAGAATGAGGTCTGGAAAAATATCTAGGCTCTCCAACCTTGGGCAGTGAGCAATTCATATTCCTCAGGGCTCTAAGCATGGAGAGGGAAGTTTTTTAATATCAAGAGGGGGTAAAATGCACCCGGAGCATGCCATGGGAAAGAAGTTCTGTGGAGGGTGGTATAGGAGAACTGCCTGCTGCTCCAAAACAGGAGAAGGTGGTTTTGGTGGGAAAGGGAGGGAATAATGTGCATTCCCAGGAAGCTGACAAGACTGCACAGTGTCATGGCATGTCAGGCCTCCTGTCACAACACTTCACCTGGCAAGTCACACGCGGCACACGGGAGCTGAGCCTGATTAGTGCACAGTGAATCCGAGCGCTCGGCAGCGACAGAGGCACAGGGAGATGGAGACGTTCATGTCGGAGCCAAGGCAGGGAGACAGAGTGCTCGCACTTGTGTGTTTGCTCTCCTGTCCTTTCCCAGGCAATGAGTTAATCAGGAGTGCTGCATGGATGGCTCTATCCCAAAACACAGACGTTTCTCTGTGTGGCACAACTGGGCGGTGTCCGTGGCTCTGCCTGGCAGAGGAGTTTGGATGCTGAGGATAACCCTCCTGGAGGGGTTTGCTGGACTAATTAAACATTAAACAAAGAGCTTGGCTTCTAATCTGGCTAGGGTGGAAATACTGATGGTTTGAAATCTATATGTGTTTTACTAGACCACAGCGAATTGGTACCCGAAGGAAGATTTTATTTGTTTAAGTGTGTCTGTGATGAACGCAGTTCTGGTATTCCAAAAGTCTATGTACTGCAGACTGAAAATAGGCTTTTTGCCAAATGGGAATTGAAACGCACATACATATTACACTATTTGCCTTAGAAGAAATTAATTTTCAGCCAGAAGCAGATAGGATTATTTAATATTTATCTTTAGCTGCAGGAAGATGAATCTATTATTTTGTTATTTTATGTGTGGTGTTCATCCAAATTTTCCTATAGGAGGTGCTGACGTATTCTTGTCTGTGCTGCATCAAGGTTAAAGAGTCTTCAGCTGTAGAATTTCTCCAGTGGTCCCCAGCAGAGACCATCCTTTTCCTTAGGACTGGGAGAAGGATGCCAGGGTTCATCACAAGGGTGTGCACATGTCCAAGAAGTGCAGGGAGAGCAGGGAAGGGAGGAGGTTCTTTCCTCAGTTGCTTTCCCAGTTAATAATATTGGGAAGTTAAAACATCTCCAGCATTAAACAAAGGGACTGGAACAGTGTAGTGTGTCAAAGTTGACTGATTTAGTGCCGGGGAAAGAATGGACTGGAGTGGATAAAGTTGCAGTCTTGCAAAGGACCATGGAGCTGGGACTGTTAAATATCAATGGAGCATCACCCTGCCCTGTCAGCAGACTTCCTTATGACCAGAGTGAGAGACACAAAGATGTCATTTCATGGACCACATTATGTGCTGCTTACAATGAATATTTCATCCGTGGTGCATTACGTTTTTGATAAATTGTAACTTCCTGGACAAAAGTTTGGTTAGCTTATCTGTAGTGTCTTTTAAAGATCTTTAAGAGCTGATTTTGCCCCAAAACCCACCAGTTAGCAGGAGTCTGTAGCCATGTGGTAACAATTTAAATTGCTGTAACAATGGCAAGTCTCCTTCCTGCAACTAATAAATGCAATTTATAAGGAATGTTAAGTAGCAACTAACAACTTACTACTTTGAATTTCAACCAAACTGATTACAAATTTCCTTTAATTATTTAGAGTTGGTGTGGAAGGGAGGGACACTGGGAATTCTGTGCGTTTATTCAGGCACGTAGGTACGTTTGACATGACCCTTTGGCTGTGCCAACAAGAGAATTTCAGAGTCCACTCCCAACCTGCCTCAATAACAGGAAAAAATATTTTGAGGTAGCTTAGGTTGTTTGCAGTGTAGGGCCAGAATAAATCTTCACAGAGGTGCTGATAGAGCCAGAAGGGCAATAGTGTTGAAACAGGAGGTGGTGGGACAATGGCTGGGACAGAATGTCCTGGGACTCTTGGGACTGATGGCTGGCAGAGGGGTGCTCCTGGATTTAAAATCAGAGAATATCCTGAATGGGAAAGGTTCCACAGCTCTCATCGTGGAGGGATCCTGACCTAGAGGAAGGTTTTAAGCAGCCATCATCAGGCTCTGCACAGCACAGAGCAGTTGTGGAATGAGGGAGGGATTTGTGCACTTGTGGAGTTCACTTCTCAGGACTGTGGGATTTGGAAGGCAGTTTTCCTTTTACAGAACTCGAGGGTTAACTTTATCCAGCTTCTGTATGTTCATCCAGCAAAAAAGCATTTAGATTTTTTTTTCCCTAGATCTTGTTGTGACTTCCAGTTCATCTGCCTCAGTTTTCCATACAGCACAAACAGCAGCCACTGAAGTTTGAAAAAATAACACGGCTTTGTAATTTTGGTAGGGATTTTGCAGATTCTCTGTTCAGGAAG
Organism: Sylvia atricapilla; assembly: GCF_009819655.1. Taxonomy (NCBI): domain Eukaryota; kingdom Metazoa; phylum Chordata; class Aves; order Passeriformes; family Sylviidae; genus Sylvia; species Sylvia atricapilla. The sequence goes on along the minus strand of NC_089142.1, from coordinate 109,985,698 downwards.
TTGCAGAAATACTTGATTGTGAATATTACCTTCATTTCCTGCTAGATTCCACAGGGCTGAGTCCCGTGCATGGAGAATTCTGGTCTTTTGTTGTCTGAGCTGTTGCCTAAAAGTACTCCAGGTCGTACTTTCTGTGCCATGTTGAGAAAGTAAAAGACATAGTGAGAAGGAAAAGCAGAAAAGTTGTGAGTCAGAGGCTTGTTCCATCAGATTTTTTACTACCAGCCCCGTTCTTCAATCTTACAAATGGAATAGAAGGAGAGTCAGAAACGCTAATGAAAAAACATCAAATATTTAAGGTTGCAGGATTTAATAATAGAAATCTTCAGCATGATTTGCCAGGCCACATGGTGTGTGCTGTTATCCATTCAAAATAAAACTCATAATTGTGGCCCTGCAAGGGCTTTGAAATACACCCCTCTTTGACAATTTACCCATTTTGCTGTTACTGAGGTCTTTAAAGGGTTTTTAAAACCAAATAGAGCTGTGTATTGAATTCAGGTATCTTTCCAAAAACCTTTCCTGAAATTAAATGATTTATGTGACTTTCCTAGGTCAGTATTACGCTATTGATAAAGAGAGTGCATTTTATATTGCAGACTGAAAGAACAAAACCCCCAAAGCCTTTCACTTTATGATAAAGCAGTGACCAAAATATAAACAATCAAATATTAGCGGGTTTTTTTATTTGTTTTAAAGAAATTTTAGCGTAAGTTCATGACATTAAATAAAAAAACAGAAATCTAGGTGGAATGTTTATAAAATGGCAGATCCATAGATGATCATTTTTCCTAAGTTAAAAAATCCTTGTGCTCAGCCCTTTCATACAGACTCAAAGGGACTCCAAGTGACCCTGGTGTCTGTTTTGATGCCTCTTGGGGTTAGTTTCTCCTGTGGATAAAAGAGGGTTGTTGGAATGTGTCTGGGGGACAACTGAGGCTCTTCCATGCTTTGGGATTTACCTGGGACAGCGTCACTTTTACAGCAGAGACTGCAATTCCCCAGTACTGTTTGATTCATTGCCATTAACAAAGGGTGTCTGCAATAAAATATAATTGGTGCCATCCCTTTGTCACACTGAAATGATATTTTTGTGTGGAAGATGGGAAATTTCAGCGTTTGCACTTCACAAATTGTCACCCTCCTTGTATTGGTGTTTGAATTATGGCCTTGCAAGCAGCAAAACACCTCTGTCTTGCCAAGTATGTGTTAAATTAGTGTATGAATATGGAGACTCTCGTTTGTTACTTAATTGATCTGCAGGGCTGTCAGATGGCAGATGAATCTGAAAGTGTAGGTGGTGACAAGAAGGTTTGGGGTTTATTTTCAGGATAATGGAGTAAAAAACGATCCCACCTATGAGCACTGCTGCTGTGGTTCCCTGGACTCAGGGGATTCTCTCCTCCTTCCTCCGGCAGGTCCAGGGCCAAACATCTGGGACTGGCCCCTGAATGTCATAAAGCAGCCACACTTTTTTTTTTTTTTTTTCACCTTATATGAAATAAGGTTTAGTTTTCCATAGTTTTTTGACTTCAAACCCTTTTTCTGTGGCAGTGCTAGGAAGTGGTTTTGTTTTCTTCCTCAATAAGGTGGCTTCCTGCATGGGCACGGTGCAGTAGGTGTGTGCTAAAGATTCTTGTGCTGGATATTTTGATTTCGAGGTCTGTATAAGAGGTTACCTGATTCTTAGAAAGCTGAAACTCCACTGAAAATCTGAGGCCCTTGATTTTTCAGAATTGCAGCCTGGCTGAGGAACATGCAACCTGTGCTGAGTAGGAGCAAAGACAGCCTTGCCAGAAGTTCATATTATTGTATAAAATTTACTGCAAAGGGGAGTGATAGGAATAGAAAACATATACAGTAGCTTGCTGCATGCTAGCAGGTCTTTTCTGGGCTCCTAAATGTTAACTGGGTAGTCATGTAAGTTATTACACTCATTAAATTAGGCCACAAACAAGTCAACAATGATTCAGCAAAATGGTTTTGTTTGTATAGTGCGGGGAAGTCTGATAGATAACCAGTCAAACATTTATGGCTAAATGGATGAAGATTTTAACATTACAGCCTAATAAAAACCCCATACTGTGTGATTAAATAAGAGGGAAAGCAGTAAAAAAGAGAAAGCGTAATGATGGTAACATGTAGGTCAGTTACAATTTAATTGTCATCGCACTTCATTGCGAAACATATCAATTCTCTGCTGCTTAGCTGAGCAGAAAACAACAACTTAACGTGTACAGTGGGCCCATGGCTGCCTGGCAAACCCCCACTTCCATCACCTGCCTTCCACTACTTCCTTAACAGCCGCGGGAAGTCTTCCTGCCTTAATAGCATCATCCTGCTGGAAGCTCCTGCTGCTCGTGTCCTCCCCGTGCTCGATGCATCACTGAGCAGTAAATTTACTTCACTCTCTCCGTGGAAGCTAAAATTAGGCTGTTTGCGTTACAACTTCCAGTGCTCCTGCACCAAGGAACACCTGCTTGCAGATTTATTTTGGTTTATTTTCATGGTTTTTCAAATCAAGATGTGGCTTTGCAGAGGCAATACCCTGATGGACTGTATGGGAAGAGCACAATGACTGATCGTTTTTCTCACTTAGCCAATTTATACTGTGCTTCCTTTCTCTATAAGGTATAGCTTCATTAACATTAATTGCAGCTTTAGCAACTCCTGCTTATTCCTGCCAATGTTTTCCACTATATTGTATTTCCAGTGGTACTGAAGAAAGCTGCAGGAGGATAAAAAAAAAAAAAAAAAGAAGTCTGGTTTTAGTTGGGTTTGTGCTTTTTTTTTTTTTTTATTTTTTTTTTTTATCTGGGTAATTCAGTGGGATCTCAAAGGGCCCTTGGCTTTGGCACCTCTTTAAAATGTTAGCTCTAAAGAACTGTCTGTCTGGCACAGTTATGCTGATCTATAGTAAAGGCTTAACAGAGTACATAACCAAACGATTAATTCAGGTGCCTAAGGTGACATATTTTATCCAGCTCTGCGGAGCTGATTTTATACAGAGCAGAACATGGTTCCCATTTGGATGGGGAGAAAAAAGAAATCATAAGAAGTGAGGGGAGAACTGCCTGGCACCAAGGGAACCTCAAGAATGAGGCTGGGAAAGTATCTACTGGAGAGAGAATGCATTCAAATATGGAAATATTGCTGATTCTTTTCCTGAAATTTAAGGGGGAGAGTTTGTGCTGGATCAGCAAACCCTGCCAGTGTTTTTGGGACAATCTCACTGGCCTCCACTGCCAAATGTCTTACAGGCTGCACCTGGGAACAAATGGATACTTACTGGTGGAACTTTTGGACTGCTGATTTCTTTGGGCTGTCCTTTGGCAGACTCGGGTTTGTGTGGATGGGTTTGGGTGTGGATGGGCAGCTGCCACACCAAATCCAACTTGTCCCTGCCACAAGTGTCTGTTATCACTGTGGCCTTTGGCTGCCTGGGATTCCTGATACTGCTTCCTCTGGACACATTATCTCCCCCAAAGAGAGTATGGACCCTTTGCACTGGCCTTTAGAGCAGGAGCAGCTTTCCCAGGTACTAACAGGCCTCTTCCTGTGAAATAATTCAGTGGCAAGTGCACTCCTCTGTGCACCCGAGAGCTCCAGGAAGGTTTGTGCCTTGCAGCAGCAGTCTGCTGCAGCTCCCTGTGGAGCAGTTCATCTGCACAGCCCCGCTCTGGCTCAGCGTGGCCAGCACCTAATAGGCACCAAGGAGCCCCATTGCAACAGCCTGCATTAGTGGCTTTACAGGAAACTGCTTGCCAAAATCAGCCTAGATAAAATACCCAGATGTTTATGGTCAAAAGGTGTATTGGGAGCCAGCAAAGGCCTGTTTGGAAGCTTAACAAGATTAATGCCTGTGTGTGTGAGCCTGCAAGGGCCCCACTGGATGGTACTCTCTCCATACCTGGGGGATTTTGCTGCTTAAAAGTGAAGTTTAGGTTTCTGCTCAGTGCTGTGGAGCAAGGGCAGTTTGGGCCCTGCCTGTCCAGCAAAAGGAGTTGGTTGTTGGGAGGAGGATGGGTTTGTTCCTGTCTGGACCAGGACACAGCTGTAACTCAGCTGTTCACAACCAGAGCACTGGGATATTTCCCGAATTCCCTCTGGTTTCTCCTCACTGTCACCCTGGTGATGGGAGACTCTCCCTGCTCAGGTAGGCAGCAGCTAGAGTTAAAGCCCAACAGCAGCCAAAGAACTTGCAGAGTTTTTCCCTTGAGCTTTTGATGCTGCAGTGATGTTTGGGCTGTACAGGAATGAAAGGAGTGAAGCTGTAGTTGGTTAAAGAAGCCCCAGAGGTTGGGAACGACAGCTCTGCAGTGGAGTGGGGAGGGTTCTGCTTTCTCCAGTCACCAAGGAGCATCTATAATAGTTTTATTCCCTTTGAATGTCTAATAATTCCATCCTGCTTCCTCACCCAGCACAGAAATATGTAGAGCAATCTTTAGACTATGGGGACAGTGAAGAGCAAATTTGAAGGAACTAAAGACCCTCTTGTAGGGGTAAAACCTAACAAGTCCATCCTACAGCCTCATCCCCAAGGCTTTGGTTTTCTTGGTTACCTGGCTGCTATTCATGAATCAATTTTTTCTGTGTAGCTGACAATATTTTTATTTAATTTTTTTTTGTACTCTGATCTCCTGCTAATCCAGGGAACGGCCACAATTATCATCTGTGTATTCAGCAGCACGGACCACCAGGCCTCTGTGTCCAGGTGTGTTCTCCTTGTGCTTTGGGCAGTTTGGGTGGTGGCTCCTGCATTTCCCTCCTGGACTGCAAGTGGGGCATGCACTGCTGTAGTTGCTGCCATTGGTACTGTTCTGTACCTTGTGACATAATTTTAGGGAGCTTATTAGACTTATGATTGATGACAGCCCAAAGAGGATCTACAGCTATGCACTGACATTCATGCTTGCCTTTTAAATATCAGACTCCATAGCTCCAGATCTCTATTTTACACTCAAGTGCTCCAAGCCCCACATTAGTGTATCCCTTCCTCCTCCTCCTCCTCCAAATTAACGTGCTCCTTTAAATACACCAATATTTCAGCAGTTGGGTTTTAAACAAATCCTGCATTATTTGCCCTTTTCTTACGCCGCTTAATTCTCAGTCGAATGTTAACAATCCTCTCCACTGAGATATAAACATAAAGCAATTGTAAATATTCCCCTTCCTGTTATGTTGGACCCTGGCTATTCCTTGATTTTTTTTTTTTTTTTTCTTCCCCCTTATTAAATTATGTTTACCTGAATACATCAGGTTCATTTCACCTAGGCAGGATGTCCCATTAAGCATGACAAGTAGAAGGTTGTGAGATTAATGCCCTTCTTGAGCCTGAATTAGCATGTCAGCATCTTTTCAGCCCTGGGACCAGAGAACATAGGAAGCATGCCATAATGGACCTTAGCCTTTAACTGAACTGCTCTAATATTATTCCTATAACAAGACTACTTTTAAAGAGGCTCATTATTGGCTTCATTAGATATGTTACTTGCATCAGTGGCTGTAGTTACTCGTATAATATGGGAGAGGTTAACACAGCGTATTTTTTATGTATTATATGGCATATAGCTTGAAGTAGCCAAAAGGTTTATGGCGATGTAATTGGTAGTTAGTGTGAAATTTGTAAGACAAATAGACAATACCTAGGGTAACCCCTATAATCCTCTCCTTTCAGTTTTTTACAGCCACCAAAGGGCCTCATTAAAACAGCAGTCAGCACCTTAGTGAAAAGATACAGTGCTTATAGTGCCCAAATTTGACAGAAAATCTGCATTTTGTAAATCTGACACCTTTGATAGATTATACAGTGTGAAGCCATTGCTTCTAAGCATTATGATAACGCTTAAGGTTCTCTTCTGAATCCAACCGTGCTACATTCACTGGATATAACAATGTGAAAAAGAGCTGGTTGAATAAAATAAAGCATCTGAGATGGAGAGGAGCCTTTTTCCTTTGATACGAGGCTCATCTCCTGCAACAGCTCTGGTCGATATCCCTGGCTCTGTTTGTACCCAGGGATATGGGCATGTAAATATTGGCAAAATAACTGTTTAACATACAGATGCAAAAAGGAGCAGTGATATGGCTGCTGCAAAGGGAGCAGGGTGCACAGGGAGGATGGCTTTAAGGTTTCTTTGCCGTGTTAGAGGCACAATTCTGCCCTCACTCAAACTTGTGAGAACCCGAGTGGATCCTGTTGGTGTGAGTGAAGCCTGTGCTGTAAATCTGGTGTAATGCCCTGGCTTACGTGGAATTAAATGGACAGGCAGAAGGAGAAAGAGAATCTGGCCCAATGAGGTTATTATTCTTTTAGCTTATTTGTAGCAACAGCGGAACAGAAAATGAGCTGCGTACGCAGAGCACTGGCTCTGAGTGCTGTGGTGGGTGGAGGAGAGCTCAGCTCTTGAGTGTTGAGGTGCAATCTTTGATATTGCAGTTACTCAGAAGCAGATTTGGAAGAGTGAACTGTTTGAAACGGAACAAGCACAGCTTGTCGTGGTTGATTAGTTGTGACTATTCGGTCTAATCACAAAAGGCAGCCTGCAACAGCCAGGGGTCCAAAGGAGTAATTATGATTTCCCCTCCGTTTAAGAGCTGGGCTTGAACTTTTAGAGCTGCAAAAATTTTTACCAACTTGCCCAAAATAAAAGGAAAACTCTCACTTAGCTCCAATCTTTTGTGGTGGAGAAAGTTCCTCTGGGTTTCTTTGCTCAGGGGTATGGAATGTAGGTTATGATGCTTACATGGGCTCCAAATGTGACAGCTGTTTACCTCTTCATCTGATAATTGAAAGATTTCCTTTTAAATTAGAGCTGCTGTAGACAAAGAGTGGAGCAGAAATTGCATTCAGTTCCTTGGCAAAAATATAGCACTCATCATTCAGAAAGAGGTATTTCCAGTGTAGCCCTTTGATCATGGCAGAAATCCTACCACAGAGTGTTGCTAAAATAGGAATGCAAACTAAAAAAAGGGGGGAGGTGTTAGATATGTGAAACCCTCTTATTCCCTTTTGCATCGGGATTTGTTCCTGCCTTTGGTGAATCTCCTGTTCAAAAGGGCAGAATCAGTCCCTGCAGGCAGCAGAGGTGAAGTGATACTGCTGAAGTGTTCTGTGATTCAAGGAAGTTTAATTTAGAGCTCTGAAAAAATAAAAATATACGAGAAGCAAATGTTTGAGTTGAAAATAAAATAATTTCTGATCATTAATTGTCACCACTCAGAGTTGAAGGGGGTTTTGTTTGTTCGTTTTATAAATTTCTAGTTCTAGGTGCACTTAAATCCAGCAACAAACAGGAAATCACTGGAGCTACACTGGATTAATTTGTAGCCATAGCTTTCTACAATAACCTTTCCTCATAGAGACTTAAAATTGTAAAATCAGTGACAATATCAGAATTATTCAATAATTTGCTAATGTCGTTTAAAAAGAAGCAAAACCAAGTGCCTTTTTGGCTGCATTATCTTGATCCTTGAGGTTGTTTTTTTGTCAATAACTGAATTCAGGTGATGCATCACCCTATTTTATTGCGATTTTCCCAGGACTATTATCACAAATAGTCACTATTTTTATCAGCACAGAGTTAAAAATGTAGAAGGGTGGAAGTTATCTGTATATTTGATGATGTGGAGCAACTTTGTGTCTCCTGCTGCTGTGGGTTACCTGAAGCATCATCACCAAAGGAGTGACTCCTTTTAATTGCATTCATTGTTTCCAAGTTGTCCAGAAATTATTATATGCGTTTTTTTGGCATTTTTAGGAAAAATCCTTAGAATCTTTTGGCTTTTTTTGTTCGGTATTTGGTGATAAATCCCCTCAATCCAGGCACACATTTTGGGCAGAGATGGTGAATCCTGGGTAGAAGGAGGTGAGGGTTCCTGGGTCTCCTTTCTCAGCCAGGGAGTTTATTGAATCACAGTTTAATTATAGAACCGACCATGATATTTGTTTAGAAGTTAATTTTTATTGAAAAAAGCAAAATTAAAAAAAAAAAACAAAAAAAACAAAACACCAAAAAACCAAATTCCTCGGCAACAACAAAAACTCCTCATGGGTTGCAGCCCTTGCCTGGAGCAGGAAGGGGATGTTTGTTCCTGCATTTCTTGTGGAGGGTGATGCTGTGGGATCTGAAGGGCCTGATTTAAACCCTGCACAAGGATGCTGAGCAGCACAGAACAGCAGATTGTCTTGTTCTATGCGTACCAGAAGGGATTCAGCTGTGAGCAGAACAGGGGCTGGTTTAGGTGTAGAGAATACGGAAATCTGGGCCACCAAAAGGCCTTTGGAATGAACTTGTTTGCCCAAGTCCAGGTTGTGATCAATGTGATGGCTTGTGCTGCAGAACGAGCATTTATGAGTCTCATGTCTGGGGGTTTTAATTCGGTGGATTACTCACATCTGTTAGGTGAGAATTACAGAGTGCTGGAATAATGTATTCTTGTGGTTTAAATCTATCACTGCCAAGGGCTACTGAATAGTAAGTATCAACATCTGTGTTACTTTGAGTTTTCTGATTAAATGTGTCTAAACATTTCGGCTTATACTGGAAATAAAAATAAAAGTAGTTTCAAGGCAGTTGAGGCAGGATTTCAGTGAAACACACTAACAGCAGACATTAGTTAGGACCGTGAGTGCGATTAGCCCCAAATAACATTAAGCTGGCGTTGTGATTTGTATTATTGAAGGGACATCAGGCTCTCGAAACTGTAAATAATGGAGTAAATATAAACAAAAGGTACCTGTATTTTGACAGTGATGTTCCACCTCTCCTTCCCTGCATACACACAAAAATCATTCAAATGCCTTTTCTTTCCCTGACAAAAATATTCATTAAAAACATTTCACTGTGCTGCCTTTTAATATAGCGCGGGCATTCAACCTGCGCAGGAAGCTCCCTGGAACCACACAAATACTGTGTAATTATCTTGTGGCTCCCTGCTGGCTGCTGCATATTCCAAGCACAAAGTGAGCAGCACATTTCTAGAGCCTGACTTCTGTCTTCATTGTCCCTGCTTGGAATATGAAGCTCCACTTCATTATAGCAGACCTGATCAAACTTGATAGATTTAGCCATTATTCTTGACTGTGTCAACTTTCTACAGCTGCCTTTTTTTTTTTTTTTTTTCTTTTTTTTTCTTGGGCTCTTTTGTTTTGCCACCCAGGGACTGCATCTTATTTCTAGGCATTCTGCCTCTCTCTCTTTTTCTCTCTTCTTCCCCCCCCCACCACCCTCAAACAAACCAAGGTTTCAGCAAATAATGCTGCTTGAGCGTCATGTGATTTGAGGAAAATAAGGCTTGCAATTTTTTCTCAATTGTGCTTTATGGTTTTTATTGACTTTGCACCCCCCCTCTCCCCCCCCCAGTATGTTTCTATAAAAAAAATTATACTGCAATATTGACAGACAATACAGAAAAGCTTTGAAAATCCTTGTTTTCTGTTAGTGGTACTATAAATTTAACATTGTGAGGGTTTTTTTTGTCTGTTTTATGACAACTTTCAAGTAGCACTTCGGAGTTCATATTTTCAAGGCTGATTCAGACAAATGCATCGTATCAAAAATTATAAATCATTAGTTTATTTGTTTAACCTCCAGACGTATCGCCACATATTCATTGCAAAAGGCATTAGATCATTCTTGGGGCAAATGCAGATGTTAATGGCACTGGTTTACCATAACAGATTGCTTTGTAGTTTTTGAGAGTTGCTATGCAACAATAGGGGAGCACAGCGCAGTTAAAACCCCTGATTTTTAAAGTCCTGGGTGAAATATGGAGCGTTTTCATTGATCCCTTGAATTGCCACCAAATGCCTGAGCCAATAGGTGAGGAATCTGTGCCTGAATTTGTAAGACTCCCAGGGTCCACCAAACCATCTTTGCTGTTCTTAATGAACATGATGAGCACAGCAATGAAGCTTTTCCAGCTGTACATTTGCTCCACAGTATTTGTTCTATGTGTACATTTCACATGCAGAATCAATGTGGAAAAGCACTTCATAATTAATTTTTACATATTAAATAGCAATCCTGCATTGTTAAAACTTTGGGGAGAGATTAGGCTGCTTTCCTTTTGTTTCTCTTTTGGGTGCAGATTAAAAGGTAAAGGATGTTTTATAATTTCCAACAAGTTTACTGAGAGAGTCTTGTTGAGGTGTATTGTTTAGCAGCCTTTAAATACTGTTAGGAATTGGTGAGATGCCTTTTTTTAAAAATTAAAAAATCATTATTATTTTTTTTTAGAGTGGCATTTTCAGTCTCACCAAAAGCTTCTCGGCATCTTAAAATGTAAATTGCAGAGAAGCAACACAAAGGATAAAGAGAAGATTTTGAAGGCAATCACAGTGATCACTTAATTCAGTCTCTGCATATCCACTTGGCATAAGGTAATTAGAGTGCCACATTGCTGTAAAGACAGAAAGCTTAGGGTACCATTCTGACTCACCCAGACGATAATACATGATTAGAAGTCAGTGACAGATCACAACTGCTGAATGACCCACCAAGGTCTTATCAAGGGCAAATCGCATAATTAGCATGCACTTGGCTGGCAGAGGAGTACACTGCTATTGTTCTGGCACAATCAAATTAGCCCAGCCAATGGGGTCACTGTTCCATGACCTCAAAGACATTTCAGGGTTTATTTTTCTACCAATGGAAACATAACAAAAAAGAAAAAAAAAAAAAAAAAAAGAAAAGCTGAACCCCCCCCCCCGCTCCCAAGCCTGCTTTAAAGTGAGCCGAAGTTCCTGCAGACACTGCAAATGCCCGTCGCAAATGGATTTTTGGAACACACTCTGCCAAATCCTTAGTTCATCATGTATGGAATAAAGGAGGCTGCTAATGCAGTCTGACCCTGGGGGACACACATGTAATGGAGCCACTTTGACAGAAATCCCAGCATCCAGCCAGGCCTGGAACTCATTTATCCTGGATGTGGCCACGGCACCGCGCACGTGACGGGGGAGAAGGGAGCCTTCATGCAAACACAAAATTTTCCCTTCATTATGATAATTAGCACAATTATCTTGATTTGCTCATTTTATCTGTATTTTCCCCAAGGTTTGGCCGTTTTATTTGTGTTTCTCTGCTGCTTCTCCTGAGCAGGGCTCTCAGTGAGAGCAGGAGTGGTTGGGGCTGGCAGCCACCAAGGCTTCAGACGCGTTCTCCCTGGAATGCCGTCGCTCTGCGGCACAATGCTGAGTGCAAATTCCCTAAAACACACAAAGAGCATTCCCCGTCTCCTCATGGAAGACCTCTCCTGGCTTTTCAGACCGTGCAGTGCTCACTGGGCTGGTGAGGAAGTGGAACCTTCCCTCCTGACAGCACAGTTCTCCAAAGCAGTCAGAACCATTAGGTCGTATTTCTTACTTAGATTTGGAATTGTTGGTATAAATGTGCTTTTCCCCCTTTGTTCTCAAAAGAGAAATAAGACTTTTTGAATTGATCTGCACGCTTGTCAATATGCATGGGATAGAGGGAAGCTGTTGGAACTTTTAGGAAAAGTGAGGATGTGGCCTTTATTTGTATTCTCTTCTATTGCACTGCACGTATTTGGGCTGCGTATCCCAACCTCTCCTGGATAATTGGATCAAAAAGGTCTATAATGAATTGTCTCTGTCATGTCTGGGCCTCCATCACTGCTTCTCTTTACTACTGGGTTTTTTAAGGTTGGGTTAAGTTAACTCAAGGTAGCAACTCTAAAATGTTTATATTTCATTAATTTAAAGGTGAGTCTTTGCATTCAGTTGGAAGGGAAATGAAACACAGCATTCAAATTTCATTTTCAAGGATTTGGTCCCAGGTCTTCTGCAGATGAGAGAGTTGTTGCATGGGATATTTGAGCACGACAGGCTCTTTGCAGCCCTCCTCCTGGTTAATGCTGCATCATTGCAAACAGTGGTTGTGACATCACAACAAGCAGGAATGATGTCACAGGTGGAGAACTGACCTTGTAGTTTTGGAGACAGGAAGAGGCTGCAGGGATGGGATCTTGTGCCTTTTTTTTCCCCTGTTATAATTAGTCTTTGTGGAGAGAGAAAAGTAATAAGTACTGAACTGGTGCCTGCTTAAATAATGTATTTCCAGTGTTTTACTGGGCATGAAATTTCACCTTTGAGCCAATTAAATAATTCCAGCTATAACTTGGCTTTGAATGGACTGGGGCTTTATGCTGCTGAGGCTGCCTTGATTGTAGCCTTGTAGAAGAGCTTTGTGATCCTTGTCTGTTCCCAAATACATTTTTATAGACAAACTAAGGTTTTTTACCAAGTTACAGTTTGAGGATGAAATGGGAGAGTTTGCTAGAGAAGGGAATTCAAATTACAGTGAGTGATTCAGGGTCTTCCCTAAGAATTAATTCCGACAATACCTTCCATTTATTGTAAATACCTTGGCTGAGGCTGCGGAGTGTGTGCCATTGAAACTTTTCCTTGGCTGGCAGAAAGCTTATTTCTAAAGGTCTCGTTGATTGTGCAAACACAGGAACATTTTCTTTCCTTGAGAATTAATATTGACTGTGTATAGAGTGCTGGCAGTACTCCATCCAGCCACAAAATCATATAAACATATATAATTACTCTGAAAATCTAATCTATTCCTGAATACTTAGGCCATGTGAGAACTTTTGTTTCCCTGCATAACATGATAAATTATATACAAAGAAGCAATTATGGTTGTTCTTGAATCTGAGAGAGACGGAAATTCGCACTTTGTAAAGGTAGACCTGCTTTTCCTAGAACGCATTTATTTCTGCAGTTTCATAGAGGTGTGTGTTTGTATCTGGATAGATGTTGGTGTGGGGATGTTTACCTGTCTGTGTAGAATGAAATGAAAAGCTGTGCCTTTGTATACCCTGCCTGTGTAGTTGTATGTGTGAGCATGTCATAATTCATAGTCCCATAAGCTCTTGGTGGACATTGCTGCCTCAGTCACTCAGCCCCTGCCATGAAAGCCCCCTAACAAACAGGATTAAAATTCACTCCTTTCAGCTGTCCCAGGCATTTATTCCTTCCTTTTCATTGAGCTACATTTGTCTGATTTAACAAGATAAGATTTGAGTGCTGATGCAGCCCGTTGTTAATGCAGCAGCCGCATCCGCCATACCATCGACACTATGCATCAGAGGGATGCATAAATCAGGTATTCAAAAAAAATTAGATATGCAGCACACCAGTTTTATAGTCCCAGCCTCAGAAATTGAAATGGCCCAGATTAATGTATTATATCTTACACACTGTCCGAGTGAATCAACTTTAATATATTGAACAGATTTGCAGAACAAGACTTTGTTATCTAAGGAGCACTCGGAAGAAGGAATTGACCTGAGGATTTGATTTGGTTCACGTAGTTCATGTTGTACAGCAGCATTTGAATAGTTTCACATAAAAATAAAATTTGTATCAGAAATATTTCACATCATTCCGGGCTTGTTCGTATTGCGGCTCTGCAGCGGGGGCAATATTACAGAAACAATGTCCAGCAAAAAGATGATTTTAACCTTTGCTTCAGACGTGTCAAAACAATATAATGTAATTTTAATGCAAACTGCTGCTTCATGGCAGAGGCGCCTCCACACACTGACTTGAACTAGTTTAGGTTTATGCTGAAAATGAAAAGCCCATTGAATTTGATACAGAATGGAAATGCCACAATTTATGCTGGGGCTGCGTTGAGTTGGAGGCTGTGCAGGGACAGGGTCTGGCTGGATCTCTATGGGCAACCCATAAAACAACTTTACCTGCACAAGGAAGGGCAGATGAATGTTGATGTGGGTGGGGTGTCCCTTTAATTGTGTATTACCATCAGTATTAGAGCAGAGTGGGGGTGGCCGTTCGCTTATTGAAAATAAAACAAAAACCTGATGGAGCAAGAGAGGCATAACAAGATACCTGAGGTGTGTGTCAGAGGGCTGTGGAACACCTTTGCAGAGATGTTTATCCTGTTTATTCCTTGCTCTGAATTATCAAGTTCCTGGGTAATTGACCTGCAGTTAACCACAGCTGTTTATTGGATGAGTGGTTTGGTAGCTCCTCTCAGCTCTGTGCAAAACCAGAGTGGGTTTACTGGGTGGGGAGTCACCTTGTGCTGGAGTGTGAGGGGGGAGTTGTGTGGGTACAGCCACCCCTTTCCATGTGGGAATGTCTGTGAAGGGAAAGGATAACTTGACATTTACCCTGTAATTATGCCATGCTGAGGAGAAATGCCATATTGAGTGTCCGTCTTAAAGGGCACTGGGCAGATTCTTGTGGTGTTTGTTCTCCTGGAGATGCAAAAGATGCTGAATGGGATTTGAAAATTCCCAGGCAATCTCAGTGTACTGGAAATCAGTCAGAGTTCTGTGCTTCTTCGGCATCTGGTGCCTCTAAAATATGGCCAGGGAGGACTGGAGTCTTTTGAGGCCGTGCCTTTAGAGCGTTTTATGTCGATCTATTTGTGCTGTTTATAGGACAGATGTTTACAGAGACGAGGGTGGATGGGGGCTGATGTGATGACATTATGGAGTAGTCCTACAGTAGGCTGCAAGAACCATCCTGCAGCACTGTACCTGGAGCTGAAAGTGCTGTTGACTTATCCCACAGGAAAGCAATTACCAGCACACATTGGGAGAAGCCAATCCTTGGCTGGGCTTTTAGGGAACAGGGATCTCACAAATGCAGTGCTGCAGTGACCATAAGAGGAGCTGGTGGAGATGGGTGGGTATTATTTGAGTCGTTTCAGACTCTCTGAGGCCACCCTGGGCATTGGACAACTTGCATGTGTTTAGCTTTGTCCAGAAGGTAAAAAATCCAGCCTGAATGAATTTTCTCGTCCTTATTTTATTTTCCATAGCAAATGCTGTAATTCACAGTAACGTAATGGGACGTAAATTATAATAAGTGTGTTGCCTTTTTGCCTTTTGTAGTTTGAAAGCAGAATAATAGCAAATTAGAGTAGGTTCATATTATTTTTCAACATGCATCATCCCCCTACCACCCTCATGCCTGCCCCAGCCACTTTATATGAATTATTGGTCTTTCTTCAAAGAAAGACTGATAAGGCCTAGTCCAACTTTGTCTGTCTACACTGATATAAATGAGAGAGATTATTATCAAATTACCACTTATTGTGTGCTGCTGGAAAGAGTAATTTTTCAAGAAAACCTCAGGGTCAATCAGCCTTGAAGAGAAATCTTGGTTTATCAACAAATTCACCATCCTCTTGTATATAAATAATCACCCGTAATTAATGTTAAAGGTGAACAGAAATCCAAAGCAAAAATGTAATTTTAAGGTATGTTTATCCTTAATTGTGAAGATCTGGCTCTTCTGCTCGGTGTTGTTCTTGAGTGTGGAGACCCCATGCAAATTACTGATTTTCCTCATATGACCTAAATGTGTTCTCAGATTGTTTGGTGAGCAGAGAGGACTTCAATATGTCCTTGCTGACCTCACGGCTGAATTGCCCTGGCCTTTGTTAGCTCTCTGTCCTACCAAGAGTAGCTCTCTTTAAAACTTTTCTTCTTTTTGCTTAATTCATAATTTTTTTCCCCGCTACAAAAATCAGATCTCATCAAGTTTACAAACTCGTATTATAAACTTGTAGCTCAGTATGAGTGGAAATATCCAACAGAATTCATGCCACTGTTAAAGTGCCCAGACAATTATGGGAACATTTTAAGCCCAAGTTATTCCCATGCATTAAGTATAACTCTTTAATGCTGCAGAGTCTGTGTCATCCATCTGTTACATCAATTAAACCCTACATTGATCTATGAAGTTATTAAGAATCAGTCAAAGAGCCAAACAGATCTGCTTTGCCACCACTGGAAATCCTATGTTTAGCAGGAACAATATTGTCATTTCTTTTACAGACCCCCCCGAGCCAAATTTCTCAGGTTTCTATAAAATTTCTTTTGTTACCAAGTTAGATTTGAACATTGACATTCCTGTCAGTTATTAGAAGGTCTTGCCCAGAGCATGGTTTTTAGGGGGAGAGGTTAGTTCTGTCGGAGAAGGTTCTTATTTTGGCATTTCAGCCTTGAGGTGCTGCTTGTTATGCTCCAGACAGAGGCACTCCCTGAGTTTTTTTAACCATAATCCTGGTTATGGAACTTTTGTTTATCCAGTTATGGAAAAGTAGAAAATGTGGGCAAGAGGTGAATGATGTTTTTGCAGATGGGCTTCGCTCACTGATGGACAATCTTTGCCCATCAGGATGGAGATCCTGCCGGATTTCACATTTAATTACGGATTGGGAATGCTGCAGCTAACAAGATTTATAAGTAAGGAAAACATGGTTAAGAGGACACAACAAATGGGAGAGAGTTGTGTCTTTTGACAAAGTTAGAGGTGGCAGTGGTTTGCCACTGTCCATTTTGCTCTCTAGGACACTTGTCAGGGCAGATCCATCTCCAGGGTTTTGGAGACCATGGAAAGTTATGACAATGGACAGATCCCTGGCTGTGGGTAGCAGGGCAGTTATTAGTGCTGGCACAGTCCTAGAAATTTCCTTTTGACATAGTCTTGATTTCCTTATCGCAGACTGAAGTTTAACTGAGTGACTCTGATCCCAGCACCTGTTTTTTCCCAGGATCAGGGAAGGGATTGCTCCAAGCATGCTGCTGATAGTATGGGAAGTGTCCCTTTCAGGGCTGTCCAACACTGTGGGTGACGAGGTTATCCTTGTTGGATCAGAAAGCAGAAATGTCTTGACAAGAGAGAATCCCTGCCTTAAGAACTCCACAACAGGAGGAAGCAGAATAATCACCAAATACCCCTTTTCAAGGCACAATGACTTAAGTTGTCCCTTGTTAAACACCTTTGCAAGTTGAGGGTCCTTTAAGTTGAGGATTAACTTGTCCCGGGCCACACTTTCACCTTGACTGGGTGTTTGTGGTTGAGACACACAGAAACTTGCACTAATTGGCTCTATAGGTTAATCTTTTCAAGCCACACTGAGCCTATGCCCTTCCTTACAGACTCCACTAGCAAAGTTGGGGAGTTTTGTGCAAAGCTTTTTGCACAAAGCCTGCAGTTTTCTGGACTCTCATTCTCCCTGTGGAACATTCTGCACAGAGAACAACCCCAGCTCCTGGTCTCTCACATTCCCTGTCACACTTTGGGTTTGGGCCTGACTCACTCTGACTAGGGGACAGCAACAGGAACAAAAACTGAGGTCATGGCAGGTTGAAAAGTTCCCCATGGATGCCCCATTCCTGGTAACTGCTCAGCAGGACGTTGGGCTCCAAAGCTTGTTTGTGGGATAGGAAATTCAAAGGAAGACAGCAACACCTGCATTCCTGGAGGTGAAGGAAAAAGTGCAGCAATTCCAGGGTTGGAGGGACTCATTTTGAAAAGAAAACTGAGTAGTAACAGGTTAGAATTAAGCAATCATTTTCAAAATGCTTCTGAGAAACACATACAATGATAAAAAGTATTTTCATATTATCGATTGAATATTTATCAGTCCTTTGGTATTTGAAGTGTGCTGCAGATCAGATGGTTCTAGGCTGGTGAATAGAGATGCTTGTACAGGTATGTGCTTTTCATGACAGCAAAGCTACATCTGAACTTTCCCCCAGAAGGGTCTGTGCACAAATGGCTGTATCTGAGACATAACATATCTGGGTGTTGGCAAGGTAGGTGCTTTTCCCAGGTTTTTCCTCTTCCTTGAAGAAATAACCTCCCATTGCAGTGCTGCCCTATTTTTACACTCCCCTTTGTTCCCAGCGGTTTACATGTTTCTGTCTTCCATTATATTGCAGTTGCCTTATGGGTCCCTCTCTTCCTGCCTCTCTTCCTGCCTCTCTTCCTGCCTCTCTTCCTGCCTCTCTTCCTGCCTCTCTTCCTGCCTCTCTTCCTGCCTCTCTTCCTGCCTCTCTTCCTGCCTCTCTTCCTGCCTCTCTTCCTGCCTCTCTTCCTGCCTCTCTTCCTGCCTCTCTTCCTGCCTCTCTTCCTGCCTCTCTTCCTGCCTCTCTTCCTGCCTCTCTTCCTGCCTCTCTTCCTGCCTCTCTTCCTGCCTCTCTTCCTGCCTCTCTTCCTGCCTCTCTTCCTGCCTCTCTTCCTGCCTCTCTTCCTCCCTCTCTTCCTCCCTCTCTTCCTCCCTCTCTTCCTCCCTCTCCCTCGAGCAGGATTTCTGCATTTTTGCCTGCCTTCCTTCCTGGACATTATTTTGCCACTAGTTCCTTGAAACACCATGATCCACAGAACTGGAATGCTATTGCAGCTTGCTGTCAGACTTTATTTGGATGTAGTGCACAGTCTGAAATGTTTTATATAACAACAATATAGAATTCCTGTAACACTGTCCTGTAACACTTTAACATTGACTTCAAAATAGGGAGAAAAAAAAAATCTATCTGTCCATGCCATTTCAAGCTTTAAACATCTTCCCCTCCTTTGCAATTACACGTGGAATAAAATGAAATTGTGGAGTGCTATTCTGAACCTAAAAGCTGGTGTAATTCATTCCATGCCTACTCTGTTGGGTTTTTTTAATCTGTACTTTTAATTTCTTATGCAGAACTTTATCAGTCTATCTTTAAGAACATGTCTAGTGGAAAAATCCAAACCTCTTCCTTATCAAGTCTTATTTCTCAAGTTTTTAAAATGACATTTTAATAGAGGAGTTATTTCAATTAATCAATTTTTAAAAAGTAATAAGGGTGCCTGGAATGCACAGAATGTCAAAACATCTGGTTCTGAGATTTTTTGCAGTGATTTCTGCAGTGCTTTTGAAGGATGGCAGCTAATGATATGAATCAGCAGCCCCAAAATATTCCCTGCTCAGATAGTAGAAGCCTTCTTGAATTGAGTTTGGGGTTTTTTTTGGGGGGTTGTGGGTTTTTTTGTTGTTGTTTGTTTGTTGGGGGTTTTGGTTTTTTGGGGTTTGGGGTTGTTTTTTTGTTTGTTTGTTTGTTTTTTGTGCAGGATTAAAACTCAAATGGAAACTCATGGGCACTAAAAAATAAATTAGTGAGATTGAGCTGGCAAAATACAATCATCTCTGTTGCAGCTGTGAAAGGTGGCTTGAAAGGTATCTTTTTTGGGGGGCAGTTTACACTGGATCTGGTGGTGGTGTTCCAGAGGAGTCATTAGGATAAACTTCATACTGATTTAAAACTGAATGAGTTGGGAAGGAAAACAATACAAGCAGAAGTTTGGTGTTTTTTTTTTTTTCTTTTTGCTGGAGGACAGAATTTTTCAGGTTTCCAGCAGATGTAGTTTGGTTGGTGAGACTTTTACTGAGGTACACAAGCAGATCAGATGAGTGTTCCTGCAGAGAATCCTCCTCCAGCTGTCACTCACCCTTCAAGTGAGACGAGGACAGGACATTTGATAAAGTTGGAAAGAGGGGAAGTCCTGTTACAACTTCCAGCTATGCCTTTGGGGAAAGCACTGTTCATTATTTCCTGATGCTTTTTAGGATTTTCCATCATGCCATTCACCTCTTTGTGGATAAATATTTCAGTGTCTATCCACCAGTGGCTGTGCCTTCCAGATACCAACTTTTCTTCTGGCAATTTGGGGAGATGATTTTATGTCTTATTTAAGAAAGGCTCTCCCCCCCTCCCTGCTCCAGGTGTTTATGGGAGCACCTGGCTTTAGGGGAACCTCAATGGTGCTTTCAGAGTGTGAGTTACTTTGTTGTGCCTATTTTTTATTTGTAATCTCATCAAAGGATAGTTTATAATAAGGGGGGGGGGGGTAAAGTTCAACCCTCTGTGATTTAGGTAATTCACAGATTTATTCAGCATCACAGTAAATTGGATTGCTTCTGGCTTTCTTAGAAATTAGTAAGTTTGCAGATCAGAAAGTTTGTGGTTTGTTTCTCCAAGGGATGTTACACACCAAGTGTTAACCCTTGATGAAGTAAAGCATCTGTGATGGTAATTTCCTCGGAGCATTTTTCAGGGGGAGGCTTGTTGTGCTCCAGCATTTGATTTATTTACCATTTATCAGCTTTAGATGCATGGTTTAAATCGCTACCCGTGTGGTTTTGTATGTGCTGTTGTTCCTTGTGCTTTATTCCTTTTGTGGCTGGAACCCAGAGTGGTGGAACAAGAGGTGGAAATTGGATACCAGCCACGTCCACGTGGAGAAACACATCTTGTGACGGTTCCTCCTTCCTCACACCCACCTGCTCTTTCTCCAGGGTTCAGGCCTGTCCTGTGCTCCTCTGCACCTGGCCAAAGGATGGTTTTATTCCAAAGTTATGGCTCTGGGCACGTAGGAGATACTCGTGGCAGCTTTGGTGGCCACGGCAAGGTGGTAACCACCACCTAAATCTGAAAATGTTTCTCCAGCCCATTAAAAACTTTTCCTGGTCTGTTGAATTTTGTGCTGCTATTGCTGTGCTCTCTATAGGAATGGCAGGCGTCCTTTTGAGTATAAACATCCCTCAAAAAGTTTTTTTATACAAATATACATCCTCAAAAATCGTTGTGGATGTATTGAGGAACAAATTAGAACGAGTTGTACATCTGGTTGTTACTAAACTAAGTCCATGGATTTCTTTTCCATAAGACTTGCACAAACAGCATCGTGTTCCAAAGCAGAGGAACATTTTCCAAATTTGAAGCTAAAGTATGAATTTAAGGAAAAAAAACAACGGTGCTATGTCCAGGAAAATCAGGACTTTACTAATACAGAATATGATCAAAAGGATACAAACACCATCAAATGCATTTGCCAATGATGGGATTGGTTTGAGTAAAGTGAACATTTCAGATCTTCCTATTTGCATGTCTTGTTACTTTATGCTCAGAGATTTTGGTAGTAAATAAAGCTGCAGGCAGATTTTCATAGGAATGGAAATCTGGCCATGTTAGCCTTGCAGTGACTCTGAAAAGTGAAGTTTTTAGTATAATGCTTTCCTAATGAACATTTTATACCAAGGAGTTTTTTTGTGCATGAATTTTAAAGTTTCATTGAGGGACAGCCATATACTTAATACACTTGGTCTGGCTGAGATGGGTAATAATCATCTTTAAATCCATAAGTGGTCGAAATGTCAAGTTTATGGCTAATATGGACTGTAAGAGTTTTCTGTCAAGTGTTAATGGTAAACCCATTGCCTGTGAAAACTACAAAAGGACAGTGCCTCTTTAACAGGAACTACTGTTTGTGCTCCGTGGAGCTTTGCAGTATTAGTAAAGCAGCATGAAAGAGTTGATTTTCATTTTATGTTGTGCTTGTGAGGCATTAACATGATGTTCTAACACTTGTAAATGAATACAGCTCTTGCCTAATCTGTCATTTTAATGCCTTATAGATTTTATTTCACTCTGTGTTGTACCAGATTCTCAATAATAATAATCAACTGCTTTGTTGTTCTCTTGCAGAAATTAAATTTCTGTAGTGAGTGTGCAACTAATAAAAGATGTTGCTTGAGGAAACAAAAAATAAATATGATGAATCATAAAAGTTGTATGTAGGGGGTTGCTCATATATGAAAGACAATTACTGAAGCAGTGGTAAATTCATCTGATTCTCATATTGTCAACATCTTAATAACTCTCACAAAGGGTTTGCTGCTGCAGCTTTGCCTTGTGTTGCTGTCTGTAATCAGCACCTTGACCCCTGTGGACACTGATGTGGGGGAGCCTGGTACAGGTGTATATTTAGTGTTTTAAAAGGGTTTGACATTACCCTGCTGTGCTCTTCCAGAAGCTGAGAAACTGCTGCTAGCCAACTCTGCTCTAGCAGTGTGTCTTTTTGGAGAGCAGCTCCAGCCTTTCTAAATCCCAGGCAGCCTCTCCATAGAGAAACTGCTTGAGAAGAATTGAGGCAGCAGTCAAGCTCACACAGCCACACACGTTCCCAGGCTGGCTCAGCACAGAGGCACAAGGCTCCCAGCCCCAGAGCAATTCCCAGCAGCGTTTATTCCATGTGCTGAAGGTGAATCCGGATCCAAAGAGGGGGAACGTAGTTTTCCTTGGTTATATCGGGTCTGAGGTTGGTGGGTGGTGCTGGGGGCAGGACAGGGGGCCAGTGGCCACAGGGAAGAGAGGAACTGGACACCAAGCCCCACAGCCAGTGGGGAAACAGGGAAAAGGGATGCCCTGGGAGGAGTGATGGATTTGTGAAACCCAGAGAGAAGATTGCACAATGTCTGCAAGGATCCATGGGATCCAAGGATCCATCCTTTTTTACACCTGGGGTATCTTTAATCCTCCCTTTTCCAGGGCAGCTGGAGATTCCTTTAATGGTACGAGGGTCTCCACACTCTGTCACTTGTGCAAGGGCAGCCTTTTGACCCTGGTTATCTGTGGGGTGCAGCACCATCCTGAGACGTCCAGGAGACGGGAGAGAGGAGCTGTCCTGGGTGTGCTGGTCAAACTGATGCTCACAGAGTGAAGGGAGCCTTGTTTGCCACAAGTGTCTGACTGACAGCCCTGCCTGGATAAACACAAGCTTCTAAATGTGGCTTCTGAGAATATTAAATACGGATTAGGCTTCGGCTTTACTCGTGGAACAGCGCTGAGAAAGAGAAGTAGGAGAAAAAAGTTTTTGTGCAAACTCATGTTGTTGAGATGCTCCTTTTGGATTGTGTTGGGGCATCCTTACTCTCTAGGCAGTGCAGTTCAGTACAGAATAGTCTGTGACTGTAGGTGGGTATGTGGGTCAGGTTTGGGGATAAACCAGATGTAACATGAGGTACAGTTTACTGATATCCACTGTTGTCTCCTTGAGGGATTACAAGCCCATGTGGCAGGTAACCAAAACCATCCCTTCATCTTTTTAAACCCCTTCCTTCTTAAGAGAGGTGGCTGTGACCAGGGAAACCAGGCTTTTAACCTGTGTGATGAGTCTGTAAAAGCAAAATGTAGTGTTTGGTGGTGTCTACTCTCAGAGCACCCTCCTCTCTTGGCTTCTGTGTGACAATGTGGCTGCTAATTTCTCCTTCTGGTTGTCAGTGTTGTAATTCCTTTTGTGAGCTGAAGTACGTGCAAAAGGATGCAAACAATCTTTGAGCCGTTTAAGGCTCAATTGCTAAAACAATTTTACATCCAACCATTCCTATTAGGCATCAGAATAAAATAACAAAAGTTCCCAAACAGCTTAGTATCATTTTAGCAGGAACCACAGGATATCCAGCAGTTTTCGAAACAGTTGTTTTTTTTTTTTCCCCAAAAGGAACTTGAGCTCCTCTAAATAACTAGCTACTGCTGAGGAGAATGGAGAATTAGCTGTGATCCTGCAGCAAGGAGGGGCATTAGGCAGAGAATAATTCCATTGCTATTGTCAGTTTCTTATTTGGCCCTGAATCCAGAGCTGGTGACAACGATGGAGCTGCACAGGGATGGAACTTCTCCTGTCTCCTCAAACTCAGAGTTAACCTGGAAGAAAACCTGGATGCTGTCTTCTCTCATGGAGAAGCCTATATTTAGTCATGGTGTTAAATTTGGATACAAGCTGGGAAATAGTTTACAGAAGAGACTTTTTTTCCTTTTGTTTACTGCTTGCTGGCCTTTGATGGCCTTACATTTATTTGTTTATGTTGGCAGAGACCTAGTGCTGCCTGTGTGGCTGCCTGCCAGAGGCCAAGTGGAGATGAGAGCACATGTAGGAGGAACCTAGATGGAAAAAAGAGTGTTGGAGAACTTGTAACCATCCCAGAACACACCTGCTTCATAAAATCAGATCATTCAGGCTCCCTTAAATCCAACATCTGGCCGAAAGCAAGCTCATCCATGAGCCCAGCTTGCTCAGAGATTTTTGTCCGGTGGGGTCTTGAAGCTCCAGGACTGAGCCTGCACAACCTCTTTCAATGCTGGGATTGAAATGCCTTGGGCACTGTTGTGGTTTGAAAACAAACCAAGTGCTCTAAGTCAGAAATACAATTTATTGAGCAGAAAAGGAAAAAACAGATAAAATAAATGCAACAATACAAAAAACCCAAACAAACAAACAAAAACAAACCCCACAACCCACTGACAGAGTCAGAATCCAACCTGATCAGGGTGATGGAAGCAGTCCAGGTGAGGTGGTCTTCCTGAAGCAGTGATCCCATAGAAAGGTCTGCTAGCTCCAGTCCTCTGGGAATCCAGTGGGTGAGGGCTGCTTCTGCTGTCCCAAATCCCAGTTTATATCCAGGTGAGAATGCTTGGCTCCTCCCCATGGGCGGGGCATCTCACAATGGGATGATGAGTCTCACAGGAGGGCCTTGATGGCCCATTAAAGAGAGAGAACTCCCGGAGGGAGTGATCTGTGAGTCATGCACATTGATGGGCCATTGACTGAGGATGGTGATAGAACACATCCTAAACTACAGCCCAGGACAGGCACCCAATGGAAACTCCTATGTTGGCTATTTGGATGGGTTTGGCTGAAACAGTGGCTCTGAAATCAGGTGCTGGCTCTTGAGACAGGGCTCTGGGGGCCAGCAAACCCCTGTGTTTTCATCTGAGCTTTGCCTTGAACTTGCTGAGTGCCTTCCAGCGAGTCACTGTTACCCTGTCTCAGTTTCTCCAGTTATAAAACGGGGATAATAAT
This sequence comes from Sylvia atricapilla, assembly GCF_009819655.1. Lineage (NCBI taxonomy): Eukaryota > Metazoa > Chordata > Aves > Passeriformes > Sylviidae > Sylvia > Sylvia atricapilla. The sequence continues at coordinate 109,961,223 of NC_089142.1, read as the reverse complement.
CCTTACCTACCCTACAGGGTGTTGTGAGGATTAATTAGTTGTTGGTACGGCATGTGAAAGATGTAAATAGCCACATAAATGCTGGATATTATCATTATAATGAGAACCACACAGCACTGGAAGACAAGAAATAGTCTCCAAATAGGCTGCATGGGCCATTATGACCCCCCTCAAGAGCAGCTTCTGGGGTTTGTTTGAAACACCAGCACACACCGGGCTTCCAAATCCATAGTTTGGTGCTCTGCTCTATCACTGAACGTTCCTTTTTTCTCTTGCCAGTTATTTTTTTTTTATAGTCCGTGCAAGTTAGAACAACAGTCCCAGGTAAACATATGTAGTGGTCCTGCTTGAATAAGCACTTGCTTTTATGTTGTTTACATTAAATGTATAAGGATCATTAGGAGGACAAGGTGACACAGTTATTCTGATGGCCTCCAGGCGCTTCACCACTGACACCTGGGTTTGAATTCCAATTGGAGACGACCCAAATCATTCTAAGTGTGAACTTTGTCCTCCTGAAACTCAAATCCACCATTCAGACGTGGTGTGGCTACTATATTAACCCACACTTTTGACTACACTTCGTTGGAATATTGTGTAATTTAGGAAATAATCTCAACCCCCTCCTCCATCCCCCTAATCCAAACCAGTGAGGAGGACGTGTCAGGGTTGCTGTGACACACCAGTCACTGGTGCCACAAGCCAGGGCTGTACTGAGTGATCCCAGCGAGTCCAGGAGTGAAGCGCCGCTGCTGGGAATGTTAAAATGCCCACCCAAGAGTAAAAATTCTGTCTTTATAACTCTTTGCACAAAGTAGGACTCTCACCATTGTCATCGAAGTCACTGGGTCAGATCTGATTTCTTTTTTTCCCCCTGTATGAAATGGGAAAAAAAAAAAAAATCCTGTTCATGGATTTCTGTTTAATAGTGTTTGCCAGACAAAGTAGAATTTTCACAGCACAAGTTCTATAGCTGGAGAGTCCTATTCACTCAGCATTTATTTTATAGATCTTTTTATCTACCCTTTCTGGCTTTAAAAAAAAAAAAAAAAAAGGAAAAACAGGGAATTTACCCATTTAAAATAAGCTTTGCACCAAAACTGACTTCTGGGGCTTTTTTTGTAGTGTTAATGAAACCTCAAGAAGACATTAATAATGATCTTCAGGCACAAAACTCGTAAAATTAATATTAACAGCTAAAAAAGAAGATGTATTTTCCACTCGGGCAGAAAATATATACCCTTCCCTTTCCATAAATCTGGGTTCTCTCAGGTAATATTTAATAGTGACCCGGGATGCAATTGCATGAGTGTGGGTGTGGGAGCTGACGTGCCCTGATGCTGATCCAAGGCTGGATTTGGCTGTGCCAATGGGCCACTCCCTCCCCTCCAAATTCCCTGTGTTTGGACATTTCTGTGCACAGGACATCAGGCAGGTGCTGTGGGGATCGAGGTGGTTAGTCCTGTAAAGGTCCTGGAGGAGGAGTAGTTGGATTCCTGGGGAACAGTGGGTTAAGTTTTGCCTTAGTGAGAGTATTTGTACAAGTGTGCAACGCCTGGATATCTGCAGAACCAACCAGGGCACTCTAAGGATGTTGACTCTCCAGTTTTTACAATCTCCTTTTATTCAACTATAGATCAACAAGGAAATACAGAGCAAGTCCAGCCCAGCTTTGAAATTCCCAGTGTGGTGCTGTCCTATTCAAGCTCAGACAAGACTGAAAATACTTTGATTTCTTGTTCAGCTACTTATCGAAGTAGATTTTAATGTGCGTATTCCCTCCGACAAGTGTCAAGAGTCACAGCCCAAGCCATATGGTGTGGAGTTGTGAGGTCACTTTGTCAGGAAATGTTCCTGCCATTGACAACAAATCCATCTACAGCTCACGTGGCCAGGGAATACAGTGCTGGAAGGTGGCTGTTTAAAGAGGGAAAGAAACACAGAGAGGCTTTTTCCAGCTCACCCAAAGTTGGGCTGGAAGTTATTGTCGTAATCTAGTTAATACAAAATATCTTCTAGAAAAAGGAAGGTTGCTGTAGGGATGCTGATAAATCTGTGCCTGATAAAATGTGTTTTATTTTAGCATTATTTATTTTGCCCTTACATGTGCTTTCTAGCCACATAAATGTCCAGTGTTTTTAATTTAGCCGAGTTGTTAGCAGGGGTATCTTGTGCCAGGAAGTCCTGTAGTCTGTTTTTTCACAGTAAGAAAAAAGCCATGTTTTTGAATTTGCTACTGTCTGATTTAATTAATTACATAATTAACTTCCTGAACACAACAGTCTGAAAAGTTTATTTTTCTGCTGCTTTTAGGTGGCTTTGCCATGACTTAGCAACCCAGGAGAATTAAAACCCAGCCAGGGCTCAGCTTTATGTGATTCAGGAGAAGCAGACAGCACAGAGATCATGTTATCCTTCTGCTGCTGTTCCTGCCTGAAAACACTTTGGCATTCCCGTGAAGAAGTTGAGTTTTGCAGCATTTGGAGTTTGTATTTAAAAAGAACCAGCTCATAAATGTGATTCTGGCTGGGGATTATTATCTCGATCTGTTGCTAATTCCTGAATAATGATGTGTATGGGGAGTTCTGATGAAGGGTGTGGAGGAAGATGATTGAAGGCACTTGCAGGTGGAAGTCACAGATTCCTCCTGGATGGTGACAGTTTCCAAGCTCTGTATGGCAGATTTTTCTCTGGCCTAATATGTAGTTTATCATATTTCTTTCACTTTTTATGACTGATTTATCATTGCTTTGAGTTCTTTTTCTGAGAATGCTCCCAGCACCCAGCAATGAATAAATGCAAATGGTTATTTATGGTGTGTGGAAAATGACTCAGTATTTTCTTTAATTCATTACAGTGATGAGAGTATTTCTGGAGTGTACAAATGTTTTTTCAAAACATTTTTTCAGGGTGTGTAAACCATTCAGTTGGTCACAGAGTCTCTTTTAAAGGAGTGTGGGCATCATTTTCAGTGGGACACAAGGAACCTGGAGTGCACCCAGTTACAGCTGGGTGAATTTGGGGTCTTGCATGGTTTTCTGCAGGCTTTTGGTTGATGATTGTTTTGAGGTTTTTTTTCCTTTGTGGGGGACATGACCCAAAATTTAAAACAAAACTGATGGGAGGTATGCAAACCTACTGGCATATCTATTGAAACTAGAAAGAAAAATGCTTTCTCAGACCCTTGTGAAGCAATATTGCTTAATTAACCCTACTTAAGCCCTACCTTGTGAAAAGGTTAATGGGATTTTTAATGACCTTGAGTGGTCAAGGCCTCAATTTTACATTTCTTCTGAAAGAAAATGGAAAACAGAACAAGAAAGCTGTTCAAACTTCTGTGAATCTGAGGTGGGGTGGGGGGAATGGTTTACAGCAATAGTTCAGGTAATTTCCTGTTTTGTTTGAAATGGTTTGCCTGTTCCATACCTGGGTGTTTGATGCAGCTGGGTGTGGGTTGGGTGGGGATGCTCTGCAGGGACAGGGCTGAGCACAGAACCATGGCAGAGATAGAACATTACCCCTCACCCTCATGAATAGGAATTCTAAATAGGAATATTTAGAATCCTATTGACAAGGGATCATTGCATTGATACAAAAACCAGGTTCTCCCTTACAGGAGTGCCCATCATTAATTTAATTTTTGCTGCTTTTCAGTAAGCCGTGTCAGGTAATTTTCAGACATTTGCTTGCAATGTCTGAAAACATTACCCAGTTTGACTGTGGGTACACGTTTCTTGGTGTTTTTATCAGGAAAGAGCAGAGACTCTGGAATATTCCAGGAATTAGGAGAGCTGTGGTTGTACTGTTTGTCTGTAGTCTTTGTGAGCCGGCCTCCAGAGGGTGATACAGATGTTCTGCCTGGTAGAAAACATACACACATACTAATGAGTGCATTGTAAGAGTTAATTAATGAGAGAGATATTGCTTGTGAACAGTCAATACAGCGATGCATTCATCCAGAGGGTCAGGAATGTGCTTTCTGTGAATTTATCTAACATGGTATGTAGCAAAACACTTGGGGCGCTGCAGATGAAGCTATTAATTGCATTAAAAAACTGGCCATAATTAGGTTTGGAATGTAACTGTAATCTCTGGGATCAATGGTTCCTGACACCTGTCAAGTGGTAGGAGGGTAAAACCTTTTATAACCCTGATGAACATGTGCATGTGTCACATCCTTATCACACAGAGCAGTGAACTTTAAAGGTTGGAGGGTGGAATGAGCTGCTGTTATATCCAAGCTCCCTGGAATGACGTCGTGTTGTGCTCCTGTGGCCAGGTTCAGGGTGCTGTGATTGTTTGGCATTCCTCTGAAACCGAGGAACTTGAGTTTGGCATTATGCTTCACATACCTGCACATCCACGGTTCCTGTAAAATTTGTGTGTGTTGCCTCTGTACAGAGAGACGCTGTGACCCACGACTTGATTAAATCAAAAGGAGCATTTAAAAATGGCTGAACTTAAGCTGTGTGTCACTTCCATCTTGATTTGTGGGAAGCTGTTACATAAGTCTTCCTGTCTCCCCCCCGAAAACACCCCAAGGATCTGTTCTCTAATGCACTGTTCCGTATAAACAAGTATAAATGTTAAAAAAGTAAAGAATACTAATCAAGAGATGGAAGACACACGTTTGGCTAATAAATCTTGCCTTCAATTTATTTGTCTAGTATTACAAAGGCAGAGGAGATATCAATTAATATAGGCAAAGAGGGCCCATAATTTATAATTAACTGGCAAGTGGTTTGTAACAAACAGCAGCACTGAATCTAATAGCCAGTAGAAAAATAACTGGTGTTGATTTGTCCCTCGGCAAATTAATAGAGTGCTTATCAATGACAGGGTTACATAAAACTGCTAAATAAATAATCATCAGTGAGTTAGAGTGAAGCAGATCTTTAACAAGCTTAATCTGAACCTCTTGACATCGGCAGACTATGAAGAGATTAAATGCTAAGAAAGAGAAGATGCACTATGCACATCATAGGCATGCTCAGGAGCTGGGCCACATCATGTTCTTGGGTAATGGGAAACGAGGAAACATTTTTATTGCAAAATTACAGTGAAAAATGATTTTCATTATAATTAGACTGAAAATTATAAAAGGTATATCAAAGGAAGGCTGAATTGGAATTAACCAGATGAGAATGGCACTACATCTCTGAGCAATGAAAACACATCCGTGGAGCCGGCTTTGATATATTTTTGGCTCGAGGTTTTTTGTTTTTTTGGTTTTATTACTCACCTTTGTCCACTTCTAGTTTCTGTGTCACTTTCGCTGATATTCCCTGGTAGCTCACTCAAATCATCACAGCAGTGCACCTGATTTTTCAGAATGGGTCTTATTTATGAGCCTGGAGCTCTATATGTGTATTTGGTGTAATTACTAGACACGTTTTATTTTTGCAAGGGCTTTTTGTGTCGTAAGTCCACGTATGAAGGTTTCTCCAGCCCTTGCTCAATGATAACAGGAGTTAGTTTTGTCCTGGAAAGCTCAGAAGACCGAGCTAGAGCCATGCTGGGAAGTCTTAAAAGGCTTTGTCTCCAAGTGGAGATGCACAAGGATAGTCTGCAGAAGTGAGGGCAGAGCCAAGATTGTTTCCCATAGTGCTGGATGCTCAGGGATTGGAGGTGGAATGCAGATCCCAGGGGATCACCAACAGCTCCCTGTAAGACTGCTGGTAATCAGTGCCTGGCTGTGTCCTTTGCAGATTTTTGGCATTAAGGAGGAAAAGGCTTTCCTCTGTAATCCACCTATGGATCAGCCTATAGTGTGAATTCCCTGGGAATTAATTCCTTGTCATTTTCCCTTAAGAGACCTCTCCTTTTTCTGATCCTGAGAAGAAAGAAATTTCCTGCAAGTGAGACTGCTGGTTTTTGGGGCAGAGAGGGAGTAAAACAAAGCTCAGAAACTTCATCAGGAAACTTTTTTTGGCACCTGCAGGATCCACATCTGAAGCAGAATCTGACCTGTGGTGAAGAGCTGCAGGTCCTCCTGCTTTTTTCAGGTGTGAAAGCAGAGCTGCCCTGATATGGGTGGGCAGCCTCTGGTGAAGAGCATTCTTTTGGGAGGTCATACCTGCCCATCCAGTCCTTTCTCATCCTGAAGGAGCAGAGGCAATCCTGGTTATTCCTACACTGGCAAAAGTGTTTCAAAAGAGGTAATGAGGCCGTGCAGGGACCAGAGATGAGCCTGAATTACCTTGGGTGCTGTTATGAATAGGAGGCTAATTCCATGTCTTCATGCTCAGGTGGGGATTTTTTTTTTTTTTTTTTGAGGAAGGTAGTGGTGTTCACTTGAATTCAGTTGTAGAATTCCTCAGACCTCACTATCATTGGTAGAAAATAATTTTATTAGCAAAAGAAATGCTGTCTTTATATCCAGCTTTTGCCCCTTTTCTAGACTCTTGTCCCTGTAGAGGCTGGGAAGGAGGATTTTTTAGGACCCACATGGAACAAAGTGAATTTTTTCCTCGTGGGTGGCAGTGGGAGCTGCAGTCTTGGGAAAGAAGCCTCATACAAATAACGCTGCACTAGTTTATTTTTGTGTTGCTTTCCTAATTTTTATTCAGAGACTGAGTCACCACTTGAAAAGAACAGAGGAGAGCCTCAGATTTTTAATTTTTTTTTCCTTAAATTGAGCATTTCTCTGGTGGACCAATGCTGTCTAGTACCATGATGCAATAATATATCAATATATTGATGTATCAATAGGGTTTTGTTGTGGTTTGGTTTTGGGTGTTTTTTTTTTTTTTTTTTTTTTGGGGTGTGGGGGTGTTTTGTTTAAATGTAGAGAACGTGGTAGCCTCAAACACTGCTGTCACCACGTTGGCAGGATGGTCTGAGGTGCTATCAGGGAGGTTACAGGGCATTCATCAAAATCAAGCATGAATGCAAGCATGAATACTCCCCAGAACGAGACCTTTATACTGGAAAAAATGCTGAAGGCTGAAAAGGGGCTAATTTATTTAAATTATCTGTATACATGTCAAGCCCCATAGTTTCCAGAGGAAGCTGACAATTGTAAAAGAGAGCTTTTCTTAAATTTAACAACAAAACGTTAATGGGAAGTTACACCAAGAAAGCTTGGGAAACCGAGCTGATCATCATCTGTAGTGATGCAGATGTACAAAAATACAGTTTTCTGTTATTAAGCTTTTAAATGTCAGTAAATGGCAGTTTAGTAGATCATTTGCTAATAATGATTACATTTCTCATTAAAATGTTTCCTTCATTATTCTTCAGGTAGAAATGTGTAATTCAACGATTGTTACATCAATTACACTTAAAAAGCTCATTTAAATACTGAAATATTATCTCTTGTAGCCAGAGTACTTTAAGAGTACTGTACTAATTACAAACGGAATAAATTCTTGTAATATCACCATTTGAATTGATGCCTTATAAATTCTTAATGCAAAGCTAACATATAAAGTGTAAATCAAATATATAGATCCAATAAAACAAAACCTTTTTAATCTTGTTTTACCTTCAAAAGGATCCTGATTATTGTAATTAAATAATGCATGATATAATAAAGATCTAGAATGTGTGATTATTTCATTGGCAATTGAATATTGGTGCTTTTTATTTATGCAAGCAATTTATCACAGACAATACACATCAAGCATTAAAATATTGATACAATTATACCTATCCTGCTGAACCAATAAAAAACCCCTGTGACATGGCTCTCTGCTGATGATACGAGGATGGTTGGAAATCCTTGTTAAATTTTAATATTCTAATGTGCTGGGTTATGCTAATTCTGCTATAGAATGATATTTCCTGGTTTGCCTTTTCTTTCTGTGGGGTTACAGATGCAGCTTCACTTGGTGTGGCAAGCTCAGCTCGCAGCTCTGCTGGTCACTCCAAGGAAGGGACAGCAAAATGCAGCTCTGAATTTCCCTTTTCAGAGTCGTTCTTTTGCTGTGAACACGACGCTGCAATATTAATTTTGCTGTTGCCATCACGTCCCGTTGTTCTTCCTCAAGTTTTGCAGAGGCTTCTGGCCCAAGTCACAGGAAACTTGCTGCAAGTGGTTGGATTTAGTAAGACTGGTTCCAAAGCAGACGAAACTCAGAGTTTCATCCCAGTTTCTTAAGGCTGGAAGCATGGTGTCGAGGTAAAATACAAAAGGAAATATCAGCTCCTTTCGGTCAGAGCACCAACTCTGCCAGGTCAGATGCAAATTGTGCAATTGGGCAAAAATTCCATATCTTAAGCCTTATAAACCCAGCTGCTTTCTAAAGCAGCTAAAAAAAGCTGTACTTAATAGGCTGGCAATTGTTTTATGCAGGTAAGCTGAGGTGCAGGGGACTGCTTAAGGCTCCCCGAGCTTGTCTCTTGTGGCTCAGTTGGAAGCAAATGTGTGTTTGACAGCCCACAAACAGCGCTGGTGCCCACCTCCACTTGCCCTTTCAGCCAAGCCAATGGTCATGGCAGGACCTGTATTCCCCTGGACAGAACAACTCTGCAGAAATCTGTACAAGGTTAAGCTCTGCCACCACCCCTGGACTCAAATTAATGTTTTGAGGGGCATCTTGAATGCACGATACATTTTAAAACACAAAGAAAATTAGGTGGCCTAAACCAAATAGTTGTGTCTGTGCTGGATTTCCAAAATGGCCTTTGAATATCGCTGTGCTTCCAAGTGAGGAAAAAGAATTGGAAACTTCTGAATAAACAGTGAAAAAGATCAAAAGCCAGGACCAAAACAGAAGGATTGAATAACTCAGTGGAAGTCAGCCTTTTGTTGAGGGCCAGCTTTGAAAATGCTCAGGATTTTCAGACACCTAAGAGTGACTCTCACTTGATAAAACTATAAAAACATAATTTATGTATCTGATTCACCAAATTGATGAGCACAACCTACAAAGTGTCGAGCACTCATCTCTCTTTGTGCTTGCTGATGGGAGCATTTAGTGACTTGCAGGATGAGAAGTTTTCTTTTTCCATAACTCACCATGAACTTCACTTAGGATTCTATACCACTGGCTGAGAGAATTTTTCTTTTCTTCTTTTTAGATGTGCTTGTTTTTCCTCAGTTAGACACTGCCTGATTATCACAAAATGTCTCTGCTCTGTCATATTTGTGAGCTCCTGTTGAGCTCAAATTAAAATCAGCCTCTCAGAACGAAGAGTCCAGTGACCAAAGGCTGGTATTTCAATGTATCTACTAAGTTCAGACAAATATAATCAAATATTATATATGTCTAAACTTAGTTAAGAGGAAAGGGTTAAGAGGAAAGTTGTAGCACTGTTTAACGTCTAAAATTGAAAGCTTTCATTGAATAAATAATGGGGGGGGGGTAGGTCTAGTAAATTAAGTAGTTGGCTTGCTAATTGATTTTTTTTTTTTAAATGCAGTCATCTGCAGGCATGTGCTGGTGTTGGCTGTGCATTCCTCTCTGCCTCAGCCCCAGCCCACAGGCAGGGATCACATAATCACAGTGCTGTCACAGGTCTGACAGAGCCCCAGCACCCACTGCTTCTACCCACTTGCAATTTGCCAGCACTTTAAAGCCATTACCACATGTGCATATTTGTGCTTTGTGCATGGACATTCCTAGGAGCAAAAACAAGTCTCAAGGAAAAAAAAAAAAAAATCCTAATTTTTCTGTGTCGGTAGTTGATCCTAGGGAGGAAAATACTCTCATAAACATGCCTTGTTTGAAATTCTTTGGCTTTTTGGTCTATGTTGTCTCTACGCTGGGGTTAATTGAGAGAAAGGACTTGATAAGATGTAGCTTGGAATCATTAGTTTTAAAGAAATAAAAAATTCTTGAGGCTTATTAGTCCTGAAAAATATATTAATGTTTTACCCGTTCCAGTAGCAGCCTGCGCTGCAAATGTGCCCCTTAGAATATAGATACTTTTTCTCTATAAAAGTAGCTGATTTAGTCAGAAAGGTGACAGTTAAGGCTCGTTGCAGAGGAAATTTTTGCATCTTTGCAGAGTGACTTTTTTTTTTTGCTGTACTTTAGCACGGTGGCTGTCCATCACAGTGGTTATGTATGCAGGCTGAGTGAGCCCGCGGGGGATCCTAGTTATTTACACTCTTTTTCAAGCTTCGAAGCTGTTATAATCATTCGCTGTCAACTTTGTGCTGACACTGAATTTTACTTTGTGTTTTTTTTATGCTTGGTTTGGGTCTAAAATACTGGCATCCATACCCTCCACTGTAATTCTATGGGTGACTGAGTTGACCAGCAATATACAGTATTACTAACAGAGCTTTAGAAACCTGCTGCATATGGAGATTTCAGGATTTGTTGATTGTGGACAGTAAACAAAGTCCCCAGGCTTTATGCTTTTATCCTAGTGGTGGCCCTCAGGAATAAACTGTGCACGGCGTTTCATCTCATTGCATTTTCATCTTTACAAAAATGTAAATATTATTTTCCTTTCCTCCAAAGCTGCAAAGTTAGAGCAGGAAAACTTTTTCATTGCATTTTTTTTTTTTTATTTTTGTGCTGGCTTGTTTTCTCCAGGCCTGTGTTGTAAGAAATGCATATTTCCCTGTGATCACCATGTGTTTAACATGAGACTGCAGAAGGGAGTGGAGCTGGTAATGGGCTAATACAGCTCCAAATGGAAATAATGCCTTGTGTGAAACGTTGGGAATAAATGATCAGTCAAGAGCATGCACTGACAAATATAGAGGGGTTTTTTAAACCCTTTTAGGTTTAGAAAGGCAAATTTGCATGGCTGTGCTTAAGTCCGCGGTGTGGAGTGAGTGAACAAACTTCTTTGGCACGTGCTCCAAACCTCTCCTTGGTGAGCAGGCCTTAGATGGCATCACAGACTGATTCCTGCGTGTTGGAAGCGTGGCATTTCCATGCCCGAGTTCCCAGCTCCTGTGTGAAATTCCAGGTGCTCGGGGGCCCGAAGGGAGCGATCCCACAAAACGATCCGACCCCGTGCTTAACTTGACTTGAAATAAAACTGGTCAAGGAGCTTGTGTGCTTGGTCAATGTAATAAAGTAGACAAATAATTACCGAGCAAATCAAACACACTTACGTTTCGGATGATTTTGAAATATTATCTATAATCGGGCACTTCTGTGCCAGGAGGAAAGGTTAATAAAGTAATTTAAAAAAGATTGTGTAGAGTATTACAGAAACAGAAGAGGACTGGTGATCATAATTGTTAATCTCCTGAAACACCAGTCCTCTACTGCACAAGGCATGTATTTTAGTACAACTCCTTATTGTTCATTCCACTTACTATGATATTATACTGCTTAATTACCTTTTCTAAGAAATCTTATTTTTACCCTTTTTTTATTCTTTAATAACAGATAATGCTGATGGAAATATTTTAGAAGAAAATCTTATTTAAAGTCCTAGCTGCTAGGGATTGAGATTAAAACAGTTGCATTAGGTGGGCAGGCAGATATTTGGAGACCGAGTCGCTGCAGGAGCTGTGTTGTGAAGAACCACAGTGAAGGTGGTAAATGCATCCTCCACCGCTGTGTTTTATCCATGGTGTGTGTGGATGGAATCTGGCATGGAATAGAAGGAAGTCTGAGGTTTTGGGGTTTGATAGTTGTGATTATTTCCTGTGAGCCACGTTTCTAGTTCATGGCATTCAGATAAAAGATAAAACAGAACAGCATCTCTGAGTTAGGGCAGCCTGGCTCCTGGTCAGGGTAGCAGGAGAAGTAAGACAAAAGTAATATCCATACTAATGGATATGATGGGAAATATTTATAACAGCGAACTTAGTGTGCATTTATTATGGTCTGGATTGAAGAAAGTCTCCTTCAGGCACACAGGACTTTGTGAGAGAGCACACACCTCTGTTCCGTCTCCGGGGGGCATAATCCTGAGGATGTCTCAACAAATAATTTCCTCTAATGTATAATTTTGACTGGTAGTAACTAATGGTGAATAAGAATGTGGTTGTTCCTTGCATCCTTTTAAAAAAACTTCACCTGAATGGTTTGGCTCTGGTTAAGGCAGATGCTTTTTTGTCACTTGTAGCACAAAGATTTGAGTTTGTTGTTGGGTTTAGTCACCTGCACAGCTCTCTTTTAAAACTGGAATTTTCCTGTAACCTTCTGTAGATATGAGATAGGCAGGGAAGAAAACTGGATAACATCTGTAGGGGCTTTACATAATTAGGGCAGAGCACACAACAATGTGACCAAATGAGGATCCAGAATCCCACATTGTGGATATCTGAGGTACAATAGACCAAACAGGTTAGAAAAGTAGGATAGCCAGAGTAATTACCTTCATCTAGCAAAAATATTTCCATCAGCAAAGATGGGCAATAAAGGAAAATGATCACTCACCTTTAGAATACCTATTACAAAAACAAATTTCTAAAATAAGAAAAAGTTAAAATAGCTCCTCAAACATAAAGCACCAGTTCTGGAGTCATACATGGCTTTCCTATTTCCATGGGCTGTGGGGCTCTCAAAACAACTGACTTGCAAGGCAAGGCCTGGTTCCTGACCAGGCGGGAAAATTACCACAATTAAGGATGTATAAATGAAGAGAATACTATCCATCGTGCTGCTCTAAAAATAATTTTTTTTCCATGCTGCTCTAAAAAAAATTTTTTTTCTTTTTTTTTTCCTTTTTTTTCTTTTCTTTTTTTTTTTTTTTTTTTTGGCTTGCGGGTTTTATACAAATCACTTATATCCTCCTTAAAAGAGATTTTTTTTTTTTAATATAAATATAGTGAATGCGAAACACCATTAATCCAGTAGTAATATCATCTGATAGTAGTTAATCCCTTCTTAGGGATGGCTTTGCCTGGTCCTTTGGAATATAGAAATGTGCTTTCACTGTTAGGCATTTTGTTTAAGCATCAATCAGTTCTTAATGCTTAATTGTCTTTTTTTTTTTTTTTTTTCCCTTTCCCTGTCTATAAAAGACCACCAAGTAAAATGGATCCTGTCTTCAAAAGTATTTCCTTGGGAGCCTCATTACATTGTTTAGCCGGTGATTTTGTATTCCGAGGTTATGGATCAAGGGCAGTGCCATGCCTGTGGTTTGGTCTTGGCTCTGTGCTGTGACAGGATGATGCAGATGTACCAGAAGATCCTAATCTGTCAGAGGAAGTCTATTAAGTTCAAGCCCCTAAGCTGTCTCAGCCAAATCAGTGATACCAAACTTACATTTGTTTTTGTGGTGACCATTCATTTTGGTCAAATGAAGAAATTGCTAGTGTGGGTTCTGTGGCTTCAGGGGTGAAATCCATGAATGTCACGGATCTTTTAGCCTCTCTGCTCTCTCTGAAACATTATTGAGGATGCTCTTGTGTGGAAGAAAAAAAAAAAAAACAACCACCAAGCATTTTTATTGCAGCTGTTTATAAGTCACCTTGATCAGAAAAAGTGGGGAAAAACATTAGCTTCTATGGAAATAATTCTTTTTGTGAATAATAGATAAGGATGAGGGAAAAAAAAAAAAAAAAAGAGGCTGTCTGCAGGAAGAAAAAGCAATTTTTAAAGTGCATGCAGAAGGACTTATGTTTTGGAATGGGAGTGAGTTTAAGCCCCTGCTGCAGGCTGTGGCCCTTGGCCTTGGTCTGGAATCTGAGGACCTGACTGGTTTGGGGGTCCCCTCAGCACAGGAGATCAAACAGAAAAAGTATTTTATGTGTTTTGTTGGACTGACAGATTTAACTACAAACCTTCAGGTTCTGTGTGAATACCCACCGTTACACATCAAGATGGTGAACTTAGAACTTCATGTGCTGTTTTAGCCAGAGAATAAAATTATAGGACAGATTTGGGCCATTTTTGGTGAGATAAGAACCAATTGCTTATTTTGCAGTCTTTTTCAGCTCCAAGATATTTTCTGTCTTGATGATAGTTGATATTATATTTTACCACATCTCTCTTTTGTCTAAGGTAAAAAATTCTGTCCCTGTTGAAGTCAGTTTTTGGCCACACTCTTCAGTGGCATCAAGTCTTCATCCTCCGTGTGACACTAGGCTCATTTTTTAATTTGTGCTGTTTTGCTTCTGGATCGGGCCGTTGAGAAAACCTCAATCAAGATCACTGTGAAGGGTGTGGGAGAGGGAATGCGGTGTTCCTAAAATCTGAGTTTGATTAGGCACTGCTGCACCCCAGCTTCATTAGCTCCGTTCTCCTCCCGTGTTGTTCAAATTCTCCCCATGTGGGGCTCTTATTAACAAGTTCATGGGACTTTCCACACCTCATTCCCTCTGCCCCTGCTCCTGTTTTCTTCCTCTCCCTGTTTGCTGGTTACTCTGCTTAGGATAACTCATTCTTCAGGAGGGCCTGTTTCCTCAGGAATGTGAAACAGCATTCAAAGTCCTGGGCTAATTCACCAGTGCCCAACATCTGGATGCAAAATGTGTGAATGGAAAGCAAAAGGGATTAGAGGACAGGCAGGGTGGGAAAACCCCAGACAACTCAGTCATTTCTAAAATGTGGTCCGTGTTTAAACTAACAGGTTTTGTGCTTAGGACGATAGAGTAGCGCATTAATCTAATTAAGGCATTTGCTTTATTATGGTAAGTTAATATTATTTTATGTATTTTCTACACTAAATTATTTTGGAGCGTGACAGAGATGTTAAAAAAAAAAATCACTTTGTTTTATTTGCCTTTACGTAAAAACGGCAGAAGGAGACACTTCTAGGTCTCCCAAAATGAATCACTGACAAATAGGAATTAGAATGATTTCTATGAAGGAAAAGAAAGATTGCAAAGATATAGTTACGTCCATTTCCTTTCAAAAAAGTAGCATTGTAAAGAGAAAAAAAATGGCTAATTTTTAGAAAGTGCTGAATTTATTTATTTTTAAAGGCATATATTTAAAAGGTAACCTTATAAAACTTTATTTTTGTGACTCTTCCTTGTTGAAAACACTGTTTTTGAGACTGATAATGGGCAGTACCAGACCCAGCTGGGTAAAGTTTCCAAAGATATTGGTCCATCAGTGTTTATCCTGCTCTGGGTTGTACTTCCGGAACCAGCTCAGGAGTAGTTTAAAGTTATTGAATGGGAAGCCACCTGCTGCAGTGTAATCTTATAAATACCCTTTGGAGATGGCTGGGATGGCTCTGGATCCTGAGCAGCTGCAGAAAGGAAAAAGAGTTGATTTGTTGTTCCGTGGACTGAGATGGATTCAGTGGAGATGATGTCCCGTGGTATTTACAGGGAGGAAACACCACATGTGAGGAGGATTCTGCTGTCACAGGAGGTGTTCTGGTGTGTGGCAGGAGGAATTAGGAAACACAGGATTCAGCTAAGTGAAAAAAATGAGTGTTCAAACCTGCAGCACATGTTGCTTTGGAAAAATTTAACTGTGCTCAAAACATGGTAAAACCCAAAGCTGGTGAGAAATCTCTAATATTACACATAAAGGTGTTCTAACTAACATGGAAAAAAAAATTGAAAGAAAGCAAGAAACTGGCAAAAGAATGTTACCATTTCAGATTGCAGCAGATAGGACTGATCCCTCATCTTCAGTCTTTCCACTGCTTGGAGTAGTGGTCAATCATTCGTGCATCTTCTGAAACTTAAGGTGCTGATGTCCTGCTTTGGACTCTGTCTGGAGAAATCTGGAATTTCTCTGAAACATTATTGAGGATGATCACAGCAATCTGAGGGATGCTGTAACCCTGGTCAGGCTACCCTGGAGGAAAGAAGGGTCTCAGAGGTGCTTGTGGGTGCTTTGTGCACCCCTTAAACCTCCTCATGAATGAACACACAAAACAAGTTCCCCAGCTGCCCTCTGCCAGCCAGAACCCCTGTAATGATTGCTCCTTCCAGGCTGCTCTGCAAATCCAGAAAACTGAAAGAAATGTGTTTGTTTTTAAAGGCCCTGTGGATGTGTACGGAACCAATCTGAATAATTTTAAACGTGCAGCAATGTGGGGTATTGTGGCTCGTGGCACTGGAGCAGCAGAATGTGCCTGATGCAGTGATACCAAATGTACTTCAGAGGATGGGTGTCAGTCACACGGGTGGCGGTGGAGCTCTTCAGTCAGCTGCAGCTTAGTTCCTGTCAGAATCCCCCAGATTAAAAAAAAAAAAAAGAAAAAGAAAAGCCAAGCTTCAACCTCGCATTTCAAATATGAACTGGAAATAAACCAAATTTACAATTCAGGAGATGAAAATTGTTTTCTTCTCTCATAATTCAATTCACGTTTGGTTGATTGGAGAATTCACGTGTTATAACCCTTCTTGCTCGCGCTTCTGAGCGTCTTGGTTTGTTGCAGCTACTAAGGCTGAGTTTTATTATTTTTATTATTATTATTATTTTTGTTTCTTCTGGGTTTACACTGCAAGAGAAGGCCTCCCCCTCCCGACAGGACCTTCCAGCTGAGGGCAGCACAGTCATCAGCTCTGACTAACTTAGAGTCAATCTTCGTGTCCAAATCCAGCCTCCTCGCAGCTCCAGCTCAGGTTTTGTTTGAATCCCCTCCTTACATTGTTTGCAATAATGAGAGATATGATCAGTCTAACTTTTCAAACCTTTCACCTTCCCTTTACTAGGAGCTACATCCCGCGCTTGGCGTCACAACGCTGAGCGATTGCCTCTGTTATTCCCTTTGCCATTAAAGCGGGTGACATCTTCCTTTGTCTTACCTTGATGTGTTAATGTAGGAGTAGCAACTGCAGGATGAAGTGCCAGGAGGGTCTGGATACCGATATTAAAACACATCCTTTTAGTCCCACGCCACGCAAAGTGAGGGCGCACCTTTTCTGAGATGTGTTCTCTCGAACGGGATGCTGCCAGTGCAAGAGGTAACACCTCTGAGCAGGTAAAAATACGTTGTTAGGGAAGGGCTGTATGGCAGGGATGCTGACATTAATTAGCACATGCTCCTCATTAACAATCAGAGTTTACAGCGGAGCGGGAATGGCAGGCTGCCATCAGCCTGGTAGTTACGGGGCAGTTTAATTTCTAACGAATGTGAGCGCTGGATTAGGAACAATATTCAACAAAATGCTGCCTGCATTCTCTTATGGCTTTCATTACCAAATTGAAAATCTGTGTAGATTTCTGAAAATTACTTTTAAATGTAGCCAATCTCCTCGACTGCAAGGCTTGATTTGCTGGTGAGGGAGTCCTGCTGTGAGATTTTAATGAAAGATCATAGTGCCCCTCCAAGACCGTCAAAGAGCTATGGGCCCTAAAAGACCTGAAATAATCTGTTTTACTTTTAATGGCAGCCATTTTATATTCATTAAGATCAAAATGCAGTTTTGCAGGCAAATTGCAAAGCTGTTCCACTCACAGCTTGAGAACCTGGAGGCCCTACAGCTTTTTATCTTGTTCATAAGCAAATATGCAGTTAATATCTTTTAATATGCTTTGATGCTTGGTACCTTATGGGTACATTGTACTGGAGGTTAGAGAACTGCATGTTTCTTTGGCAGTGCTAGCAACGAACTAAAGCACCAGTCCTTTTATTTCCATAATGGCAGAAGAAATGAGTCTTCCCCCCCCACACTTTTTTTTTTTTTTTCTTTTTAATATGAGCTTCACTCAAATAAATTGTAAAGCACCGTGTAGTATATGTTCAGGGTCTCATGGAAGGCACATTTTTTTTCCCTGCATTCCATCTGTTGGTGGTTCTTATTATTTAAATTTATACGGCCACATTATTTAAATGTAAACAGCCAAATAAGATAGGATCAAATCATTGGCATCTGGGAACTGTGCTCTTATCCTCTTTGATTGTGAGGTTGTGTGCATTAATAATGGAGTTCTAAAGACTGTGATTCCACCTGATATACTGTATGACCTTAAC